>NC_064601.1:5021250-5362500 GCF_943734735.2 Anopheles gambiae | reverse complement strand
AATTGCGAAATCGTTGCGAAATTAATTAACTTAGTTCAATTGATTAAACTCATTAAACTCTACGTATAAGAACGTGTAGGTGAGGAAGGCGTGCATGCGTTGTTGGTATTTCGAGTTCGAGTAAACAAAAACCAAACAAACCACGGCAAACACCTACATGTGTGTATGCACACGCTCTCTCTCTCGGTTTGTTGTTTATAGAGTGTTTGTGTTTTGCATAGGTCCAAGCACTATAGGTTTGGTGTGCGTGGGGAAGAATTTTAAAATCACAATTAGTAATAATCTCTCTCCCTACCAAACCAGAGTTGTAAATAAACCCCTTCCCCCTCCCCCCAGGATAAGGGTTGCAGAAGAGGATGTACATTTTGAAGAGAAGGGGCAGAGGGGAACGCATTGCGCAGGAGATGAATAGAGCTCATACATACAGACACAAAACAAAACGAAACGAAAGAAAAACACAGAAAATCAGAACAGGACGCGCATTAGCACAAGGCGCTACGGTGAGCGCGGGATTATGAATTTAACTATATTTTTACTACGCATAAGTGAGACTAAAATATAAAACTATTTAGTACTACTATTACTATTACCACTAACTACTATTATTACCGCTACCTTACTAGCGCCAACCAACCACTCTCCTTAGCCAGGGTAAGGCGTAGCGGCGCGAGAGATAACCATTTGCAAATATCATGCATTCATAAATAAGCAATAAATAAATAGCACCTAATGTGTACCCCCCCCCCCCTCCCTCCCCCATGTGGAGTAGAAAAAGAAAGGAAGGAGGAAGGAAGAAGGAGTTAGAAAAAAACACACACAGACACATACACAAATTATTCAACGCTGCGAACAATGGCTGTAAATCGTTAAAGGAATCTAAGGAGTCCATGGCACAACAACACAACAAACAACAGGGGGATCGTAAGCGATCGCAAGCAGCTAGAGCTAGAGAAAGAAGACGGAGACGAAGATAGAGAGAGAGAGAGAGAACAAGAGAGAGAGATAGTGTTCCTCTGTAAATAGTTCCGTTTGAAATCGGGCGCGAAGAGTCATTTGGAAGCAAAATTCAACATAATTTGCCAAAACACACACACTCACACACACTCACACACACTCACAAAGACAGAGCAGTGCTTCTTCAGCAGTGGCTCCTGGGATCGTGCCACGCGCATATTGTGTATTATTCGGATATAAAAATACATTGAGTGAGAGAGAGAGAGAGAGAGAGAGAGAGAGAGCGATGCACGATGAAACAGACAGAGCAACGTGCGTGTGCTGTGTGTGTGTGGAAGCAAAAAGAGAGCTAAAATTATTGAACTGCAAATTTGGGCTGTTAAACTTCGTTCGTGCTACCACAAATATGGTTCACTGTCGTCACTAACCGAATGATATAGGGAACTACACAGACACAGACACATACAAAAGAAGAGCTTTTGGCCAGCTTCCTTCAGGGGAAAAGGGTTCAAGGGGGCAATGGGAGGGAGGGGGATAGTTTTTGTGATCCCTGCCCTTCAATACCAATGATCGTATACAAACGAGTGGCGTCGCAGCACAGTATAAGCAATAGGCAATAGGGCGAGAGAGCTCATTGAATCCACTCCTCCTCTTCCCCCCCCCCCTTCCCTCTCCAAGGGGAACTGTTTGTGTGCGTGTGTGCGTGTGTGTGTGTGTGTGCGTGTGTGTGTGTCAGTCACAGCTTGAACACATCCACTCGGTGATCCAGTACCACACCAGAGTTCAAACCAGAGACTCGTCCAATCTTCTACTTCTGAAACTTTGTACATACAACAATCAAAACACACTGCATCCACTGCAACGATCTGTATGCTTGTGTGTGTATGTGTGTGTGCGTATGTGAGAATGAGTGATCTTGTGAGATATTTAGCAAAAACACAGAAGCCACAACCGCAACAGCCACAGCAGCAGCAGGAGTAGCAGCAGCACCACAACCACACAATGCCATCGTACCGGGACTCTCTCTCTCTCTCTCACACACACACACACTCGATCCCGTGATGGAAGAATTGATACAAAAATATATATATTCCACCCTCTCGCCAGCGTGCTGTCGACCCCGAGAGTAGGGAATGAGCAGACGGGAGAGAGTTTGGGCAGAAACAACATACAAATAAACAGGAGTTAGTATAGTAATAATGCAAAATACGCGCCACGAGACGACGCACGGAAACCAGGGGGAAGGGCCGGGTGGAAGAAAAAAACAAAAAAGAAACGCCAGAACGAAGTGGGAAAGCCGAATCCAGTGATTTTATAGAAAATACAAATAACAATTTTAATAACGACCAAACTTAGTTATACTAAATATATATACATGAAAATATATATATATACATATACATATATATATTAAAACATATTTTATTGATTGCTAAGCAAAATTATAGAGGGAAAAATCAAACGAGAGGAAAGCGGATAAAATAGTAAAAAGAACGAGATAGAGAGAGCGAGAGAAAACGGAGCAAATCCAAAAACAAAAACTCTAGGAGAAAACTAAGCAAACAACAACGGCAACCAAACGTTGTTGTTGTCGTTCGATCAAGACAAAGCGTGCAAGTGGCAGTGAATATACATAGGGTACTAATATACATATATACATAATAAGTAATAACCAAAATCGAGATCGCTAATCGAGGGACGAAAGGCATGGTTCAGCATAAGAAAGAAGCAAGTCGCGTTACAAGAAAATGGAAGCAATGGGCGGAAGAAGAAGAAGAAGAAGAAGAAGAAACAATGCATAACATAAACCATTAATTGACTACTAAAACACCAACAAGTGCTATTAGTAATAGAAATCGAATATTATCATATGTTATTGAAAAAAAAGTAAGAGGGATAAGGTATAAATACAATTACGAATTAAAAGCAAGCTCACACATACACAAAAAATAACATACACACACACAAACATACAAACAAACAAACAAACATACATACAAACCACACAAGTTTATAAAATAAAGGGCAAAAAGAAGGAACACCAGGCCGAAGCAGATCTAATTGAAAAAGGGCGTAGTAAAAAACATAGCATGAAAGTGTGATGGCGTTGGCACAAAATGGCTACCAATAAAGCAAGGATCTAGTAGGTCAGAATAAACATACACACACTCATACACATTGACACAAACAAACCAAAAAACACGTGCAAATAAAGCCAAGGGTAAGAAGGTAAGAAGAAGGTGGGCGTGCGGATACAAAACAAGAAAATATCTAAAATCGGTACCATTCTCTGTACATACATTAGTTTGGTTCATTACAAACGTTTTCGGGGTACTGTTTTACTTACTATAAGTTCGGTGAAAAAAAAACATAGTTACTGCCTTACATAACTATATACATATATACATAGCGGTGTGTATGTGTGTATGGATATACATATATACACACACTCCCACACACTTATATATATATATATATATATATATATACATATACATACATATGAATAAAACTAATTCGGAATAAGCAAAAGAGCTACTATTATCGGAAAGAAGGCAGACGCAGGGGCGGGGCCGCTGCTAAAACACGGCTACAAAAGAACATTAACGAACGGACAACACAACACAACCAAACAACGACGTGACAAAAACACACACAAAACTTGACGGTGGCACACAGACACACAAACACACACGAACCCATTTGTAAATACTTACCTGTATACAATTACTTCAGACGTGCAGAAATGAAAACTGAAAAACTACATTAAACAACAAACTTTAAACTAAAAACACCCATAAAAAGGATTTTATAAGGATAACGCTTTGACAGTAATATAAAAACACACCACTAACGATTTTGATTTAAAAAAAAAATGACAAACAAACGACGCGCCTACTTTGATCATTAAAGCCCAACCATCGGACTACGGAGACAGCAACGGACGCAAAACGACACCACTACGAACACACGCATGCACGCAACGCAAACGCAAACGCCACGCTCAAATGTACTACGCAACTACTACACACCTTCCCCATACACCAATACGTACACACAAGGAAACGGAATCGGAAACATTCTTCAAAAAAAACAAAAAACGGCAAGGTTACGCGTTCAGAACGGCGGTAAAAGTGGTCTTAGGAATGCTCTAAACTCTTCTAGATATAAGTTCTAATTCAATACTACCTAAAACATGAAACACCAATCTCTCTAGGGTATGAGGAGGAAGAGTTTTGTTTTCCTTTCATTTCATCGTTTTTCGTACGAGCGCTAGGAGGAACAAGAGTAAAACGGGGGAAAAAAGATACAATTTAAAATGAAACGGAAAAACGATAAAAAATAAAATCACAACCAAACTCTAATCTAATGAACGAAAGCAAACAAGCAAACCAAACTTACCACCCAGGCACGCGCGCCCTTGTCTGTGTGCGTGTGTACTGGGGTTAGTAGGAAGGTGCGGTGTGGCCGTACCGCGCGCAGCACAGCCATTTACAGCACAAACAGCGGGAGGACAAAAATCGAGAACTAGCAAACAAACAAAAAACGGTACTAGCTTAAGAATTGATTCTAGTGAAGCCCCACAACCAGTAGCAGAATCGGGCCTGAATTTAGCGGCTCATTCCCGAGCGGTTCTAGCGACGAGGACGAGTGGGATCTAGATGGGAAAAGGATACATATGTAGCGAGTAGTTTCCGTCCCGGCCCCCTTTCCCCATGCATCTTCAACACCCCATCTTCAGCGTGCAATTGGGGTTTTTAGGTATGTAAGGTGTAGAAGAAGCAGCTACAGTGCGAAATAATGGCAGAACATGGAAGCAAAATGTGCAGCCAGCCACAAACGATCGCCCTTTTTACACATAGACAGGAACTAGGAACAACAACAGGCTCGTTTCCGTTCGGCTCATCGAATTTGATCTCGTCTTACATACACATACACACACATACGGTTTGTGTTTGGATTTATTCTCTTTTTCTCTCAAAGTCACCCCCCAGCCCCCTCCCCCTCACTTTACTCTTCACATCTCTTATGCATTATAATTATTATTGTAAGTGATTTCAACACAACACACAAAGATAAGGAAAGAACCACAGCAAACACGCACACAACACACACAAACACCCACAAACATATGGAAAGCTGCGAAAAAACAGAAAGCGAGAAAACATAAGAAAACTAAACCAAAAATAAATATACTATTGCTTGTACAGAGAAAGAGAGATAACAAGTGGAGAGAGAGAACAAACCGAAATTACACTCCAGTCCAGGCGAAGAAGCTGCGAAGCGAAAAGCCTCCCTCAACATGCACACATACACATTCGTAAGCGTATAAACGTAAGTAAGCCCAAAACTTCCTCCCAGAAACAAAAACACACACACGCACGCTCATTTGTGTAAGTAATATTTGCAAAACGCAGAAAACGCAGAAAAGTATCATAAGAAACAAACTATATGTAATAACTTAGTCAAGCAAAACGGATTAAATTAAAATGTAAGAGAAAAACAAGAAAAAACAAAACCAAAACCCTAGATAGTGGAGTAAAAAAAACAACAACAAGAAAGCCCGCATAAAATCGGTAAGCAATAGCACAAACACACATACAAACAAACATACAGACAAAAGGAAAACAAAACAAAAATGATGAGGGGCAAATTGTTAAACAACAAAACACACAAACTTAATGTAAGCAATCACAAACAGCAGATAAAATCAAACCAACAGCCTGGGAGGGAGACTGAGCCAAGCAAAGAGACAGAGCAGGCAGAGCATTCGACAGAAGAGATAGAGTAGCATGCCCAATCAACCAGCAGTAGCAGCAACAGACGCAGCAGGCGTAGCAGCAGCCGTAGCAACAGCAGCAGCAGCAGCAGCACCACGGTGGTCAATACCGTTTCCGGTCTCAAAAGGCCCGATTGCCGACAAGGAATTCTTTATCTGTATCGTCCGTTCTTCATCGTTAAAAAGTAATGACATAATTCAAAAATGAAGTACACATTACTCCAAAAACACACACATTCACATACACACATCCACATACGTTCTCTAGGTTCTGCGGAGTAGACAGCAGCAGACATCAGTTCGGTTAGTTTGTTAGATTGACAAGTTTATAGAAGCAGCAGGATCCTCGCGTGTAGCTGTGTGTGTGTCATCGTGCCGAGACAGTGGCGTGCAAAAGCAAAGGGAACGAAAGGGCAAAGTAGGCTTTGCCGGCTGTTGTGCAAAGTGTTCAGCGCCGCAACGACAGCCACGGTTTGGGTGAAATGAGGCGATCGTGGGAAGTTTTCCTTATTCGGTTTCGCTTTGCTCAAATCAGATTCGCCCTCCACTTCGAGGAGAAACGCGTGCGTGCGTGTGTATGTGTGCTGGAGGTGCGATAAGAAACGAAGGTAGGAAACATTCAAGCGATACAAATATACTATAATGGACAGTAAACGGAGAAACGTTTAAAGAAGACAGCGGAATAAATCAAACAAACACCAAATTATGAAACGCATTGACTTGAACACAACGCATCGTCGCGAAACGGTAAGGGAAGGGGGGAAAACAAGAAGAAAACTTACAACTTACCCAGAGTGCTTCCAGCAAAACTTTTTACATACTCGCCTCCTCCCATTTTCGATCGTGTTCCAATAATTAATAATTCCTGTGTTCCGTTTGCACCAACCGCCATCACACGACTTTTGGCCTGCCAACTTGTTCCCACAAAACACTCTCACTCACTCACCCACACGCACAAACACACACACACACACACACACAAACACACACACAGGGGAACATTCAAAGCGCGCGCGTTCATTTTCCGTAGGTGTAAAGCAAGCCATGGAAGATTCCTTCACATTCCTTCCCTCTACAAACCAACCTTTTCTTCCAGTGTGAGCGAGTGACACGCGTTACATAGAGCAAATAAAAGTAAAGAAGAGAGAGAGAGACAGGGAGAGAGCTAAAGAAAGATAGCGAGAGAGAGAGAGATAGCAGGAGGGATGTAAAAGTAAGCAAAAGTAAACGTAGTGAATAACTCAAAGTAACCGTTGCAAACATACACACGCAAGCGCCCATGTCGTCTGCATGCATTAATTAGCGCTAAAATCGTTATAGCTAAAATATTCATTCAATTAAGTAGAACCAATCGAAGCTAAATAAACAACAAAAAAGGCATTAAAAAAACATTGTTGATCGTACTTTAAAATAAGCCGCACAAGGAAAACAAAATATCAAACATCCCCGTTTTGGAAGGAAATTAAACAAAAAAAATCTAACTAAAATCAACACGCACACACACAAAAAGAATGAACGCAAAAAACACACGTTTCTCCGTTTAAAAACGCGTGACTGTGCACTGAAATGTGACTGCATGACAGCGTTGAAGTTTACACAAAATATACAGGTATCGATGGAAAGGAAAGGCAGGGTGGTCCCTCTGTACGGCGCCTGGTTAGGAGAGGGGTGGGAGGGACCCAACATACACACACTAGGGTCCATTGCACGAGAGTGTGCTAGCGGAATGGGGGGAGGTTTGCTGAAACTTCCTTCGCTCCACGAAAACTTACTTCTAAAGCCAAAACACACGAAAACACCAAAAGCACGCTGTTATTAACGGAAAAAATGCCCCGTTGTCTGTCCGTTTCTGTTTTGAGTTGCGTGATATGTAAGCGACGAACGCAAAGGGATGAAAATTCTCATCCAAGCAAGAAAAATCGTTCGTTACATTGTGTTGTTTCTTTCATTTTTCCATTTGTGTGTGTGTGTGTGTCGCTCGCTCGCTCGCTCTCTCTCTCTCTGGCTTGTGCAAAGCGCAAGCCGTTTTGAGAGTACGCGTTATGCGCCATTTCGTTATGCGCCGCTTTGCGCCACGAATCTGTACAGAGAGGCAGGTGCGCCGGCCGTTTTGTTTCGCCCGCCACGTGCGCCACAATGTAATTAACCCCTTTAATAAAAAAAAAAATCGCGTAGCTCGGTGCTAGGCGGTGCGGTGCGGAATATTATAGCTCTAGCTGCGTTTCAACTCTAGCGACAAGTAAATTACAAAACGCAGCAGAATGCGAACAAACCAGCAAACAAACAAACAAAATTATACATGCGAAAACCAGGTAGCTTGTTGTGGGACCAGGTCCACGCGTAGAACGGTCGTTGCGTTTGAGCTTCAAGCTTAGTAAAGATATCGAATCTCTAAAACAAAAAAAAAAACAAAGACCCATACAAACGTTCGTTTTTTGTGCGGCAAAACCGTACCGAAGCCGCCAAAACCATTTCCATTTACGTTCGCGCTTCCCATCCGATCGAAGTAGTCAGGCGGTAGTCGGGAGGCTGTTCGGGAGAGAGCCAGTTGCTACCGCGAGCAGCTTAAGAAAGAGAATGAGTGAGAGGAAGTGAAAAGTAGAGGAAGACAGATGCACAGAAATCCACTCACACACACACAAAGAGAAGAACACAAGTAGGCTACGTCGTACATACAGTGAGGCAAGAAATTAATCGATACGATGCGATCATCCCTAATCGAACGCTAGAAAGAATGCACGCGAGCGATCACGTGACTTTTAAAACAAAACACCCCATTCTAATACTTTTCCTCTCTTGCACTACTGTTTCAAAACTACACACATTGGCAGCAAGGAATTTAGTTTACACAAACCCATACAAACACACACAAACACATACACTCGTAATGGGAAACGATGAAAATGCTCAAACACGTGTATGAAAGCATTTTCATTTCCCTTCCTTATCAAACACACACACACACAGAAAGAGAGCAAAACACTCCCAAACACACAACAACAACACACACACACATCAGTTAAGCGCAACAACCGATTGTAACCGATACCTATGGCCATCGTATTTTTAATAAATCACTGCCAAAATCACTGAACGGACGGAATATATTTGAAGCATGTGTTCACACCACTCCAACACTTCTGGGCTATTGTCTGATATTTCTATCGTATAAATAAACAATTGAATGGGGAAGTTACAGAGACAACAACCATACAATGCCACTAGCGGCGGCGGCAGCAGCAGCAGCAGCAGCAGTAACATCAACAAATTATGACGAAAAAAGCAGAAGAAACAAAGCGAAGAAACTAAACAAAAACCGATTAAAAAGAAGATGAAAAAAAACTATAAATAATAATATAAGGTATAGAAACGAAAGCGATAGAGGGAGAGACCGAGCGGAAGAAGAAGAAGAAAACACACAGCGCTATCGCGATTGATTTACATTAGGAACATACTCACGACACCAATATAAAGAAAAAGAAACCGAAGGGGAGTTTTACGATTTAAAGCAAAAAAATAAAGAACGAAAACGGGAGAGAGAGAGAAAAAAAACAGTAGCGAACAAGGAAGAACACAAGTGGGGAGAGGAAGAGAAGAAAAAAACGCAACGCAGCGAGGTTATTATATGAACAAACAAACAACAACAACAACAAAAAAAGATCATAATATTGAAATAATTCTAAAAGAAAAAAAAACAATTCATATATCCACTAAAACGAAAAAAAAACTTCAATAAAGAAAATTTTAATTCAATCCTTGTTACGAAAAAAAAACAGTGCAATGATGTCAAGATATCAAAAAGACGTTTTTAATTTTGAAATCATATTATTGAAATATAACATTATGTAAATTTTAACAAAGATACAAAACATTTATAATATAATTTACAAAATAAAAAAAATCTGTACAACAACGCGTTATCAATGGAGCGGGCGGCGAGGGGGGAAGGGAGATAGGGTGTGGAAAGAAAACGGGAACGAACGACAGCGTTACTATTGGGGAGCGTTACTATTGTGAGCGCGTTACCTTTTGCCACGTGACGATGACGATCGCACACTGGGAGCGCTAATGGACATGTGCAGAGTGCGCTCGTTGGGCCAGATGCACAGTAGGTCACGATCAGGAACGATGTTGGACTATATTTTCAAAAATGTATGTCTTTTCGTGGGGAAACGAGTCTTTCACTTGCCTTATTTTAAATTTCTTTCCATAAAAACAATCAATTAAACACGCCGCCATTCGTGTGAGACGTATTGGTTAGTTTTATTCAGCGAGTCTTCAGCGGGGGCAAGGACGACTCCTCCCCACCCCACGGCGTATCTCGGGTCTGTGTGAGACTGTAATTATCAAGCTTCTTCCCTACATACTAATGCGGTAGTTTGTATAAAAGCATAAAATCATTTCCCCATTTTTATTTTGTCGTTTTGAAACCTCCACCACTTAAGCTGTGAATTACGCGATCCGATCTAGTGAACGTTCTAAGTTGCTCCACCAATACGACGGAACGGTCACGATCTGGTGTTGCGAAATGTATGCGAAATGCTAAAACACGGTGTGACACACTAATATCCTTGCTGACGCCTCCTGCTCCGGTTCAGCACCGTAATGCCGAGAATTTTATTCGCTTATCACAGGCGCCAGGACACCTCAGGCTCCCGGGTTCGTTCCGCTCCTGTGGTACTTTCGAAGTGTGTGAGTGTGTGTGTGTGTATGTGTGGTTAAAATTAAAATTATTAATCAGTATATCGTCGCCAAGTGCGTCCCTGGTCGAACGTCGCTAGTGCTATTTGCTAATTGTTATTCGGAGTAAAACGGTTGCGCTGTTGATGGTGGCATTCCTACCAGTACCATACAAAACAGATCCGATCTAATCTACTACGCTTATTGGTCTACTTTATCGCAAGCTTCCGGGAGCAGCACTCACTCAATTCGTGTGTTCATGCTGTCGCCATTTGCAAAAAAAATACGGGCAGGGATTCACATTTGTTGCCCGATCGGTCGCACTCACACCTCAGCAGTTTCTCCCTACAGCAGTCGGTATCAGTTTAGCAGTGTTAGTGTTAGTGGGCAGTAGTAATCCATGGGGCTGAGTAGTGTGTTTTTCTGAGGTGAGCAAACCGATCGGAGACTTGGCACGTGAGATTAGAGAGAGAGTGGGGAAATGGAGAGAGGAGCACAATGGCGAGTACTCCTTCGCTTCATCTACCAATTGTCGCGCCGTTCACGGCTCACCATCGTGCGACTCTGCTTGATGTAGGTCGTCCGCGTGTCCACATCCATCGTGCCCGAGCCGTACATGGACGAATTGTTCTGTTAGAATGTACACCCAAACATTAGACACTCTTTCACTTCCATTTCCTTGTTCCACTTACCACCTCCGAGTCAGCGCGCAGATCCATATGGTCCTCCGGGATGATCCAACGCTCCGTAAACTCGCTGGCCGATCGGGCCAAGCTCGGATGGCTTAGCGATCGCTGCAGCGACCGCTGATCGTACCGCTGATCCTCCTCGTCGTCATCATCATCATCGAAGTAGGCCTTGCTGTGCGACACAATGTACGAGCTGCCCTCCTCCGACGGTTCGCCACCGCTGCCCGACCGGCCCGGTCCACCCGCCATCCGCCCAAAGTCCACGATCACCTCCGACATGGAGCGCATGTCGATGTTGTTCGAGTTGTAGGACGAGCGGGAGGTACGGCGCGACCGCGATCCACTAGCGAGCGAACCGGCATGGGCGCCGTACGCGAGATTGGTGGTCGCCGCCACCAGCTGCGGCTCCTGCGTGATCGTACGCACGGACGAATCGCCATCGCTGTCGTACTCGTACAGCGTCGGCAGCGAGCTGCGGCGGGAGCGTGTGTCCCAGGTTTCGCGCTTCTTGCTGCGCTTCGACTGGCGCAGCTCGACGTCCTCGGGCGGGGCCAGGATGCGGATAATGACGTCCCAGGAGCGGGGCTCGAACAGGTTCTCGTACCGTGCATCCGACCGGATGCGCTCGAAGTCCTCCCGAACCGTCGCCTCCGACAGCATCGTGCTGGAAAAGGTACGCAAACAAGGGTGACCATTTAGCGGCCATCAAACAGTGATGCAGCGCGATACTTACCGCAGTGTCGATTCAGTCGTGATGATCTCCTTCCACTTGAGCTTGTCGTCGTAGCTGAGCTGCCGCTGCAGCGGGTAACGGTGCAGCTCGGTGTGCAGGGCGGCCGTCGAGATCGACGTGTCCGGCATGTCCACCTCCTGCAGCACCCGTATCAGCACGTCCCAGTTCGACACGGAGCGATCCTCCGGCGGCAGCTCCACCGGCTTCATATTGCCCACCAGCTCGGGGCTGCGCAGCTCGTCCGCTGCGTACGCACTCGGCAGATAGGTGGAGGACGGCACCGGCATGCTGGCCGACGCGACGGACGGTGCACCGGACGCGCTCGACACGTCCGAGAAGTCTTCCCACTGGCGCTGACGCTGCGCCTCGTAGTTGCGGATCGTAACGTCCCAGGTCGGATCGACCGGCGGTGGTGGTGGTGGTGGGGCGGGCACTGGCACCGGGCGGGCCTTGTACTCCGTCACCAGCCGCTTGTGCCGCTCGACGTCCTCGATCGTGGTGCGCTCGGTGACGGTCGTGAGGAACAGATCATCTACAACGTGAGACTTGAGTTCAGGCTTTTTGTACACGGCGATCGGTGGCTCGGGCAGCTGCTGCACCGCGTCCTCCGCCCGGTTAGTGTGGCGGTCGGTGGTGACGTGCGTGCCGGCGGTTAGCTGGTAGAGGTGCGACGCGTCCACGAGCTCGGTCAGCGAGTGTGTGTCGTGGGCGCGCGGCCCATCCGGTACCTCCAGCCAGCGTCGATTGGTGGTCGTTACCTGCATGTGAATGGGGGTTTGGTGGGTGGGGGTGGGGGGGGTGTGGTGGAAGGGGCGGCAAGGTGTTTGTGGGTGAGAAGGCAAGAGAGAGAGAGAGGGAGAGAGAGAGGGTCCGGACAAAAACACAAAATTTCATAGTTAGTGGAATGTGATGCGGTGCAATAAGGCTTTGGATCAATGGCTTGGAAGCAGTGCTGCAAAATGTCACTGTCAATGTCATAAATAAACTGCTGACTGAAACAGAATCCATGTCAGCGTCATATACTCAATTGTGATAATCAGTGGTGATACTCAAAGCGATTGGTGTGATCAATGCATGCTTCGTGACATTTTTGCGATCATCACTTGATCCGTCACTATGTCATGACTTTTTTTTACTGTGATCAATTCTGCAAAATGTCACTACCGTTGTCATGAAAAATTCCGACTAAAACAAAAAAAATGTCAGCTACACGAGCACGAGCTGTGATGATCAGAGGTGAGACTCTAACAGTTGGTATGACCAATACATGCTTGGTGACATTGTGTGCAACCAACTCTTCAGTCGTGACATTTTCAGTCGTGACAATAATGCTCATTTTGTTGCTTGGAATCACACGCCAAGTATATTCCAAGAGTGTCGTGACTATCACCAACACAAAATGTCGTGATCAAGTGAGTGATCAAGAGTTAAGTGCTCAACAAAATGTCACCAAGCATGTGATGAATGACCAACTATATGAGACTCACATCTGATCATCTCAGTAGTGTACATGAGCTGATTTGAGCGTCGTTTCAGTCATGACTGTTGGTGACTGAAACGATGACATTTGTCAGTACTGTTCACAGGCAGAAAAGGTCATGATTATGCTGGCGCCGGCATTAAGCACAGCTTGTCAGCCAGAGTATCGCGTTGGGCATGTCATGACGCACTATCATTGAGTTTCAACAATGAGCATCCAGCTACACTTCATTGTATTCGTTGGTGAATATCTCGTGATGCTCAAGACATTTTGCAGGACTGCTCGGGAGACGGAGTAGGATTAACGGGAGGTGGAAGGGAGACAGGGTGGATGGGTGGGGTCGGGTGCTTATTGGCATGTATATTAACCGTGGTATTATAGCGCGGGATCGGCGGCGGACTGGGCGGGTAGTCGAGGTGCGCCGGGACGGTGTGCAGCTCCGGCACGTACGTAAAGTGGGACTGGGCACCGTCCGCGGCCATCGATTCGGTCGTCATCACGCTGTCCCGGTCTTCCTGCGTTTCCAGTATCGTCGACAGATTGTTCCGATCGCCCCCATGGCTGATGAGCGTGCTGCTGTTGCTTTCCGTGTCCGACACGGACGATCCGCTCATCGACGACGGCAGCGAGGACGGTGGCGGCGGGGAGCGCTTCACCCGCACCTGGATGTCGAACTTGGGTGAGGGGGGCAGTGCCGCCCCGGCCAGATGCAGCTCGTGCGTCTGCCCGTACGCGTGGTGGTCGGCCGACGCCAGGCTGATGCCGTCGTGCACGTAGGCGCCGTTCTCGTACGCACTGCTGCTGCCGCGCGAGCTGACCGGCAGCGAGCCCGTCTCGACCTCCTCGTTCTCGGACTGCGACTCGCTCGGGTAGTCCGAGGGGATGAGCGCACCTTCGCTGCCGGACGAGCTCTGGATCGGTGGCGGGACGGCCACGACCGGCCGGGCCACCTTGAACCCGGACACGCTTCCTGCTCCAGGGCCCATCCGGTCACGTTGGGTAGTGGTGGTCGTGGTAGTACAGTACAGACAGACAGTGTGTGCCAGGTTGGTGCCAGAGAGAGAGATGGTTGATGGTGGGGTTTTTTGGTGCGATTTGGCGTGGTTTAGAGTTTAGACGGCGCAACGATTTTAGAGAGAACGAATGAAACGAATCGTTAGAAAAAGAGTGTGTGTGATTGTTACAGCGCGCCCAGGCGGGCCGAACGCGCCAGTTGTGACTGCGTGCATCAAAGAGTCAGAGAGTCGCCCAGTTAATTGTCCCTCCCAATAGAGCTCCTTCTCGGGAGACTTCTTTCCCTTACCTATGCTTCCGCTTTCCAGGGCAGTAATCTCGGATCCGCTGCCAACGTGCACAACACGACGCACGATCGGTATCGGACGGCGGCGCAGGCAGTAGTAGGACACTCCCAACCCTAGCAGCAGCAACGTGAGGAACATGATGGCGCAGATAATGAACAGGATCTGGATACCTTTCAGCGGTGGCTCAACGATCGCGGGTTCGTTAATGCTGCAAGTCCGAAAGAGTTGTCAATATCTCCATGACTCTAAAGCATCTATCTATCGCACTTACATTGGTGCTGGTAGACCAGCGGGAATGGGAGCTACCGGCGGTGGATAGCGACACACGATCGTGATGATCTCGTCCCCATCCATCTCGAGCCCGGGATGGAACCGTACCACAATGTTGTTGGTGAAAACTCGTTGCGGTCCCTGCGCGGCGAAGGACGACGAATCACAATCAAAAATCACAATCAATCAATCGCACCTCTTCTTCTTCTTACCTGCTTCGTTCCACATCCTTTCAGTGGCAGATCGATCCGGTAGCTCAGATCACCCTTGCCGCTCGTCTGGCACGCGCTGTTGCGATCGTAGTCGGCGTACGCTTTACCGTAGAACGGTTCGTTAAACTTTAGCTCCACCTGCATGAAGCCGGCGGCACAGTTCAGTGCCGCTTTCGTTCGATTCAGGAAGATGATCGGGCTCAGATCGTCCAGTTTCGTAACCTGGGGAGGGGGGGAGAGAATGCATGAGAGCAATTCATGATGGACAAGGCAAATGAGCCACAAAACCTTTACCTTTCCATCCAGGGTGGCTTCTTCCGGCAGACCTTCGCCCTGGTACTCGATGCTGTTGGCCTGCGAGGCATAGTTCGATTGGGCGTGTGACCTTTCCGGCCACCACACCACTACCACTGCACAGGCCAATAGGATTAAGCTTCTCATCGATCTCATCTGCGAAGGAGAAAAGGGAGATTTTGCTGGGTGTGAATCATGGACGATCGTGTAGTTTAGTTTTGGTCCTTCGAACCGGATTCAATCGAAATATTGATGGATTATCGTTATAAAAAAAGCCCACAACCAGGAAATTCGTACAATAGCCATGCCATTATTAATTTCTATTTTTCCATTCCATAAGCTCGTCATTACCAATTTCGATCGAAAACACCTTCGATAACGAGCCAACGAGTCTGCTGCTCTTGCTGTCATTATGTGGAGCTGCGCGATCGCGATCGCGTAGTGTAATAATTAATGGAAAAAAGCCAACCAACTGAAACAGCTGTTGGGGGGGGGGGGGGGGCGTCTGCTTTACTATAATGACTTTGCAGCTTACTTCCCTGCCCCGACGGTGCTTTGATACTTTCATTTTTCGTGTGTGTTTTTATTTGGATGATATTTTGCTCCAATCCTTTTACTGATATTTACCCATTCTTCCGAATCGATCGATGCGTCCGTGACTTTAATACTTTTTAGTTTTTGCTGCTGCTGCTGCTGCTGCTGTTTGCTTTGCCATTTTATGGTACGGTCTAAAGCGCACACTACACAGGCTTCGGTGTGCCTTGGCTTCACCAAACGGGCCTTTCTGTGTGTGTGTGCTCATGTCTCTCTGTCTTTCTTCTCCGTACCTTTGCAAAAAACATGTCTGCGTTCGTGGCAAAGAGGAAGGAAAAGAAAAAAGGAAAAACAGTGTACAAAATCCCCGACAAAAATGGACATGACATTTTTGCGCAATCGAAACCGGTTGCACACGTCATGCGCGTTCAGCACCAGCGCACCAAACAACACGGTTCAATGGTGGTACGACTCTGAACGGCTTGCTGGTCGGTCAGCTTGGAGTTGATGGAGTTTGCTTGCTTGCATGTTTGGTTCGATACCATGGCCGCAGGGTGTTTCGATCGCGCACGTTCACTGCCGATTTACGAGCGGCACCAACTTGGATCGATGCGGAGTCTTGGTATGCAAAAACCCGTCTTTGAGGGCTTCCACAGAATCGCAGCTGCATTATCTGGTTTATCAGAATCGAACTCCCCACCCGGACGGTGTATTGCAACATACGCACCAGACACACAATTAGAAGCCGCCTACACGCAAGACTTCAACAGGGTGTACATGCAACCGTGGCACGCAGAATCAAAGCGCATACAATGTGTTGCACCCAATTACAGGCGAACGAATGGCGCGCTGGGCACTGGGAATAGGTACAATCATATTGAGCAACGCTTTAACCCATCTTAGTGCGTGGATGATCATACAGGGTTGGTTCGATTTCAACAAATTCAAAAGCTCAACATTAGATGGTTGGACTTGGAAATTGCTTTTTTTACAGATTAAAAATGAAGCCCACTTTGGGATCATCAAAGTATAGCTTTCCCAGTAACTTATCAATCCACTGCCACGATGACGGCATTGTCTGAAGTTTCGGCTTCGGTACGACCCTCTCACGCAGATGCGTGTGTGTGGGACGGCACCCCCAGCTCAATTGGAACAGGGTCGATGGTGAGGTGAGTGTGTGTGTGTGTGTGCGCATGCACACGATGAGAAATGCTTCTAGCGCACCCAGAGCCCTCCACAGTGCACAGTGTGTTGTTCAATGGTTCATCTCATCGAACCGAAGGTAGTATTTTGCAATGTAAATAGTGTGTCTTAGTGTGCGAGATCTTCGTTGCTATAGACACACACACACACGCAGACACACAGCACCTCAGAGAGTGAGGGTTCGTCGTCGCCGTTCGTCGCTAAGCAATCAACCCCTTGGCGGAATTCCAATGAAATTGTCATTCCTAATGGGTGGGTAATATTTATTCTCCACTGCTGATGCTTTGGCCGGATGAAGCGTGGATGCGGTCACGCGCGTTACCTAGAACGATGTGGATGTGTCGCCCCGCCAGTCTGATGGGGGCTTATGCAAGTGGCGGCCTAATGGACCATGAATCATTCAAGAACTTCCAGAGGTACGTGATTGGAGAGTTGTTTTTCCACCACTTGATGAATGATTACCTTCCTGTTCGACAAACGGCAAACGGATTCCGTCCTCAAATCGGCCCCGAGAGTGTGGCCAACAACACCATTTTGACAATTTCGCCCGCCCGCCCGATTGTCTCACCGCGATGACGTCAACCTTCACACGACAAGGCAGCAGAGCTACAACGAACGTACACTAAGGCTGACATCCAAGCAAGCTGGATTTCACCGTTCATGTGCCGATGTGCCCAAAATTGTTAAGACAAGCTTCCTACTCCCTTCCCCCTTTTATTTCCTCTTCTCCCACACGCGGCGACAAAACATACCCCCCTCCCATGTCCGGAGAAAAGTGGGACGCTTTGGGATGCCAGCATTCGGTGTGTGTAAGCTTGGCATGGCAAGCGACGAACCCCCGTTAGAAAATACAACACGCGAAAATGGGAACGAAATAGAACATCGAGCGGCTGGCTCGAGCTGGTGCCTACTGTGGCCTTCATTTAGGCACTTTACACGGGCACAGTTTACCCTTGGCAGTACTTGGCACGGTCTCAAGCGCTGAGGGTGTTGGTGGATTTTCTCTCTCTCTCTCTCTCTCGCCATTCCGCTTCCGCTGCTAGTGCTTCAACTAAACCAACAGAGGGGGGCCAAAATGGGAGTAAATCAACGAGCTTTAACGAGTTGTTTGGTTGCACTGCTTCGCGGCTTGTACGGAGAGGAGTGAGAAATAATTTATAGAAGAAAGAAATTCCTTCCTCACCACAAACGCGCAGCAAGAAACCTATAATTTGCATAAAACGTTTCCTCCTCCTTCTTTTTGTGCGACCGAAGCGAAGCGAAAGAAATGCTTGTCAGGCCTTTTTTCACAAGAATTTCATAAGATGTCATAAAAATACACCTCACACTCACTGAAGCACTTTTGCACCGTGGCAATAATCGTCTCCTCAGGTCATCAATCAAACAGAACCGGAGCGCAACCGAGAATGTTGCCGGACCCGCGCGTTCTCCCGTGCGGCTAATCCTGGGCGAAAGGGTTGCAATGCAGCTCCAGATCACTCCGTGGCGTTCGCGAAGAAACCGGTTTGTACGGGCACACCAACTCCACACTCCCCTTTTTGGTCCGAGCAGAGATTAAATATGATCCTGTTCCTTCTCCCTTTGATCGCCGTGCTGGGTCGTGATCGTCGCGGCGCACAAAGAACGCGCACCAAGGGGGGGGGGGGGGGGAACTGAAGGGGAAGGGCAAGGCAAGTGGAGTTCCTGTGGGGGAGTACGGAGAGTGCATGCAAAAATAGGCTTCCACAGGGTCAACCTACGCGCGCTCGCGCACACAAACCCCTGCTCAAGGCGCGCGTTAGTTTTCTTTTCCTTTCTGCTTCACACTTCGTCCGACGCCATTTTGGCGCATGACTTCGACCCAACGACGCGACAATTGGGATTATGTACCGTTGGGAGGGTTGGGGTTGCTGAAAATTATATAATTATCACCGACACAGACGTGGGTCCGAGGTTTACAGCCGACGATCGTCGACGATCGTAGATTCCTTCATCTTATAAATGCTGCTGCAAAGACGCTTTACGGCTTCGTCGTGAGACTGGGGCTGGTATTAAAAGATCGCCAAACATCAATCATTGTGCCTTTCGGCGATTTGCTCCCGCCGTCAATCATAATTGAAGGGATCAATTCGTTGCAAAGAATAAGGGGGTGCGGGAGGGGGAGGGGAGGAGAACAGGCCAGAACCTGTTCTTGTGCTTGTTCTTGTGTTCGGCACTGTGTGCGTAGGTATCGGCAAAGGCCAAAAACCTAACCAGATTAGCCTACCACATCGTCAATCCTTCTGCTTCTTTCGACGTCATAGGTCATACCAGCGCGACCGTGCTTGACATAAATGGACCGAACACGGTCAGCTGCTTTTCAAACCACACTTCCACACTGCGTCCAACTGTGTCTCTCTCTCCGTTTTGGGGCTCAAAAGAGATGAATAATCGGCCGATGCTCTCTGGTGGTGTGGAGAGGAAAATTGTACACCACTTCTGTGGCGTAAAAACGCATACAGAGCCACTACTGCCTCGGGTCAGAAGCTCCGCAGTAAGTCTGCAAAGAAGTGGTCTGCACCCACGTACGGTAAGCACAAGCTCCCACGGCGAACGCCCAATGAGGAAACTCGTTCGCGACCCCCCTGCACTGCTGAAACGACGCGACCATCGCGACAAAACGGTGGACGGAATTCATTCCCGCTTCGCGCTTCGATCCCGATTCAAGGTTGTTGCCGTCCAGTCGAGTGGGTGCTTGTGTATTTGTGCGCGTTGTGGGTTGGTTCAGTTGGCGAATCACCAAGCGGCGGCTGGGATGTTGTTGGTGTTTGGGAGAGAGGAATGTTTTATAATACATCTATACTTTTATGACAATTATTTCATGGCCTCGGAAGGGTAAGCAATGCAATGCGGAAACACTTTCTGCAATTTGCATTTACTGAGACGTTTTAAAAAAAAGGTGACAAATGTGATGGATCTACTAGCTACGATCAGCAACCATTTCGAGCACAGCTGCACACAAACGACACTAAAGAAGACGGAAACAACAATCGCTTCAATGCACACCACAACACAACGGTAGAGTAACCGAAAGTAAGCGATGGTCTCATCGCTGCTTGCGTTTGAAAATGATTAGCTTTATATAAGTGATCGTCGAAAGGGAGGGAAGATGATCACTGCTCGAATTATTGTTTTCCCCTCGAACACACTTACCTCTTTGCTGGCAGTTACTGTTTATGAAAATGCAGTCTGTGTTTGAGTAGTCACTTTAGTGAGTCTTCGCTACACGGTCCCTTCCGATGGGGGGGAAATTCCATCCAATCCAGCAGTACTAAGCTGCGTGGAATGTGAGTCGAGCACTTTTTTTAGATGTTTTGTTGCCACTGCAATACACACAACGTTAGCAATTATTAGCGATTGTTATTATTTCACTTTTACATTCACTTTTTCGCCCGTTCATTGCAGTGGTTGTAAGCTGAAACGGTCACTCACACACAGACACACACACAAATGCACTTACACTCTAACCCCCCGTTTGAAGCAAGCAAAGCGGGATCGAGATGTGCAGAAAGAGGCGAAGGAAAATCAAATCACCACCACACACAAACACACACCCGACACAAATGCACCGCTGCCAGCAGAGAAAGCGAGAAAGCGTGATAGCGAAATGAAGCTGCTCGAACGAAACGAACGAGGGGACAGAAGATGGCAGTTTAAAACACTTCACCCTTGCCTGACGGGGGATGGCGCGATCGATGGGAGCTTTTATGCTTTTTTTGTGTGTGTATTTCATTCCACCACCTTCCCTTGCTTTGCTCACACTTGCACACATTCACACGCAAGCAACGGACACTGCATTCTTCACTGCATTTTTCCAGCAGCAGCAGGGGTGTTTAATTTTCCACCCAAATTAGTTTACCTTTTTTCCAATCAACTTTTGAAGAACAGCTGGTACAGTACCGTTCCGCACAGAACGGATGAGGGGGGAGGGGGCGTTTAGAGAGTACACGAACACAAAATAGAGAAGACGGGTGGGATATGACCCAAGGTAACAAACTCAGCACAGCAGCCAGCCAGCACACGGCGCAACGCGCGCCCGAAAGCACCTCGTCAAAGATGGAGTTGTTGCTCTTGCCAGCTCCAACCTCTCACTGACGGGCATTGAGTTGTAGAAAACAAGTTTTGCCTCGCTCGCAAGTATTTCTCTCTCTCTAGGCTCACCTACGCATACGCACCTTCTCTCACGATCGCATTCGAGCAAGAAAGATCAGTGACCGTGTTTTCCGTCGGAGAGCTTTTCGATTGTGTAGGGCCTTGTTTTGGGGGGTCCACTGTCTTGCTGTGTATGTGTGAGAAATGGTTGACTGTGTGACGATTGATGACACGAGAGAGCGAAGTTGGCGTTGGCGCTACGAGTGGGCTCGATTTTTTGACGTTTCTATTACATAAGACTTGCACGAGCGGTCAGGCGAGGAACCTGCATGATTTTAAAAGTAAATAAATGCTCTTACGATGTTCGGTTTTGCTTTGTTTCGTTTTTTTTAGATGAGAAATTAAAGTTGTGTTTTGTAAATTTAGAATGTATTAAAATAAAACAAATTAACTTTCATCACAAAGATCATGTCGTAATTCAGTTTGCATACAACGTTGCGTGTACCCTAGCCGCAAAATTGAAGATTTCGGACGTCGTGTGGACGTCGTGTGGACGTCCACCCGACGTCCACACGACGTCCGGTTTAAGAGGTTACTCGACCAAGCGAACTTTTTTAGACGGGTTTTATGGCAAAAATTGTGGCAGATTTCCCAGGGTTGTTGTATCGAATAGCAGCCACAAAAAATATATTTTATGGATGGGTAGAAAAAAATGAATCTTGCCCTCCCCCTTACTCCTTCCTGGTCGGTAGTTGCGATCACACCAGCTGTTCATATGGTGGTGGTGGGAGTGATATCGCTTATCTTCTGTCTTCTTTATCCGTTCTACCAGATCATACGCGTTTTCAGTGACGTCCTTCCCCACCTCCTTCGTTTTCCCAGTTATTGGCAGTTATTGGCGAATGCTTGACCTTGTATGAGCGCGCTTGACTTGGGGTTATTGTTTTTTTCCTTCCCGTTTTTTTTTTTGGCTGCTGATGCATTGCGCGTTGGCTAGAGCGCCGTCGTTCGAATCTGGATTCGATCAACGCGCAAGTTGTCGTGTGGATGGAATCGATTTACCGTCCGAGCTATTTTCCGGATCGATTGAATGCATGCTTCGTACTGGTTTTATGTTATTTGTTAGTGCAGTTAGTTGCACTTGTGCAAAAAAAAAAAATAATAATAATTCAAACATTCAATGCACTAGTCCGCTCATGTTAAGCCAACCAATGCTTAGTTAATGTCAACGGAAGGTCAAATATTAAAATGAGGGATTTCATTGAACACATATTGTCTTTCCATTTTTTTTTCTTCAATAATGTACAAACCCTCCAGTCTTCTCCCACCCCTCCCTCCCTCCCTCTCTCCCTCCCACCGGATTGAAGGTTAGGATTTACCGACCATGGTGTACCCTTTTAATTCTAATTATCGGGGTCTATTGTTCGGAAGAGAAAAAGAAACGTCTCCCCTGCCTCTCGCTCGATGCTGTAAGCGAGGAGCGACCCGCCCCGGCTTGGCTGACGCATGCATCGCTCGCGTTGCCTGGCTTGCTCCTTCTCTCGCCTTTTTTGGAGACGCATCATCGTTGCGGATGGTGCTGCGCGGCCATGTCGCTGCCTGGAGGATGGCATAGAAAGTTATGTTCTAGCCCGTCGCTGTCCTGGCGATTGACGCAGCATGCGTAAGTGGCGTTTATGTTGCATACATAGTCGATAGCGCTGCGGCTGTGCTCGGGGATTGGCTGTGGCGAACGGCCCCCGGGAGCCTCAAATGCCGGTGATGCAGCCGATCCTTTCACGCACAAAGCTGCTCCACGCGTCCCCGCATTTTATGGATGGCTTGGTTAGATTTAGCTGCCCCTCGTTGTCGTACTACCCGAACACAACACAACAACATGACCGTCCTGCGTTCAAGCCCCGTTTGATCCTAGTGGCCCAGGACTGCCTGTCTCGCTATGGGTAAACTAATTAGTAACAGGTCACGTCAACTCGTACGACTTAGCAACATGCTCGCCATGAGTTCAAGCCTCGTATGGACCGTCTCTTGTAGCAACGGTTAACTATCCGGCATGACCGCGTAGGTCGTTGCGCCAAGAAGAAGAAGAAGTGGCTGAGGCAGGCAGGCAGAAAAGCAATGGTTACTGTGTCAAATAAGAAAAATATGAAGAAGCTTTGTACGATCCGCAGCTCATAAGATTGATGTGGACAATGTGGACAATACAGAAATAAGAACATCGATTTTCAAAAAAATGCATGTTGATCCCTTCCTGTATGTCCTCCCCGTTCCTGTATGCTCCCTCCAGTTCGCTTCGCTCTCGTCCCCCATTGTTTAGAACCCATCGTCGCTTCGGAACAGTAAACGCTACTACACGCAATCCCCGCTTTCATTTTCTCATCTCACCTCTTCGACTATCACCCTTCCTGGTCCTCCGCTCTCTTCCGCTCTGTGAGTTCCCCATTTATTTACTCCCTTTCTCCTTCTTTCCTTCCCATTTCATTTCTTTCGTATTGCTGTTCAATCATGCTAGCATAGTTTAGAATAACAAATTTAAACTGTATTTGCCGTAAGCCTTAAGGCAAACAATAGTGAGGTGCGGGCAGGGGCGGATTAATCAGCGGCCAAACCAAACTAAGGGGCCGCGTGGGGCTCCGAGGAAAGGATCCAGCGTAATCCTTCTCAGTCGGAACCATCCGTAAACGATCCAGTTCATTCGTGTCGACTCGAACTCGTTGCACCCACGAGTCGGACTGGCGCCTGCTGAACTACCTAGCGCACTCGCTGACCACATACCAGCACTCCATGGATCCACTTGGTCGATTGCAGCCCGTGGCCGATAAGACCCCACAGCTCCCTGCCATCTCCCTGCTCTCTTTGTTGTACGGGTGATTTCGCCATCCCCCACGTACCGAGGCCGCGTGCGGCATTGCAAGCTCATAACCTCCCGTATAAATTTTCTTCTTCTTCTTTGACGTAACGAACAATGCTGTAGACAGCACTGAAACGACTTCTTAACCTTACTCAAATCACGCTATCGGATAGTCGGTTCGTGCTATCCAGAAAATGGTCCGGATAAGAATCGATCTCGTCCGGTCTCGTAGCAACCGGTCTCATCACAGCATGCGTTCAATGAGTCGGGGCGCTGGTCGAAGAGAGCACCAGAGTGACGATGAAAAGATTGCAGCAGATTGCCGTTTGGTTTAAAGGGTATACAATATGCGGTATTTAATTGTTGCTCGACTGCAGAAAAAGTTTACCAAAATGTGTCCCAAATCTACAAACATCATAACATCTGTGTTTGTGGTTGTGTTAGTCACAAAACGCATTAGGTGCAGTGCGGCACATAAACGTGCACGAATTGGTACATCATTTGGTGTGCCAGAGCCATTGCATCTAACAATTTACCCTTTAATTAACTTAACTTCCTTTAACGCATCAAGAGGATTCGCAGGCAATGTCACACACGGGAAAAACAAGGACAAAGAAAACTCCCTCACGTGCGAGAAAGAGCAGCAACAACCATAACGTTGAGCCGATAACATGGAGAGAATGCGACGGGACATCATCGTCTGTGCGCGAGAGTGAAACAAAAGACAGAACCATAATCTTCCCATCCATAATCAACAACCATAATTCGTGTGTGTCTGTTCGCCCCATACAAATGGCATAATTTTTATTTTCGCTTGGTCGAAAATCGCGGCGAAAACCCGATTTTGCGGCTGGGGTATTTGCCCTTTGCCCCTGAAAGGTATGCAAACAGCATACGACCCACAGCTTGTACACAATCCATTATGTATGCCTCGATAGTGTTAGACAATTAGTGTGTTATACGATACCGAAGACACAAATCTAGTAGCACAGTTTGCTGCAGCAATTCCAGAATCAAGAAAGGGTTCGTCGCTTAGTTGTTTATTTTCACCAAACCTGCTTTAATCTGTGTTCAGTGTCTTTAAAATGAGGTTCATTAAAAAAATAGGACCCTCTTTAAAATGTGCTTTAATTTGCCTTGAACTAACGTGGCAATCGAGTCAAGAATCGAGCCCTTGTGCGTTACAATCAGAACAGGTATTCTTCCCCATTACTAACGAATAACTCAATTTGCATGTCATCAAACAACAACGCTCAATCAAATTCACTCAACTGCGTCATTTTGTTAAATATGTTTTCACACCCAAAATATATTTACATTTTACACATCGCCTATCGGTCACGATCAGTCTAAGTTACTGTAACAAAACACTTACTGAGCACAGTTTTCATACGGTATATCTCTATATTATACTTATCCAACTAGTCCTACTATGAACCATGCCTGCCATAGGCATGCAGAACAGAAATCACCCTTGCTAGTAGTTATTGTATAGTAAATGTATACGGTTTGTCCCTCTCGTCCTCGTTATCTCTGTCTTTGTTGCAGGGGATGAGCCAGGGCGCGCCTGTCGTCTATCCGCCCACCCCCCGAAATGGTAGATGTATCAACTGAAGCTCAGCGTTCCTTCCACGCACAAACACACGCATGCACACACTCAGAGATATGCTCACACAAATAAGCGGAAAAATCACACCAATAGGCTAGCAGGTACTGCGGTACGGAGCCACAAACCGAACACAGATAAACCAAAGCAGCAGACAGCTAGTCCTCGTGGGACGCGGCCAACGCGAACGATTGGAGGGGCAGAGGGAGGGAATTGTGAGTTTTGGTTTGAGGGATGATTGCGGCATCACGCTTAGATGCGTTTCTTGCGGTTCGGCGAGAGTATTTTCAGCATCGTTACGACGGGCGCCTCGAACGAGAGCGAGATGATAAATGCAAGCACGTAGGACGATACCACCTGGCCCAAGTAGACGGTGGCCTATGAGGGAAGTGTAAAGAAATTCAAAAGGAGATTAGTATGCAATAACTTCCCGCTGATGTATTGCCGCTTCTCTTACCAGCGCATTTGGCGTCATGTGGATGGGAGAGTCAGACTCGAGAGCGAATATTCGGTTAATGATTGGATGTACCAGGTAGGCGCAGTATGTGACACGCGAGAACGGATACAGAATCGGAGTGGACAGCAGCTTGTTGACCCATCCACCGTAGCCAGACGAGCAGGCAACGATGACCCAGCCACATCCGATCGCCCAGCCGGTATGGCTGAGCGAACTGTACGCGGCAGCCGCCGTCTGTGTGAGTGTAGTGTTGTACAGACCGAACAGCAGATACAGCATCATCATCGTGGAAGTCACCCAACCTGAGATAACGGTGAGCTGCAATCGAGAAGAGAACGAATGTTACAACCCTTCACTTGGCACTTCCTCTTGCTCGCTCTCTCTCTCTTTTTTTGTTCTTACCAAAGACATCTTGATCTTGCAGTTCGTTTTGAACAGAATCCACCCAACACTCATGCCGACCAGGTACGGTCCCAGACGCGTCCAGGGTTTGTCGTAGATCTTGTCAAACAGAGCGAACGGATCATCCGCATCGGGCATGTGGTTGTTGGAGAAGGCGATGTAGGCCGTAGTCGCCCAGGCCGATACCATAAACACGGACATCATCGTGGCGGCAAACTTAAAGTGTCGAACGGCAATGATCAGTATCAGGGCACCGATGATGTAGAACTGGGTGTCATCCGCCAAGTACCAACTCCACAGCATACACTGAAAGTGAAAAAGAGAGAATCGTTATAGTGGATGCTCCTTGCAGTCATGAAAGATCAACTGATCCTACCATCTGCTCCACTGGGAAAAGGGTGTTGATGTACAGAATGTTACGCCACCAGTACTTTGGACAGTTGATGTGATCCTGCGTCGGTGGTTCAAACACGGAATTCTGCTCCAGATAACGCATCACAACCTCCACCACTCCGAGTACGTACAGGTAAGGGGCAGTCAATCTGTAAGAATGATCATTTATCGTCATTACACAATCTCTTGTTGGAGGCATAACTCATCTTCCTTACCTCACAAAACGATAACCAACGAGTCCGAAGAAGTGGAACGTTCCGGCCGTAAACTCGCTCACACCCTTGGTCAGCTTCTCCAGCTTACCCTTCGCATTCGTGCGGAAGTAGATGAACGACACGAGGAATCCACTGATGAAGAAGAACGTATCCACACTGTACGCACCGTTCAGCACGATCTGGAACAGGAACTCTTTCTCCACCACCTTGCGCAGCTCCATGTTGTCGGAGTACTTGAACACGACGATCATCGTGTGGCCTGTCATAAGAGAATGAATGAGCAATCATACTTGTCTCTTCTGCACCTCAGATCAACTTACCCAGAATGACCCACGCCATAGAGATGGCACGAAGTCCGTGAATAGAGGGAATGGTATCGTTTCCGACATTCTTGTCACAGATCGCCTTAAAGTTGGTCACCACCGAGAATGATAGGAGCAGCTCAGCCCACAAACCTTTGTAAGAAATGGGACACAAAACAAACACATCAGAACTCTATGTCTTCTCTTACTGAAAAAGCACACAAAGTTGTGCAAAGGACCCAACACCAACCAACTGTTAGCGACACACACGTATTAGCACACAATCGGGTGCAATTTTTTAGGGGTTAAGGTTGTTAGTTACTCTGTTGACTCTCCAGAAGCTCACACTGCTTTGGAAGTGTGTACAGGAGTTCCTGGACAGCTCCTGGACAAAACTACAGACCCACACACACACATACACACACACAACTCGGAGACGATCCAAGAACACCGATCCGACCGGGCGGAACTTACTCAACTTGGTTTCCTCCGTTGCGGTCAGCTCCACGGCAAGGTTCTCATCGGAGTTGTTATTGTTAACGCTCGTCGGTACTCGGATAACCGTGCAGTTACCTTTGCCGTTCTCTTCCGGCTCGCGGTGCGTCAGATCGTACGTCGTGCAGCCCAACCCGTTCGTCATATCCCCGGTCAGTTCCTTGCAGTAGCTCTTGATGCGCATCTTGGCTTTGTAGCGGCGGCGCAGGACAAGATCGTATCCGGTACCGCTGATCAACAGGATCACGACGATCACCGAAAAAACGCTGCAAAAACGACATACAAATAAAACGAGAAGATAAGCCAGTGAGCTTTATAAATGATAACCATTCGCGACGTCTGCATTGCTACGTACAATAAGATCCGGAAGGTAAAATCGTCCCACAGCGAGAAATTGTTCAACGTGGGCGATCGTACACCAACCAGCTCCTGATCAACGTGCCGTCGGTCGATGTCCAGCTTGAGCAGTGTTTCGACATCGGCAATGCTGCAACCACTCGGCAGACAAAGTCCCACCACGACGGTACGAATCTGCAAATCGCAAAAGACACATCAGCAACACGATCAGTAGACGATCGCATCTTCACCGAAAAAATAAACACTTACCGCATTGAATGATTCGGTGCCGTTGATGAGAATTTTCGCCATATAGAAGCCGGGCACGAACGGAGGATTCTGGTGCTCCATCTCGGACGACCCGAGGAAGTTGCCGTTGATGTAGGTGATGTCCGTGTTGCGGCCCTTCTTCTTCGGTGCCGGGTCGGTGTCGCTATCGTTCTGGTAGATGTACGAGCACTGGTCCATCGAGCCCGTCCAGTAGTTGTTGCCCCAGAAGAACCCTTTCGTGTACTTGCCCGATGAGTCATCCACTGTAGAAAGGCAAAGGGAAGAAGAAGAAGAAGAAGTGTTAGCATTCGTTATGCAAGTTACTTCAGTTACTTTCATTCAAGAGATCACATTAAACCTGTATGCAATTCATCATCACTCGCTGATGGAACGTTCACATTAAACGCGTGACAGATGATACAGCCGCACCCAGTGCCGTACCGCAACCTTGAGACATCTAAATTGTTTATCGTTTGGTGGCATAAATCAATCTTCTTCTTGCATCCCTCACTTCCCTCAGCGTCATATCATTCCCATCCCATCCCATAAAAACTGCAACGCCGTGCCCTCTGGCTTTCCGTGACTCCCTACGCAAGGTGAAGGTGTTTCGATGTTCGCCTGGGACCTCCATTAGTCGCTGTCGCTGTCGGTTTAATCGCCACGCAACGCCCCCTACTCGGTCTCTATGTGTGTGTGTGGCTTCCGTGTGATATTGCCAGTACCCACACACAAACACACGGATCGAACAAGGAAAGTGCCCCAAGGCTTTCGCTAATTGTTAGTCCCCATAAACCTGATAACGTATTGAGCTATTCCGTCGCAGGACACCACCTCGGCTAGACTCGGCGCTCGTGCGGGGTGATTATCATTGAATAATTTAAGCTTAAAAATAACTCACAATGGCTAGCCAGAACAAACAGAATGCGCGAAAAATTTACATTTTTTCGTTTCTTTGAATGCATTAAATGCCGAAAAGGACATCCAGTTCCGACTGATCTATCCTTGAGAATGGATGCCGCGCAAAAAAAACGAATGTTTACTGCTTGACATTTATCTTTGCAACGGTCCAAGATTAATATCATACTGTTGAGATGAAAAATGACACAATTATATTCTTCAATCATCAGCATCAACTCATTGTCTTCGTGGAGCATCTTTTCTTCTTTTTTTTAGGGTGTGAGCACACGTGCTCAATCAGTCAATGACCCTCACCACCACGGCAGAAGGTAAACTGGTTGGCAAACACTTTCGAAAGCTGAAATCACCTGAACGTCCTCTCTTCCGATTGTTGTACGAGAACTCATCTCTCGCTAGTCATCTGCTTCCGTGATGCAAGACTTTATCTGAAGACTTTACCCAACTTTTGTTGTTCCTTCGCCCCAGTTGGCAGTTGGAAAGATCTGGAACTACGCTCAGAACTCAGACACTGCAGAGAGTACTGCAATTCCCTTGAAAAGTCTCACCATTACCCGTAGACCTCGGGCATCAAGCATCCTACTGAACTGAAAGAACTGTCCCGATCGAGCTATGTCTCCGTTCACTCCCGGCTGCACCAAAGCTGCACCGGAACGACCTTACTTAAATTCTCCATTCACTTTCAGCTGCAAAGATCACGCTTCTTGGGGTCTTTCCCTCGCGCAACCGGGAACCTTGATTGACACACTGACTGATTCACCAAATAAATAGTCGCGACAGTTTCGGCCGTTTCGTAAAACAGTCACAAAGTGTCACATCTAACGAAGCCATACACCCCCTGTTAGTGGGATCTCGTTCATCCAACCAACGATCATGCCATTCTGACGTAATGCTCGACGTCCCGGTATGGCCAAACGGGGGAAAACAAAAATATCGGTCAGGCAAACATTTCTCAGTTCGTTAGCCAACCGCGAAACGGGCGATCCTGTTTTGCTGGCCAGCACACAAACCAAAGCTTACGACGACGACGACGACGACGACGATACGTTCGCATAACCGCCTTCATCTTGCGCTTCGAACCGCATTCCCGTCACACCGCTGATTGCGTGTGTCTATTTTCACAGTTTTTTTTTTGCATCATTTCACCACCGCTTGCGGCTTCGATGCTTTCCTTAATCATCAAGGCGAATATATCTTTGCGCGGCTTTGGGAGCAGGTGGAAGCAACAGCAACAACAAAAAACACACTCACTCTCACAGATGTTGCGCCAAAATGCAAAACAGCTGTGGCGGTGGACGCGATTACGCGACCACTACTGACCCATTTTCTAGCCCGTCCCTTCCCCTTTTTGGGTTGGCGGGACGGGGTCTATTTGGTCCGCTAAAGCAAGCTGCTGATGGTGGTGGTGGTGGTGCTAGTGACTTATTAGGCCACTCCGTGCAGTTCCCGGTGTGGGATTAGCGGTTACAGCAGTGGCAATTTAATGTTTGTCTCCGTCGAGATTAGTGGTTTTGACCGGTCGTACATGCATGTGAGCTAATGCATGGCGATCCAACCGTTTTGAATAGCAATCGAACACCAGCATCAACGCCTCCTTCCTTACTGACTGCAGCAGCCTTCGGTACGACCCTGTACCGACGTCCTTCTTCTGGTGCAACGGATAATGAGCTGCACCATGCCACCGTTCGGCCAAAGGCCGTTCGTTACCTTTCCTTTATGTAATCCCCAACCGACCCGCACAGTCGTGTGTGTCTGAGTGTCTGTGTGTGTATAAGTGACAATCGTTGCAATTGGGGAAAATAAAAACCGCATGCAAAAACGACACCAACGAAACGGCGAAACCGAAGGCAATTGCACGGCTACAATGCAACAAACTTTCGAAAGTCCCCGTGAGCCCTTAGTGGTGTGCTCGTTTTAAAGCCAAACCCATCTACCACTGCGCACTACCAACACACACACAGTTACACGCAGCTTGGATGAACTCAAGGACGAAACATTAACGAGCTTCCCCAGCCCGAAAAAGGAGTTGCAAGAGTCTGGTTAAGAGGTAGACAGAGAGAGAGAGTGACATTTTTTTGGGAGCTTTTACTGCCTACGTAAACACACAAAAAATGTCTTCTCATTCGCACAGCTTCCCTCAAGACTGTGTCAAGACTGTGCCGCAAAAGTGCCATAATTGTATGCACAGTGATTTGCTTTCCTTGCCCAGCAAGCACATACACAACGAACCCGATTCCCGTGGGGAAGGGGGCGAGAACGGGACTACGCCGGGGGGGGGAAGGGCATCAACAACATTTTCGGTTGACATTGAAATTTCCAAGAAAGGGAAAAATGAAATGGGACAAAAGGTAAACAGACCCACTCCTTGACGTCCCCCAGGCCGGCGATTACGAAGCACGATTTCGGATGTTCGTGGAATGCACAATGATGAACAAACGACGTGCCAAAGTCAAAGCATATGGGGCCACCCGGGCCGGGCAGCATTGTTAACGGATCATTCATTCAGTTAGTTATGCCGCATCCACTTTCCCGCCTTTTTTGAAAAAAAAAACATAACCGGACCTTGGAACTTCCCTTCTGCTCGCCGAAAGGACCTTGGTGTGATGACGAATGTTTTTGAATTCGCAAACCGCCGCCCGACGAGGACGATGGACGGATTAATCGAACGTGAGCCATACGTCAATCATACACTTTTCTACCCTGCCCTGGAGGGTTATGAGTGTGTGTGAGTGTGTGTGTGAGGGGAGGTACTGTGGAAAGCGGGTCACAGACACAGCAAATTGCATCGATGTCGAAAAATTCATGGCCACTGGGTTAAACGGGTAAAATTGACAAACGGCGATCGGACGATCGCAAGGAAAGAAAGCCTTTGGGGGATGCGTACGAGAGACAATTATTGCGCCCCAGTGCGATCGGGCGTGCAGCAGTGACACAGTTCGTCGGAGACAGAGTTGTTAGCGACTTTCGCAATGGTCATTGCACAGTCTTGCCGAAATTTCTCCCGAGGCGCTTGTCTGTCTGTCTGTCTCGCGGCGACGCTGAATAAAAGATCGTTCGAGAGCAAAATCACGAGAGCGAAGCAAAGGATCGTTACTGTTTCCTTTACATGCTCGATGTTCGAGAAAAGCACACACGGGGGTGCAAAGTTGTCTCTGCTTGCTCCCACACACACACACTCTCAAACTGGGGCAGCATAATTTTGTAAGCTTTCTTGAAATTCATGATTTTCAAAAGGGCGCCTTTGCTCAGAAGCCCTTCAGTTTCTCCAGCGCGTGCGTGTGTGGTGCCATCGAAGAGGGAGCAAAGGTCGGCTGAGATCTCTACACTGATGATTCAAAGATGACGATACAGCCAGCGTACACGCAACACCTCAACATCATCATCATCATCAGCAACCCACAAACCAGCTCAACTAGCACTGAACCACAACAAACAGCAACGAAAAAACCCGCCACATTTCATCTGGTAAAGCTCCCAAGCACACGCTACCTTAAAACAATGACCTAAATTTTGACTGCACTCCCCCCTTGCTTCACCTTCTCCACTATGCGTTGGCTATACATATCATCATCCCCCACTGCCGCCCCTGCGAAGATGCCTGCAAAGCAAGCGAAACAACACACAAAACCCCAAACACACGCACACACAACCCGTTACATGCCGGACGATACACAAGCGTTACCGATTTGATTGATTTTGGGTAAGCAAAGCTGTAAAATGAAAGGGAAATTAAATGCAGACTTGAACGGCGAACTGATTTACTTCGAACAAAACAAAGAACTTCAACGAGCGACTGCCCCAAAAAGAGAAGACGAACCTCTGGAAAAAATGGAACACTGAACCTTTGATTTTATTTCGATTTCGAACCTTTCTATTTAGCTTTACAAAACTGTTACAACAGCGGAAGGGGGGTTTTCCTATGAGTTTGTTAACTTCATAAACCCGCTCATCCTATATACAGCCATGCGAGTCATGCGCTCCAATGTGTGCCTTAGGCGAAACGCCGCGCACAACCCATGTGACCTTCTTTTGTCGAGTTTGAAGAAAAAAGTAACACACACACACACACACAGAGTGACCAGTGTATGATAACAATATTATGTCTTGCTTTTGGCACGGGGGTGTTACTCCGTTACCATCGGGGTTCGACAAAATGACAAAGCAAATGTACAACGGCATGGTGCCCATTAAAGCCCACCGACACACACCGAGACTGTTGCATCACGGTTGGTTCGATCGTGCAAAAAAGGGGTGGGGGATTGGAGAAGAAGCACGAAGAAAACCCCCGAAGAAGGAAAAATTGAACGATCATTGTTGATCGAAATGGAAAATGCACAAGAAACAGGTTTTCCCTCCCGCTCATTCTTGTCTCGCTGGAAGCGCATCCCAAAACCCTCCAATGGGCGGAACCCGTTGGAAGAGCGGGGTTTGTTTCACTGTCACAAGACAAACCCCACATCGGGACTCTTGCGCACCTTGACAATCCTTCGTTCAACACCCAAACAGACTATCTGCATCGCTCTCTTAAGGGATGAGCGTCAGGACAGTGGTGCTCGTCACTCAAGGGTTATGTCTACCTGTATGCACCGAAAGCACTCTCCTTTCGTACTTTCGTTTTCACTTTTTCGTATTTGGATGTGACGTAACACGCGCACGCGGCTCGTATTGTGGCCACCATGGTCCGTTGCAGCGGTCGTCTTGGGGGGGGGGGGGTTGAGGTTTGGAAGTTGAGTTGGGAAAACCGGCGGTGGTGGTGGATGATGATTGAGACAGAAGGGGTTTGAACACAACTCAACCGTGTGTCTGTCTGTGTCGGTGTGTGTATACAACCCATTCAGCTGAAGCCGGTGAAGAAATCGAATGGGGCCACGGATGCAGTGCAGAGCGGAGGGAAAGAAGAGGAAAGGGAACGAGTTGGAGCGGGAGGATCTGTGTTGTTACGCATTTGCTATTACGCGCGATCGGTCTTCCCCCGCCCCTTCGTTTTCGATTGAGTCAGTCAGCCTGTGCTGTGGGCTGTGGGATGTGGTGAGAGAAATTATGAATACACATTCGGTACGGTCCGTTTGTGGATTTGGTGTTAAACCGAAGCCAACGCGGGGACTAGGGAACGGCCCAACGGCGTGTGTGTGTATGGTGAAATAGTTTAACAGCATACATGACGGCTTTTCCTGTCCGAGCAGCCCTCAAATGTCAAAAGCTCAGTTCTTTCTGCTCTTTCTGGAGCATCTGGACACTTTTATGGGATGACATGATTGCACCATTTTCGCTTCACACAGGAAGCGATCGTCACACAATGGCCGATCTGAAGAGTCGATCATTAGCCACTTTGCAGCCGAGGGGGGGGTTTGCACTGGGAGGAGGCGATTCCACTCCATTAGTTTCACTTTTTGCGATCGATCAGGTTTGAACTTCAAATCAGGTACCTGTGTACGCACGCAAGCTGTGCAGATTGTCGCCGTCGTCGTTCCTCCTAGCGACAGAGTTCACGATTAGCCGGAAGAAGGCAAACATGTCGTTTGACCACATTTTGCACCGAGAGAGATGGTCGGTGCGGAGGATGGTTGCTTTTACGATGCGATTTGCTTAAAACCTCTTCTTATCTTAAATCGCAACACAAAGAAGGCGAAAGACGTGGTGGGACAGTTATTTCGTTATTCTCGCGCCGCTTCTCCGGACGATGGAATGTTCCGGAAATATTCTAAACTCCATTCCTTATGGCAATGGCCTTGCGAAAAAGCAAATTTTATCGCCCGAATGTGCAAAATGAAGAGTGAAGCATAAAGAAGCAACCACACACACAAAACAAAAAACCGGTATGCAAATTTTGATGCGAACTACTCCGAACAAAGAAAGGCTCGACAGAAAAAAAGCGTTATTTTGAATGGGGAAAACACATTCGAATCAGTTCTTTGTTGGTTGCTGTTTCACTTTTCAAGGGGAAAATTCATTTTCCAGCCTGCACTGGGGAATGATTCATACACCGATTGTCTGAGAAACGAGATAAACAGTAAAATTTTACCTTAAAACAACGAATGAGTATTCATGTTTGCTAAATAAAGACAAATCAACACTATCAAGGCATATTGCAGCATTCCAATTGGTTTGCTATTAGCTCATACGCTGATACGCGATGGAATTATGATGAAAATCAAACGTTTTGATGCTCGTGGGAATCTTTCGTACGTGACCCACGCTGCTCACATCATACATCGAAAAGCGAAACCAAACCTGCTTTTGAGTACGCCACAAACGCCACACACACACAAAAAAAACCTTGACAGAAAACTCTAATCATTATAATAATCACCTCGCTCTGTATGACCTACCACGGTGGAGTGTTTTAGGTTCGATTTGTGATTTTCAATGCAAAAATTGCCCTACTCACGTGAGGAGAGCATCGATATATGGATATTCCCTACAAGTTGGAATATAGTGGCCCCGCGGAACAAATACCCGGCACTACGACAGGAAACGAGTATTTGCCCAGAGAGAGAGAGACGCCCCAACCAGATCGCTGCTTTATTGCATTACAACCACTTTATCAACCGTTGGTACGAGCGCAGTTCAAACCGTTGCAAGGGGAGTTTGCTGCATCAGCCACTAATGGCCCAACCAAACAAACGCGGCCGGAGCAAACAAACGTGTGCCGTTTGGCCGGGGAATGGCTAAGCTAGCTAAGCCGCTCCTGGACGGTGGCTGGACTGTATGGTAGGTTTGTTGTTTGTTCGGTGAGCTGCAGTTTTCTACTCAATTCTCACTAACAATAACAAACGGCAACAAAAAAAAAAACGACACTATTACGATCGACGATCTTGAGGACGTTTCAGTGATTGAGCAATCAAGTTTTGTACGAGTTTTCTACACAAAAAGGTAAATTAAAGTAGTGCCAATTAATTTCTTGACAAGTGGCTCAAGATCACCGATACCGATACCGATCGTTGTGAAATGACAAAACGATCTTAAATGAGAAAAAGCCCTCACAAGAGATCTTAAAGCCGTGATAGTGTGTGTTTTTTGTGGCACATCACACAAAAAAGAATCAATCCCATTCCGACCCTAATCACCTTCAATCGCAATCAACTGCTCGACCCACAGCCCAAGGGAGCCATCATATCATGCAAACAGACAAAAAAACCACCTTCCTCCACACAGAATCACACAGTCCAATGCAGAAGCAACAACAACAAACAACCAAACCAAAGGAAAAGCAAAAGGGAAAACCCCACCTCACCCCACCCCACCCCTCCCTTCCCCCTGCAAAGGCCGATTGAAAAGTGTTAGGTTTGTGCACGAAATTATGTAAGCTTTCGCCATCATTGGGGCCACCCGACACGCCATCTGTTGCACTATCCCGCCTCCCCTCTCTCCCTTCCCCCATACCCAACCCGGTGATCGCTATGCCGCTCCATTGCACCACCCCCTACCAGTGGTGTGTGGGCTAAAGCGTGTCTGTCTGTCTGTGTGTGGATATCAAGACATTTTCATTTCGTTTTTCTTTGATGGTGTGTGAAAAAACTCCCCCCAACAACACGGAAAGGAACGAAACGCGAAAGAAAGAAAGAAAGAAAGACGATCGATTGATCCTCACCATGGCCTGAATTGCATTTTTTCCCTCGCAGCAGGTTTGAAAGCGAAGGAAGGGATGGGAAGGGTTTCTTGTCGATTTGTTTCTACATCAAACGAAGAAGGGGGGGGGGAGGAGCCGCCTGCCAATGCCGTCATTATGACATTATGCCACTAAAACGGCTCAGCTCACCCCCAAGCGGCAGCAGCAGCAGCAACGCAACGGCGCAGTGACTAAAAGTGCAACATTAACACACACAGAGAGAGAGACAGACGATAGAGGGCCGTGGGGCCGAGTGAGGGTGAAGAAATGGTAGGGTGGCATGTGAAGAAAATCACACCACCGCATAACAAACATTTCGCACAACAGCAACGGACAACAGCAGCAGCAGCAGCAGAAAAAAAGGGCGGCAATGGGTGGAAACAGTAGTTTGATGCGCGTCATTACACGCGTTACAATTGGTCCCGGGGAAGGATGTTTCTGGTCAGGAAGGCAGTACCTTTTCCTGACCCACAGACACAGACGGGTGCAAAAAATTAAGTCATACTAACTGAGCTGGAACACATCCATTAAAAGAGAGAGAGAGAGAGAAGAAAAGAGTGAAACAAACGGACTCTAATTGCTATTTGTCTTTTACGACCTTTTTCCTGCTTGTCCGCAGGAAATACAGTTGTAAGGTCCACGCGCTACAAGTGTAATGTGATTGAGTGGAACGGAACGGGCTTGGACAGTTTAAAGGGAAATTCATTCAACTGAACTCACTTTTTAGCGCCCAAAGCTTCTCCTCCTGTAGACCCATCAGATACTGCGTCATCTGGTCGCCGCACGTGCCGCTAAGACGGGGCCGCAGCGTGCTCCACCCGTTGGCGATGCGTTTGATGTCGAACACGGTCAGCTTTTCCTCGAGCAGTATCAACCGTTCGAACGAGAAGTTGATGCTTTGGTTGGTTCCTTCCGGCTGCACAAGCGACACGTTCACCTCCTGCCCACCGGTGGCGCTACAATGCAGAAGAGCTACCAACACCACGCTGATGCTCCATCCGGACCAGATCCTGTTGCGCTTCATTGTCGAGCTGTTTTGTTGCTGCACAGTGAGAATATAGTGCCTGCTTTGATTTAACAACACAAAACTGACGGCCCCGATTGGCCACTTTCCGTTGCTACGGGTTACGTTTTCTCTTTGCGAGCTCGTCTTAACCAGGCAAAAGCATTCAATTGGAAAGAGATTGTTATGTTACACAACCAGGCGGCGCTTTAAGAGTAAACACACACACAAACACACGCACTGTTGTGGAGATGGTCGTGAACAGGAAGAAGAAGGAGGAAAATAAACTCGAATATTATCACACTTGCCGCAAACAAATATACACACAGACACACACACACTCTTGTTGCGCGTTACAATGCGAAGATGAGTGCTGTAATCACTTTCGCTTAGCACTTCAATATTTGGTCACTCTGTGTTGCGTTTGCCGTTTCCTGTACACTTCGCTCGCCCATCAAAATCTACGCGACACGATCGATGCTGTGGAAATTGTCATCCATTTCCTACCTCTCGCCCACACACACGCGCGCGCGCGCACAATTCAATAAACTCCCCAAAAAGTATGGACTTTATCACACACTTTTCACTTTTGTTTCACTTTCCTTTTTGATATCGCCACCCCGAAATTCACAAACTATATCGTACAAGCTCGATCACAACACCCGCAACGCACTGTAGCGACGGGGGGAAGGGTGGAGGGAAAAGGTGCCACAAACAACAAGCGAGCGGCAGGAACAAGGAGCGAACCGGATGCACACAACCTGCACGCCCGAAGACTGCAATCGGAATGACCACGCTGCCGCTGAGCTGAACCGCCCGTTGCTAAGGCGACTTGCTTGCTTGGATGGTGTAACGTAACGCACGGTAACGTGTCTACGTACTTCCCTCCCCGGGAGGCAGGTTGTGTGAACGTAACGGTGTGTATGTGTGTGATACTACGACAGTGACGACGACGATGTTGCTCTTATTCGTTCCCTTTCTCCAGTTCAGCGGTTTAGTAGTAGTGGTTGATCCCCAATCAGGACGAGAGAGACAGAGAGAGAGAGCGCACGCGAATGCTGCAGGCGACTATTGTCCGATCGATCCGATGGTGCGAGCTTTTGGGGTGCTTTTGGAGATGGTGGAGCAGCTTGCTTTACTCATCTTGCGCCTCAGCCTGTGTACTGAGATGGGCACTTAGATACTAGACGTCAACATGCTTTGCCATTAGGAGGAATTGTTATTGGTACTTGTATCAGTTTATAGACACGTTTAATAGACGAAAACAACACTAAATGTTTTGACATGTCATTGTGAGATGCAAAACCAAACAATTTACAGACATTAAAAAGATACCATCATCCTAATAGTATACCACTGAGACACAAATAAGCTTTTTCTGGATGACCTTGGAGATCTATTTCCTCGATATTACGCCATCTACTTTACGCTCGTACTCGAAATTATCAAAGCGTCTTGATATGATAAGTAGACATCACATCACATGCTAGACAGCACAATTTCAGAATCATTTGTTGTACTATATTAACTGTTTCTAATGTCTGTGTCCAAGTGTCCAACTGTCTACTATATCCGTCTCCAAACATTACATGAACTTGCCCGAGTGTTCGATTCTGCATTTGCATAACTGTACGACCGCACTCCCGGGGACGGATCTGCCCGAGGTCAAGTGTGCGGCAGTGTTTGGTGTTTGGTGCCGCGATAGGCGACTCACACCGCAAGCATGGTAAACAATTACCCTCCAAAACCATAGCAGCCGATCCGAAGAAAGATGACACATCACAACGCACGGTTGAAGTACGAATTCGAGCCGTAACTCCCCTGTTAGCGAGACACCGCTCAAGTGAGGGCGCACAAAAACGGTGGCACAATTTAACTGAACGTCAGCAGCCAGGTGACAATGTTTTCCGCTACTTTATTATTATTTTTATTTTATTAACACTGACACTCTGGGTGTGGGACAGTGGGAAAGGGCCAACCGTGGCCCGCAAAACTCCATGGCCGGACAGACGGATGGCCCTGTCAAGAGTGGTGTGCTTAGTCGGACGGAATTATTGTTTACTGTTTTTTTTTTTTCGTTATAACCTTGGAAATGCATTCTGAGTGTGTGCATGGACGAATCAAACTGCACGACGACGAAAAGGCTTCCAAACACCGATATGCAATTGTTCGGAAGCTAATGCGAATGCTGCTGAACCCCCCAATACGCACAAGGATACAAACCGATCGAATCGAACACGTGACTCCGCAGGGACCGTTAACGGACGATCGAACAAGCAGCACGTGCACACCATGACACACATGTGCAAATGTGTTCTACCAGTACTCCAACATACTAATATCTTGTTCTGCCTTTTTTTATTGTTTTATTTAGCCGTTATGTAGCACCTGCTGCTCAATAAAACAGACGAGGGAACGCCAGACTGACGAGCAGCCTGCTTAGGCCACCCTCGATGCGTCGTGTGCGTTTGATTGAAACGCATATCATCACCATAGCAATACCCTCTCCCCCACTCCCTCTCTCTGTCTCTTTCTCACCCTTTGTCTTTCTAATTTTGCGCACAGTGCACGCGCGCTGCACACGAATTTCGTACAATTCGTGCATGTGTGTGAATGCATGCAGCATTTGGTCTTAGTGGCGCAAGGTTAAACCCTTGAAACCCGCACTGAATCCATTACGCACGCACGTGTCCGATTTGTGCGCAACCAGTAAAACGGTGGCCCACCAGTACGCGCCAGCCGCCAGCGAGATACTCGACTCGGATGCGCAACGGTTCCGGTCCGGTTTTAAGAATGTGCATTTTTACGAGTTGAAAAGGTCAGTGCGGACCGTTTGTTTTGTATGTGTGTGTGTGTGTGTGTGAATTTAGTTTCGAAGGAAATCGAACGTACAACGATCGTAAAACATCTGGAACTTTTCTCATGCAATGCAAAGATACCAAAGGAAACCGTTGGAGGGAAGCGTTGCTGAACTTAACTCCCAATGCAACCCTAAAGGTTGCCAGCGCAAAGTGGCACAAAAAAGAGAGAAGAAAAAGTGAAACTTCCACAGCAGAGAAAAATGACCACAATCAGCAGTATCATATCAGCTGCTAATCCAATGTTTTTTGGCTCAGCGCCGTCCTCTTTCTCGCCAGCCAAAATGAAATGAGGTAGAGAAAATTCGCATTTTAATTTACAAAATTTCCCACCAAAACCAATTGTTTTTTTTTGCTATGATAACAAGAGGGAAGGGTGTTTGTGTGCGGAAAATAGGATTGCAGCGGCAGGCTGGAAGCATAAGCGTTAAAACAGCTGTTACGCGCTATATGCGCGATACTATCAATCTGGCCAAAAACCGTTTCGAAAGACGCCCCAAAAACGTGCCGTGGTTTGATTGTTTGTCAATTTTTTTCTTCGGGTTGTATCTTTTTGGTGAGCCCGTTCACAAACTCCCCATCCTCCCTCCCCGAAACGTTATTCCGCAACAGCAGCAGCAGCATCGCGGTAACACGGAGTGTGTTGATTGAACCGGAAAGAAAGACCACGGAGTGAAAGACGCCAAGAGTGGGGGGTGAAACAAACCCCAAAACTGCCTCTCTTGCCCCTCTCGCATGATCAAAGGAGAATGTAGGAGATTTATAATAATAATAATAATCCACCGAAAATCACTGCATCACATAACGGCGAGGGCTCCGTCGTAACGATCGCGTTGTGGAGTTTGGCACGAGATTTCCTCCATCCTTCGGAGTCTTGGTGGGATACCTTCCGCAAGCGTCGCGTGTGTTTGCATACATACACCCCTGTTCCGATCGGGTGCACAAACACACACGCAAACTCCACTTCAAACACTTCCGAGAGCGCCTCCAAGAGAGAAGAAGAAGGTTCCCCTAAATCCATCGTTTATGTTGCACATATTGGGAGGAATGGCACAACGAGAGCTGTTACAAACTCGCTGTATCACCAGCGAACGATCGCAAAAGCGTGCCGAAGCGTACACAATCACATAATCATGTGGAAAAAAAATGAAAAAGACAAAACTGAAAGAAAATAAAGCCGTGCGTAGCGCGCACTTTGCTAAACACATCTAAACACAGCGGCATTGCGCCGCCAACCCTGCTACACGTACGTAATCGTATAAATGAAAAATAAATAAGTGATATCGATAGGTTCACTCTCCACCCCACCCACCCGGCCAGGTATAACATAACCTACCCTTACTAAAGAGACTTTCGGTAGAGTGGGGTGGCTGTCGGGCATTGCATTTCATTGTTTTACTTTCTAAAAACCCGCTAGGTTCGTTTCACTCGAACCGCGCGGCCAGCCTCCACGTGGTCGGGCTAATGCAGCCTGTCACCACGTGTTTGGTGTTTGTGTGTGTGTGTGTGTGTTTGGGTAAGATGGTTGCACACATTTCTTCTGGAGCACTTGATTTTGTTGGAGCTAGTTGCTGTGAGTTAGTCACGTAAGGTGCAAGTGTAGTGATTGGTTTTTAATTGCTGTCTAATTTTACGAGCTTCAAAATACAATACAACGAACACCTTCCAAAACAAACGACACACAAAGAGCCATCTTTCCCACCATCGCTTAGTATCATCAAAGTAGCCCATGCGTCGTTAAGTACTGCGCGCTCTCCGTACCTGTCACATCAATACCGGCAGTGGTGCTTAAATGTGTCTCCATGGCAACTGCACACACACACACACACCAATGTCCTTGCGAACGCACGCCTAATCACATCACTCATTAACAGCCCGTGTAGCTGTGATCAACCCGCTTTCCGGACGGCACACTATCAGCGTTTTGGAGTGTTCCATCGGTATACCCGTATTGAGGTTAGCGAAGATCTTCTATTAACCCTCTTTTTTATCGCTCACTTTAAATACTGACCTTTTGTGTATCCTTCCACAGCGCGGTGGTGCGGCTAGGCGGCCCGGGCATCGGGCAAATCAACGGAATCGAAAATTTAAAATTGGCTACGCATCGTTTCTTGCGCCATCGGTGGGGCCAGCCATTGACCTTTACTATCATTAGAAAAGCCTCCCCGAACGAACTACCGATCTCTCAAAAGATGCGAATTGTGACGACGGTTTGCTGGTGCGTCCTTGAGCATTTGGTGGATGTTTTATTTACGTAAGATCTCTGTATTGATCGTGCGTTATGACGCGACACGACCCTTTTACGCAATGGGAAGGATATCGTCAAGGATTGATTTCACCGCGTGGTTTGGCGGTGCGTGAGTGAGTAATAAGCCGGAACTTATGATATAGGAAGTCTAATAAGCCAAAACGATTAACGATAATCCTACTTGCCTTCGATGTAATTTTGCCTAACCCGCTGTGTCGTGTGTTTTGTAAGTTCTAAGGACCACCTTGCTTTCCACCCGGTCTTACGTGTCACTTGGCGTCGCAATCACACCCTTCGGTTGGCTAAATGGTTCACCTTACGCGTGACTTTGCCCTGCGTTCGATACTTACTTTCGTTTCGGGCCAAAATACCAAACGATGGCACGCGGGCCCTGGCTTACCTCACCACACAGGGCTGTGTGGTATATGATTATGGTGTAGTGGGCGCCCCCTTCTACTGACGTCACATCGCGTGTGTGTGTGTGTGTGCGTGTGTGTGTGTGTGTGTGTGTGTGTTTGTGTGTGTGTGTGTGTGTGTGTGTGTGTGTGTGTGTGTGTGTGTGTGTGTTTGTGTGTGTGTGTGTGTGTGTGTGTGTGTGTGTGTGTGTGTGTGTGTGTGTGTGTGTGTGTGTGTGTGTGTGTGTGTGTGTGTGTGTGTGTGTGTGTGTGTGTGTGTGTGTGTGTGTGTGTGTGTGTGTGTGTGTGTGTGTGTGTGTGTGTGTGTGTGTGTGTGTGTGTGTGTGTGTGTGTGTGTGTGTGTGTGTGTGTGTGTGTGTGTGTGTGTGTGTGTGTGTGTGTAAGCTAGAATTCAAACGATCCTCGTCTCGGTGGCGCAATCGGTGGTCGGTTTGGAGCATTATTCACCAAACAACTGAAACAAACACACACACACACATGGCATCCTGCCGCGGGCTGTAGCCCTTCAACCTGTGGCTACTAGATGCAAGTTCCTGTTTTACTTGAACCATAATTAAGCTCGATCTTGGAGACTACTACTACCACTACTACGATCGATCGATCGGTACTTAACCCTCCAACAAGAGACAGACTTACGTTGCAATGCAAAGAGAGAGAGAGAGAACGAGATACGATGTAATGTACACAAAAAGCCATTCTCTACGGCCAAGCGTTGTATGGAAATTACCTGTCTAGTTACACCTTTAGGATTGGAATCAATCATCACCCCGGCCGGGCAGGTTTACAAACGCTCTCCAACACTCTTTGATAGTTGATAATTACATAAAAAAGCAACCTCCTCCCCTACCACTCCCTTGATGTCGTCGGATTGATCCTACTGGCAGTGTCGCGTGGCAGTGAGATGATGTACACTTAGCACTTAATGTACAGCGATTCCTCTAAACTCCTCATTAGAGATACTATCCCCATTAAGAAAAGATGAGTTAAGATTCAAAAAAGCTAACTATATTGAAACACACACACACACGAAATCATGCCCAAAAGTGCGCCAAGAATCGGGCAGGAAATCAATGTGATATCTGACTACTGCTGTTGCTGGAATACATAATCAAACATCTTTACGCCATCGCGTGCGTCTTTTCTTGTTCAACGCCTGCTGGTCTTCTCCCTTTCCATGCCCAATCTCCCAGCAATCGTTTAGCAATTCCGTTGAATGACAACATTGTTGACAAAGCTTCAGCTCCTCCACCACGATCGTCGTTTGGTTCGGTTCTGGTCGTCCCATCGCTCTCCGCCCCAAAACTCTTACCACTTCTCCCACATTGGCATTCGTTGGCGGAAGATGTCCAATTAAAGAGGATCCTTGTCTAGGTACTTTGGCTACACAGTACTCCCTGCCGCGTTCTACCCCTGCGGCTCCATACCGATCTGACGGAGTCAACAAAAGGTCGTCTCAAGAGTGAACTCACGGATCTCGCTAATCGTCACGGGTCTGCAGATTCTTCCCATCGGAACGATCTCGCACAGGTGGATAAACACACGGACGACGAACGGTAACACGCCTTCCTTCAATAGTGATGCACACACGCACGCACGTACACACACACACACACACGCGGTTGAGATCGCGTTGAAAAGTTCGAGAGTTTCTCGTTTGATCATGACCGTGACCTCTCGAGCAAACACCGGTACGGATCTTGGTCGTCGGTTCTCATTAAAGTTAGCTTTGGTACCGGTTCTGTGGATAGTGCGGATACTATTACTGGTGACTTGTGTGACGATTTCAACGTAGTTTAGTCGATAAGCGACAAACCGCGTGCCATGCGGTGCGTGTCTGTGCTTTATCAACTTTCGTTTGAAATCCAAACAGCGAACAAATCTATTAGACAGAATTAGCGACTATCTACTAAACTGCTGAAGAATTAATTTTAAAATATGACTCACTTTACACCGCTGTAAATGGTGGTTTGAAGGTGAATTTATTCATTCGTTACAAGGTACATAATACACGCAAAAACCACATTTCAGTCTCAGGAAACTGATATAATGTGAAACCAAGATTTTGCCATTCTGCGATCATTACGTTCACACATAAACACTTCCTGGATTGGTTGATTGAACGACACGCCTGACTGTGATGAGCCATCTCGTGCAGACAAGTGAAAGTGTTAAATTTGCTTCTCACGACTTGACACATATTTTAGCATGAATGCCATCTGATCCAGAAGACACTTTAATGCAGTAAAAGTGAAACTCATTGATAAAGTGACTCAAGGGCAGGAAATTGTGTGAACCTCAGTTTGAACCATTTGATTTTTTTGTAGAAATTGATAACAATTTTGTGAACTTTTGAAAATAAAAACACAATAAGAACTTTATGTTGGCGAGTTTTCAAATCAAGTTCAAATCATTTGTATAGATCAAACTGCGCTCTAGAAACTTATCCATTAGCAGTTATCCATTAGCAAAGTACTCGATCGCTTAGTCTAAAATAGATACGAGATACTGTTGATAGCAAAAAAAATGGCATTAAAATGATAATCTTTTTGCATTCTTCCTCCACCATCATAATTTCGTTTCTGCTGTTTGAATGAAACTGGTATAAATGCTTCAAATGGTGCATATTCCTGATTTATAGCAATCAGCTTACATTGATGCAGTACAAAACTACTAATAAGTGACTTCCTAATATCAAAAATATAAATTTAATCATCCTTTTCGTTCTCTTCTACGATAATTAATAATAAATCTCTTCAATGAAGAAAATATAACCGTAACATCGAACAAAACTGGTCTAATTTAAATTCCTCATTTTTAACCAAACGTCAAACGTTTTGTCCCGTCGAGCGCCAGCTGTATCACCCCGTTTGACAGCTGTATCGAACGTAAACAAAATTTATCAAAATCTGCTGTTTGTATTCGTCATCGCTTCGACTGCAGCTAATTTAATCCAATACTTTAAATAAAACAAATATTTCGCTTACTCGCGCCCATTTTAAAAGTAAAGTGTGTAGTAGAGGTGTGTTAGGAGTCGTGCTTTTTCAATCCGTGTGCTTTTTTTGTTGCAGATCAGAGGCGGAGTACAGCAGCAGCTGTCCGTGACCGGTTCCACTAAAATGATACACAGCTTGTTCATAGTCAACAGCAGCGGGTAATAGAACGATCGTTTGTATCCCAAAACCGAGTTGAAACTAATCCCCAACCGACTCACCTTTCGCAGGGATGTATTTTTAGAGAAACATTGGCGCAGTGTTGTATCACGCACCTGCGTGTCCTACTTTCTCGATGTTCACCGTGAATCGGCCAACGTACGTAATAGGGATCGATCCCATGACTGCTCGGCCAGCCACATTATCTTGTTTGCTTACTTTCCAGAACGTACCACCAGTCCTGTCCACGCCTCACCACTACCTCGTATCGATTCAGCGCAACGGCATCTCGCTGGTGGCCGCCTGCAAGCAGGAGTTTCCGCCACTGTTCGTGATCGAGTTTCTGCACCGTGTGGTGGACACGTTTGAGGACTACTTTTCCGAGTGCAATGAGAATGTGATAAAGGAAAACTACGTGATCGTGTACGAGCTGTTGGACGAAATGCTGGACAATGGGTACCCGCTCGCGACCGAGTGCAACATACTGAAGGAGCTTATAAAACCACCGAACATTCTGCGCACCATCGCCAATTCGGTCACGGGAAAATCCAAGTAATTTGTTTGCTAATTTGTGTGTGTCTCACTGTTGCTTTAATGTTTCTTTCCTACGCACATCATTTCACTCATTCACAGTATCAGTGGTACACTTCCGTCGGGACAGCTATCCGCGATACCATGGAGACGCACGGGCGTGAAGTACACCAACAACGAAGCATACTTTGATGTTGTCGAAGAGGTTGATGCCATCATCGACAAGAACGGACAGACGATCTTTGCTGAGATACAAGGCTATGTAAGTGTCCGGTACACTGGCATCAATCCGATTGCAGCCCCATTAATGGCACTTACCTTTTCCAGATCGATTGCTGCATTAAACTCAGCGGTATGCCGGATTTGTCTCTTTCGTTCATGAATCCGCGTCTGTTCGACGACGTTTCGTTCCATCCGTGCGTCCGCTTCAAGCGCTGGGAATCGGAGCGAATTCTGTCCTTCATTCCACCCGACGGTAACTTCCGGCTAATGTCGTACCATGTCGGGTCCCAGAGTATCGTAGCCATTCCGATCTACGTGCGGCACAATCTGGTGCTGCGTTCGGGAGAACAGTCCCGATTAGACATTACCGTCGGTCCAAAGACGACAATGGGTCGTACGGTTGAAGGTAAGCACAATGGCGACGGATTGATAATGAGGAATTCAAGCTGAACTGTTCTGTTTCTTATCCTTCAGGTGTTAAGCTGGACATTTGCATGCCCAAAGCGGTCACAAACTGTTCGTTGGTGGTGAACCAGGGCAAGTACACGTACGACACGGTGAACAAAGTACTGCACTGGGACATTGGACGGATCGATGCGGCCAAGTTGCCCAACATTCGCGGCACGGTAAGGCACTTAAGTTGCACTAAACTTGTGATTGGTTGATTTAACTCCACACAAACTTTCCCCACCAGGTTTCTGTTGCCGCCACCAACTCGACGCTTGAAACGACGATCGACAGGTGAGACAAATCAAGAGACATATGCCTTCCTACCGTGCAGTAAACTAATCGTCTCTCTTCCCACCTTCCAGAGTACACTTCACCATCTCGCAGATGGCCGTTTCGGGGCTGAAAGTGAACCGGCTGGACATGTACGGCGAAAAGTACAAACCCTTCAAGGGTGTGAAGTACGTGACAAAGGCAGGCAAGTTCCAAATACGTATGTAAGAGCCCTCGAAACTTTATTTGCTGTAAACGAACACTAAAACCTATATGCAAGAGCAGACGAACAATGAAAATGGAAATATGTAACAAACTCGTTCAGGTTCGTACCGTTAATTAATTATCTTTTTTTTTCGTTTTCTTTATTTACTCAGTGTGAAGTAGAGAAAGAAAATGGTGTTAGCTTTTTCTTCCCTCCGTTTTTTCCCCCTAATCGGTAACATAAGGTTAAAAGTGTTTAAATCTAAAGCAAAGCTACACTCCGGACGTTTCTGGCCACTCAGCAAGACCGTGCTGTGTTAAGTTGTTTTCACTGTGCATGGGTTAGGTCTGTTGCAGATTGTTTAAATATTTTAAGCTCGGAAACTGGTACGACTGGCTGCAAAAGTTTGCTGCCTCATCGTGCTGGGGTTTGTAGGCCGTATAGAACTGTCCACCAGCACGAACACTACCCGCCGCGGGATGGTGATGTGCATGATGATGCTGCAGCTGTGAAACGACCGGCGAAAAGATGGAACTAAGCGTAGAAAAGGACAGCGAATAGGGGCCGCTGTCCGGTTTGTCTACTACCCCCGCAAACCCAGCAAGTCCACCACTTGTCGCTGAAGGCGGTATTGCGCCAGGATGGAAAAAGTCCTCTCCCTTGCTAGCACTACCGCCACCACCCGATGACTGTGCGCTACGCTCATTGCGACGAAACTTTGCCCTCCGGTTCTGGAACCAAACCTGTGAAGCATATGACATGTACATAAATACACAGTTATAAACGTCCGCGCGCCACCCTCTGTACCTGTACGCGAGCCTCACTAAGCCCGACCTTGTTCGCCAACTCCTCCCGCACGAACGCGTCCGGGTAGTGAGTTTTTTCGAATATTTTCTCCAACGCCGTCAGCTGGTTGGTGGTGAAGGTGGTCCGATTGCGTCGGGGCTTTTTCAGCGTGCACGACTTTGTCCTCATCGACAGGTCGGACTTGTGTGTTGGAGTGTCTTCCAGATCTAATTGAGAGAGAGATCAGAAGAATAGAATGGTTTAACACTTCTTCTCTTAATTCTAACGTCCTGGTTAATGATTATCACTTAATCCACAGCACCAGATCCGAGACACGAGACACGGGCGATTAATGTTTTGCGCTAATTTAATTTACCTACCATGCACAATTAACCGTCGTGTTGCTTGCCCCGGTTGTTGATCGTTAATTCACACCCCCAGAGAAGCCAACCACCACTCTTCCCCACCAATCCTGCCTCCATACATCCACGCTTTCTTTGCTCTTTCAGCTGAAGTTCAACAGCAAAAAAAGAAAAGAAAACCATAATAACCAACCCACGGGGTCCCGAACGGGCCGTGGCACACTTTATGTGTCACAACACAAACCCAACGTGCAGCATAATGATTGACGGGATGAAGGAGCGCCAACCAACCGAAGGGATTGGAAGATTAGAACCACGTGCATAACATGATAAACAAACATAATCCGCTTCAACTGAACTATCCGGCGCGATCTTTGCCTCTCTTTTGCTAGCCCTTTTCGTATGATTTATGAGTTGCTTTTGGGTGTTTGTTTGAAGGTAAAAAATGATCGTTATAATTTGGTGACAAGTACAATCATCAAAGGGCTTACAAGACAATCCACTTCAAAGATCGTTTTTAGAGATACAATTTAACCAAAATTGTATTCCTACTACCTCAACAAATGCAACAGTTTCTAGTAAACCCCTTTTAAAAACCGTTTAACACATTAACACACCGTTCACGGTTAAAAATAATCCACGCTATGAGGTACCGTACACACACACAAAACTAATCCACTTCCCCTAGGGAACCGTCCAAAAGACGCTCCAATTAAATAATTTACCATCTCGCCCGTTTTTTTTCGCCTCTCCCCCCACTACACTTGCACTTGAAAGTAACCTCGTTAAAGTGAGCATGAGTCAGTAAGGTACGCGAAAGGGAGAAGAAAGGCTTTGAAGATGACGGGAGTGACTGACAGACGGACGGACGACCGACTCTTCTGCAATGGAAATCGTCCCAAACGCGGGAGAAGACAGCTTGAAAGCGATACACATGACTTAATGCCAACAAATCAGATCATTTTACAACTCACTAAACCGTAACAACGGTCCTCCGCCCTTCAACCAAACAGCCACGGCAACAAAAAAAACACACTGGATCGTTTCTTTATGGCGTTTGCCGCGCCTTCGGTGTGCCGGAAGATCTATATTCTTCCCTCCTTGTGACGGGACCAGGCAAATAAAGCCCTGTTGCGCCATCATTATAAGGGCACACTTGTCTTCAGGCCGTCTTCAGGGGGGTTTTACGCGGTTCGCTTCAAACGATTTCCATCCCACGATGGGGGATCACAGAGATCACGCCAGATGAGCGGACCGCAGCCAAGCCGATCCTCAGTGATGAATGGTTATGAATGGGAAGTACGTACGCTCCAACTGGAAACCATTAAGAGGACGCTAAAGGATTCGCAAATTCCCATTGGGGTTGGATCTATCGATCCCACTATCTAATAGCAATGCCCCAAAGTGTTGAAGGGAAAGACTTTCTAATCCCTCTCCAGGAACAACAAATAACAACATCTGTCAACAGCTGTCCTTAAGGAAACATATAAACCCCCATCGAATGGAATGTTAATAGGGAATAGGGAAAAGCGGAACCAATTGTTGTGTAGCTCATTTTTTACTAATCTAATTGTAATTGTGTACTGCTTCACTTTTTTCCTCTTCCTCTCGAGGCGGTAATGAGGCGATGATTACCAGCAACAACTGCCGTTTGCGTACCGACACGACACGAGAGCATGTCTTCACTTCCGCCTTTTCGCGCGTGATCTTCCCATTCCTATTGTGAGCGATCGCGCGTGTGTTCTTCCAGCGTCACTAGACATCGATCTTCTCCTTTTCTTCCGATATCTTTTGCTCTCGAACAAACACAAGCACACACACACAACTCAATCCTTTCTAACGCACAAGAAGAGCGTAAAAAAACGAAAAAACGGCGTACATGCTTTGCGTTGCGTTGTGTGTACGCCGGAAATGTTGCTCAACGTGTGCGGGGTTTTTTCTTCTCTTCAATAAACTGAACAACTGTATGGAGCTGTTTCCGTGCTCCTCCTCTCTGTACCGGGACCTCCTACCAGTGTCGGATGGTGGTCGGGAAAATTGTCTCGCTGGAAGATAGACAGGCGCGATCGCGATCTCCAACGATTGCAAATCATTGCTACCACATGCGCGTCGCCGATGTGATCGTTGTCGTGCATGCTGGTTATTCTCACCGTTTTGACAGCGACGTTGTGGAGCGATCGAGAAATGGTTTTAAAAAATGGAAATTTGTCGTAAAAGTAGGTAGAAGAGTTGTTTCCCTGCATCTGTTTACGTATTTGGCTAAGCTGGAATAATAATTCGGGCTACACCATGTGGGCTCTTTTTGTGACTTAAATCAAACATGCCCGCATGCTGCGGTCGATCGTAGATGATATCGTAAGCAATTTTACTTTAATTCCTAAATCCTCTCTGCAACGTTGTTGTGCAACAGTTAATTTGTCAACGAAAAATCGCTGTTTTGATTTACAATTACCTTTCATAGCAATTATACTGGCTATTAAAAATAATGCAATATTTCATGTCTCTCGCTCGCCGTGTTGAGTTGGGTTGTGCGTGTGTGTGTTTTTATGTTTTTTCCCTCCCGCTTTTCTCCTTCACAAACAACCACGCACACACACACACCGGTGTCACAAGCGCTGCAGCATCCGCGGCATATCCTCTCGCCTCTAACCAAACCCGACATCGTCACGCTAGCCCGACAGAACCGTGGCTGTGGCTGAGTAGCTACAGATACTATGGTTGAATTATTTTTGGAACAATCAATCCCAATTACGACGGAAGCCTGTTGAAATGTCCTCATCTGCTGCTGTTTTCCCGCTTGTTTTGCTTCCCCGTTTTTCATCTCCCTGCAAACGGAGGAGGGATCGACTCTGTTGCCACCGGGCGAGCCAACGGCGACGGCGACACGATCATCATCATCATCCGGGGTCGATCAGTTTTGGGGTGATGGTGGTGGTGGTATCCATTTCAAAGGAATAGATACATTTTTTCACCCTCTATCTTTTTGGGACGTTTTTCACCGCTTTTTACCGCTTTTTCCTATGGGTTATGGGATGCAAAAAGGGTTAAAGGGAGCCACCAGAAGCACTGTTGAGTTTGGCTATCAAAAAAAAGGGGAAAAAAGCAAAGTAAATTCCATAAACCTTTTTCACTATTGTCACGTCTGGCCAGTGGTTGTTCACTCCGGTGGCCAAAGCAAAAGGTAAAACGGCCCTTCGTTTGCTTCGTTTGAAATATATAATTACGACGCAAACCTACGACACTTCCCTTTTTCGGGAAAATTTCTTCCGAGAAAAGGTAATAAAGAAGGTTTAAATTTGACTCATTCGGTGTGGTGTGCCTTCGCTTGCCACTATCGTGGAAATGTCTGTGTGTGTGTGTGTGTGTGCAGCAGCATTAGATTGGTTTTTGGAACTCGTTCAGTGCCCGTGTCCGCCAGTTTTTCCCGATCACGCGTTGCAATCGAATATTTGAAATAGGGACGGGGAAGCTCTCAGTCACTTGAGAAACAGTTTTGCCTTCGGTTTTAGAAAATTTTACATGTCATCCACAATTAGTAGTCGTTCCTGCCTCCCTACTCGGTGAGTAGTTGACATCTTCAAAAAGCCAAGCACTGCCAGCAGCAGCCTGGCGTGTAAAATCTCCTTGTCCCGTCCCGTCCCGTCTTACCAGTGTGCCAGATGTTTTGACGCATGTTTCTTGGTATTTGGTTGCCTTTTTTTTCTTCTTCTTTTCAAAGTTATTTGTGCCCAGCTATGTTTTTCGTAATCACGGAGCAAAGTTGTAAATTAATGGTCGTTATTATCACTCGACAGCTTTTTATGATTTTGAAGGCGGAATTTAATAAGCAATAGTCGCTATAACCAGCACAGCAATGATCAAATCGCGTCAAATCAAAGGACTTTATAACCGTGAAATTATTAAAATACCGGTGGCCCCTGTACCACTGCACGGAGCAGCTGTAATCCCAGCAGAGAGGTCGTGGCCGTCAGAGTTTGTGGCCAGATTACTGGGAATGTACTTATTTAATCAATGCCAGTAACTAAAAGCAAGCGTATCCTAACACTCCTATCAAATCTTCAAATAGTGCTCATTGAGAGAGTATATATACTCTAACGATGTAAGTGTTTTGTCAATATTTTAATGTTTCTTAATGGAAAATCTACATCGTGTTAACTCCTCTCTAAAATGTCCGTTTAGATTCAAGATCCTTCGCTCTTCCTTCTTGTACACGAGCACATTTGTCTAGAATCGAGCATTTTCACTACGTCTAACCTTGTAAGTGGAGCCAATACACTAGCCATCATACTACCAGGCCGGTCTGGTGGTACTGTCGTCTACTCGTATGACTTAATAACATGCCCGTCATGGGTTCAAGCCCCGAATAGGCTGTGCCCCCGTACGTAGGACTGACTATCCTGCTATATAAATCAATCAATAAGTCACTGAAAGCCAAAGCTCACTTCACTAGTGGGGGTACAAGGTAGGCCTTGACCGACAACGGTTGTTGTGCCAAAAGAAGAAGAAATAGGGCGGTCCCGTGGTACAGTCGTCAACTCGTACTACTCAATAACAACATGCCCGTCATGGGCTCAAACCTTGAATGGTCCGTCCCCCCGTAGCAAGGACATGACTATCCGGCTGCGTGGTACTCAATAAAGTCTAGAAAGCCTGTTGGTATAGGCCGGGACATGTCCGCGTAGGACGTTTACGCCAAATAGAAGAAATAGGCATCAATCTTAGTTTTCTACAAGGTCTTTGGCTCAGATGGTCTATCACTTAAGACAGAATCTTCTCATCCAATACCTTTTAATATACGGCACCTATATCGTTTTTTTCTTGGAACTGTAATATTCAAGAGTGATCATCGCTCAATGTAAATAAATCACTTGTAGCTACTCCCTCTGGATACTTTGGTTCCAATAGTCAGAATTTTTGTGATCTGATCTGATATACTCAATAACTTGTTTAATATCCAAAAAAAGAATATCCCTGTTTTGCAGAGAAATAAAATCCTTCCACCAGCCGTCCACATACCGTCTTTATCCACCGGTGAGCTCGGTGATCCCGGCGGCATCATCGTCCTCGAACTGTCCGCTGTGCTGGATGTGCTGTTGAGCTGCAACAGATTGCTCATCAAAAACCGATCCTTCACACCTCCGTGGTGCACTTTCTTATCTACACTCGTAGCAGCAGCAGCACCGGGATTCGTCAGCCCGGATGTGCCACTCTCGCCCTCAATGTTTAAGCCACCGAATCCAAGCTCCACATTGCTGCCTTCGTAGATCAGTGGCGATCGATGCTCACCCATCAACAATCGATTGTTACTAAACTGATGATGATGCGTATGATGCTGATGAGTATGAGTATGATGATGATGATGATGATGAGGATGTCCTGTGGTTATCGATAGCTCACCAGCCTCGTCGTAATAGCGGCCACTAGGGTCGGAGGAGATGGACGGAGATACATTGCTACAGCTTGGTTCGATCACTCCCGACGTGCCACCGTCACTGGCCGCACTGCCGCCCAGTGGTAAGGCATCGTTTGGCACAGGACAACCCGTCGGCGGTGGAACCACATTGTACCACACACTGCCAGTGGCTTTATTATCATGATACTGTTCAGTTTGTGCACCCACTGCGGCAGCATTTTCCAGGATACAGCTTGACCCTCTTGCCGCCACCGTGCTGTCTCCGTAGTTCGTCCCCGTCACTGACACACCACCGTAGCAATTCATGATTTCATTAACAATTAATTTCGCTCGTTGCGCTTCGTTTGCTCCACTGTGGGCGGCATCTTGTTTGCACTAAACGATCATTTCACGTTTCACTTTGCATTACTCGGCATCGTCATCTTGGGTGTATTTTGGCAATCACTTCACAGAACATCGCTTAATGATTTAATGATTTAATTATTTAATTTCTTAATTGTTACACACACACGCACACACTCTGCGTCGCTCCCTCTTCTGCCGGGTGCTTTGTCGAGACAGATTGTAGAAGAAGGAGAAGGGTTCACATCTCTCAACGTTTCACCACTCACAACCCATTTTGCACTAATTATGCACTGCTGCTGCATCTACTGTAGCTGTTGCTGCTGCTGCTGCTGCACTTCTCCGGTTCCTGGTACTGGTACATCATCCTTCTCCCGATCGCCAACATACAATATCGCTCGCTCCTCTGCTCGGTTCAATCCGCCTCCTTCGATAATTAAAATCAAATGTGTTCGCGGTTTAGTAATTTATTTTTACAACGGCAACTCCCTTACACACAGTGCCAGAAACCGTATCTTGTACACGGCGGGTGTGTGTGTGTTGAAGACTCGGCGGATTGCTAGAGAACAAAAAAGGGTTTATTTTCTGTCAACCATGGCAGATGTACGCAACTGCTCTTTACTCACTGTACCGATCGTGCACGACGCGATTGGACCTCGTGAGAAAGTGGGCGGAGCTACACAGCACAACTAGTAACCAGCAGTGAAAATGGACCGGGACGGAGGCCAAGCAATTAAGTGTTTAATTTTTACATCCTCGCTGATCAAAAACAGTTACTAGCATTGTGTTTCAAATGAAGTAGTGTAAATTTATGTTCTTACGACCACAACCGAGGTGCAAGTGTGTGTGTGTGTTTAAGCCTTTCGTTTCAAAGCGAAAATAAACATAATTTCAAATCAAATTCTACACATTTTGTGCTGTGCTTGAACATCTAATTTCATTTATTTTGACTTGTTTGACTGAAGAGTAGGACAACACCGAAACGGACATTACTTTGAATTTGTAGCCTAAACAGGAATAGCTGCTGCTCGTACATACTTCGCTATAATAGGATTATTTGCATGGTTTTATGTTATTTAACAGTTTCTTTTTAATATTCACAGTAACTAGCTAAGCTTTTTGAATGCACATCTTTAAGGAATGGAATTTTTTGTTTTTCTTACGAACATTTCAATGTTTAGATTACGTCGAGAAATTTTGAAATTGGTGCCTTCAATGATATGAACGATTAATTTCGTTATTTTAAAGTTTAACCGTGAAATCTTTCCTTTTTTTTCCCCCTGACCATGATCAGTTTAATATTCCCTCCACTACACTTATAATATTTGGTAAACAGTAAAGCTATAACAATTGCTTGTAACAAGATGACACTGAAACGACCATAGGAACTAAATAAAAGGAATCAAACGTAGGCAGCACCGCAGCTGCTAAACAACACCACGATTTTAAGCGCTAAATGCAACAATCTCTCATCGATTTCTTCTCCATTTTTAAAAACAATTTGATCGTTTATCATACTATCTAAAACCTTGATGTGTGAAAGACTTTTAATAATTACAGCTATATAAGCACATTCAGATGTGTTGTGTTATGCTTCGAGTAGCAATAAAGCGTACAATTCCACTCGGGGAAGCAAATCTCTTTAACTGGAGGTAAGTAAATCTTTCATCGTGAACAAGAGGACAACGGAGATGAGCGGAAACATCCGAAAGACACATGTAGATGTTGTAAAAACACACACACACACACACGCTCTAATAACATTAACATCAAACTACGGCGGCAGTATACATATCTCTTGGTGGCTCTTACACTTACAACAACTAGTACCCATTCAATTCCAACCCTCACATTAAATACTCTAACAGCTATCTAAGCCCACAAACATTGTCCAGCATATGCAACAGTTAACTTTCTAGTTCGTTCTGCAATCCCACGTGTTCTATGTTATCTACACTGGATCCAATGCAACGCATCAGCTAAATAGGAATGGTGTAACATTTTGTGTTTGATGATCTGTGGACATCTGTGCCTAATTGAACTTGGGAACAATCAATCCCTGCATCATGTCGAAGCTATTTCCATCCGGATGCACGGACACGGTTTCGCCGGACGGTTGTTTCTTCACCAGCAGAAACCCGTACTCGTCGATTCCGACGATCGTGCCCTGCAACGACTCACCTTCCGTACCAACCATGCTGATTTCCGCATCCTGATGCAGCCAGTAGCGGTAGTATTCGTGCTGCAGCACCTCTATACCGTCGCGCTGCACTCGATCGTACAGCTGCTCCAGCTTGTTGAAGATAAGGGCAAACGTTTTTTCGTACGACAGCGCCGGCAGCGTGGTCGAGTGCTTTGCATTGTACTGTGCGATAACGTCGTTCAGGCAGAGCGTTGGCTTGCTGTTGCTTAGATTGAATCCAACGCCCAGATTCACGATCGCCTCGATGGAGTCGACCTGCGTGTTGAAGATGCTGCCGCCAAGCTTGGATGCGCCGTACGCGTAGATATCGTTCGGCCACTTCAGTCCCAAATCAAGCTTCTGAAATATTCGAAATGAAATATGAATGAAAACGATGAAATAAACGATAAAGAAAAATAATTGTTCGCTATTTGTACAGATTGCTGCAACTGAAATTCAAAACTGTGCTACTGTCATACCGGCATCAACTCTTCGATCCGCCGCACTGAACACACGCAATCCCGAACAAAGTGACCAGAAATACCGATTTATCTGTATTCCTACCGATTTTTTGTATGTCACATCAAAAAAGTTGTCAAAATAAGCAACATAAATTAATAATTTAATTGCTTTTTAACACCAATCTTAGCAAAGGAAGAGTGTCAAAATGCTTAAAACATGTTTTTCTACCTATTCACATCGATAAAAACATTTTCTGACCCGTGTTCGCGATGCCGAAAACAGGAACACAGCCTGCCGAAAATAGGAACAAACTGCCAAAAATAGGAGCAAAACCAATGTTTGCATTTTTACGAATATTTGTAAAAAGGGCTTTGAAATGATAAATAAAAAATAATAGGCCGCGTTCGAATGACATCTCATTTCTATGGCTGGATTGTTATACGCGTTTCCGCGGGGGCGGAAACGCGCGTCGTGTATTTGCGGCCCTAGACGAATACTTTTTGGACTGAGTTTATTTTTTCGTGCAGATAAGCACCCCTCCACCCCCCGCTTAACACTTCAAACCATACCCAAAACTACCGATTCAAATTGAAACTCCTACCGAAAACTACAGATAAAATGTTGGTGCTCCTGCCGAAATCTGCCAAAATAATCTGGCCACACTGACTCCCAGCGCCCGCTGACAGTTGCCTGACGTACGGGACACAAGTTTGACAGCGAAAAAATTCATTGATTTTTTCGGAAACCAAAAGTGTCCCCAGGAACGAACAAACGACTGCGACGACGACGACGACGCAAACAAATTTGCGAAAAAAAGTTCCACTTTCACGGCCAACGGTGAAGTGCGCTGCGGTTCCGGGGAGTTCCCACCATCACCCCACTCCCGGCACTCTGTTTGAGGCTGGCAAACAGTGGTAGCCCCAACAAAGAAAGCCCCTGTTCGTTCCGTGGCCGGCGGTGGTAGAGATAGGCCAGGCCAAGGCGCAACTTGCAAACTTCTTCCACCTGCGGCCGACACTGCTGTGGACTGCCGCTGCTGCCCCCTCCGTGTATCAGTATTCGTGTGTGTGTGTGTGTGCGTCTGTTCCATTGTGAATCCTTTCTGTCCCCTGCCCGTTGCTAAACCGATGCTCCCTCGTGTACAATGATCGATAAGTTGCGACCGAAGGCGACCTTCCTTGTTGAGACACAAACACTAGCCGCAGCAGCAGAAGCAGCAGCAGTAGCGAAAATGTGTGTGTTGAAGAGATGAAGTGTTTGCCCGGTAGCAGCAACAGCCAAGCACGGCCTGCACGGGTTGTCGGTGGGGGTAGGGGAGGAAACGACGGGAGCGTACGGATGTCCAGTGTGTTGGCGCTGGATCCGCACGGACGACGATTGCATTTCACTGGACGAATTTGGTCGCCCGGGCGGCGGGGGCAAGATTTCGCTTCGACCGCCGCAGCAGCAGCAGCAGCAACAACCCGCTGACGGCGATGATGATGGCCAACAATAATTCCAGTGATGTGAAAACTGCACCGGGTGACGGTGGTGGTGGTGGTGATGATGGAGGAGGAGGTGGTGGCGGTGGTGGTGGCCCTGGCGGTGGCGGCAGTGGTGGTAGTGACAGTGCCGGGGGAGACAACAGTGAGGTGAATATCCGGCGCGGGCTGGATGTGATACAGAGCATGATCGATATATCGGCGGATCGGCTCGAGGGCTTGCGGACGCAGTGCGCGACGAGCGCTGAGCTGACCCAGCAGGAAATCCGCACGCTCGAGACGAAGCTGGTGAAGCTATTTTCCGATCTGTTGATTACGAAATCGAAGCTTCCGGAGCGGCTGCCCGCCCAGGGCCTTCCCGCCACCGGGAACGAACTCAAGCAATGGCTCAGAGTTGTTGGTAAGTTCAGAGCGCGAGACACAGGCCGAAACCCGTGTCCAAACCCCTCGCTCACCCGTCATCTTTTTCCCTTTCTTTTGCTTTTGTCCACGCGCAGGTCTGAGCTGTGCATCACTTAATGCTGTGATACAACAGGTCAGCACGCTGGAGGGACTGCTGGAGAAGGACGAGAAGGAGCTGCGGACAATCATGGGCAACAACGTGTACGTCCGGGAGGAGGAAATGAAGCGGCTGACGCGCGCCTGCGGCAACCTGCGGCGGTGCCGAGAGCATCTCGAACTTCCCGCCACCGACGGTAGCGTGAGCCGCAAGGGCACCGAACCGCACGATCTCTTTTGGGACTCCTGGGACCGCCAGCCGGCCTGCCACCGGACGTCGCCGCGCGTGAACCGCTCGCTGGGCAAGTGCAGCAAGCAGAGTGCCGTCGCTCTCGCCGCTGCCGCCGCCTCAAGCTATCACCACAGTTCGCAGCAGCGCCACAGCAATGGACCGGGGATGCCGGGCGAAGCGATGGGCTCCACCAGCAACACCAGCCCACAGACGGACGATGGCGGCGGCTCACTATCGCTCGCCACAACCCAGCACGTGGAGGGCGCGGCGCTGCTAAACCCACAACACGCCATCTCGCCCGACGAAGCCTCGACCAGCGGCTGTACTCCCTCGCCATCGCCACCGAACTCACCCTCCAACGTGCAGCTGCACAACAGGCAGAATCGACGAGGCTTTCCCACGACACCGCCGCCGAGGAAGAAACACCAGACGGCGCTGCTCTCCTTCGCTTCCGGTGGGGGCGGTGGCGCCTCCTCGTCCGCTTCCTCCGTCTGCTCCCCGGCAACGGCGACGGTTTCATCGACTGTGGCCAGCACGAACAGCACCACCGTGACGGCAAGTTCGGGCGCCAGTTCCGGCACGGCCGGAGGATCGGCGACCGACGCGAACACGGCGCTGACAAAGTCAAAGTCCCACGAATCGCAGTTCGGCAACGGCCAGGGGCAGGGCAATGGACTGGCGGGCAACAGTGTGGCCAGTGGACCGAACAACAACAACAACAGCAGCCACGCGAACAACAACAATAGCATTAACCACATCAACAACAACATTCCATCGACGGTGGTGTCGCTTGGCGAGAGTTCACTGACCACCACCACCAGTGCGGGCATGCTGATCGGCAGTGGCGGTGGCTCCGGCACTAACAACGGAGGTACCTTCGTGTCCCAGCAGCAGCAACGGTTGATGGGCAATGGGAGCGCGAACCGCATGGGGACGTTTCCTCGCAGTCGGCTCCACACGGAGCCAACGCTGACCGGCAGCAGTGGTGGTGGTGGTGGTGGTGGCGGTGGAACCAGCAACGTCCTCAGCACCGGTGGTGACCACCATCACCACCATCATCACCAGCAGCAGCAGCATCATCATCACCATCAGCCACCCCAGTACCATCATCACCATTACCATCATCACCTGCAGCAGCAGCAGCAGCAACAGCAGGGAGGAGGCTCAGCGACCAGCGCCGGCATGCTGTCGGAAACGGGCGGCGAGTACGGCGGTGATCCGGGCGTGCCGCCGCACCCGACCGGCTACTCGGCCGTCCCTCCCAAGTCGCCCTGCACGCCCATCATCACGCGCGGCATGGGCCACATGATACAGCATCGGTTTACGAAGAAGTTCAAGGTCACCAAGAGCACCTGCGACCTGTGCAACAAGCAGATGTTCTTCGGCTTCAAGTGTACCGAGTGCAAGTACCGCTGCCACAAGGACTGCAAGTCGAACGTGCCGCCGTCGTGCGGGCTGCCGCAGGAGTTTGTGGACGAGTTCAAGAAGTCGCTCCAGTCGGACACGCTGCTACCGACGAGCGTTTCGCCCAACATTGGCCGCGGAGGCGGCTCGGCTGGCGGTGGAGGCGGCGGCGGCGGCATCATGTACGGTGGGGGTCGCGGTGACGCTGGCAAGCTGAGTGGAGGCATTGGTCGGGGTCCGATGCATGCCATCCATGCGTGCGGCGGCGGCCCGGACAGCAGTTCGGCCGGCTCCAGCTGCAACAGCTCGTCTCCCTCCAGCCCGGCGCTGCTTTCGTTGCCACCGCAAACACCCGCCACATCCAAGTACTCGCAGTTCAACTTCCCCGAGGTGTCGAACAGCATCGGCGGCAGCGGTGGAGGCGGCAATGGCGGTTCGCTGATGATGATGAACTACGCCAGCTCGATGGGCGGCGGTAGCAGCAGTGGCGGAATAACGATCGAAACGCACCCGATCGGGGGTGGGACGGGTGGTGCGGGCGGACTGGGCGGAAGCCTCGGCAGCAGCGGCGTCTACACGATGGACACGAGCGTCGAGATACCGAAGCTGCAGTTCTCGGACGATCATAGCGTGCCGGGCGGAGGCGAGGACAAGACCGGTTCGGCCAGCGCGACCAGCACCGACTCGTCGTCCGACCGCACCCCGATACGGCTCGACTCGACCGAGGAGCGTGACCACGAGAGCAGCTGGCCGCGGCAGAACTCGCTCTCGCTGAAGGAGTGGGACATCCCGTACGACGATCTGCACCTGAAGGAGAAGATCGGCAACGGGCGCTTCGGCACCGTGCATCGGGCGCTCTGGCACGGTGACGTGGCCGTGAAGCTGCTGAAGGAGGACTACGTGGCGGACGAGCGGACGCTGGAAGCGTTCAAGCTCGAGGTGGCCACGTTCAAGAAGACGCGCCACGAAAACGTGGTGCTGTTCATGGGCGCCTGCATGAAGCCGCCCCGGCTCGCGATCGTCACGTCGCTCTGCAAGGGCAACACGCTCTTCACGCACATCCATCTGCGCAAGGACAAGTTCAACTTGAACCGCACCACGCTGGTGGCGCAACAGATCTCGCAGGGCATGGGCTATCTGCACGCGCGCGGCATCGTCCACAAGGACCTGAAGACGAAGAACATCTTCCTGGAGAACGGCAAGGTGATCATCACCGACTTCGGTCTGTTCAGCGCCACCAAGCTGCTGTACTGCGATCTCGGCCTCGGCATCCCCGGCGGCTGGCTGTGCTATCTGGCGCCGGAGCTGATGCGCAACCTGACGCCGTACCGGCCGATCGAGGGCGACCTGCCGTTCTCGAAAACGTCCGACATCTACGCGTTCGGCACCGTCTGGTACGAGCTGCTGTGCGGTGAGTTCCCGTTCAAGTCGCAGCCGGCCGAATCGATCATCTGGCAGGTCGGACGGGGCATGAAGCAAACGCTGGCCAACCTGCAGGCCTCGAGGGACGTGAAGGACATACTGATCCAGTGCTGGAGCCACAATTCCGAGGACAGGCCCGACTTTGCCAAGCTGCTGACACAGCTCGAGCGGCTGCCGAAGAAGCGGCTCGCCCGCTCGCCCTCCCATCCGGTGCAGCTGTCCCGGTCGGCGGAATCGGTATTCTAGATCGGACGCAGCCGGTACAAAGGCACGAAGGCCACGCGATGTGTGCCCAAACACGCGTGCGGCAACATCTCAGGCCAGTGAACGTCACGCCACGTTCGCTGGTCGCTGCTTCCTTTGATTTGGTTAGAATTGTATCAAAACGGTTACGCAAAGGGACGACCGGAATGTGTCGCAGATTATAATACAGACAAAACTAAATAAATATAGAGCCACGCAGAGAGCGAAAGACACAGATCGAGAGAGTGAGAGGAGGAGGCGGAGCAGATGCATTACAGTAGGAAAATCGCAAACGGTTCGAGACTGTCGAAAGAGGCGAAAGATGATAGTAGAATAACAGGTGAGACAACGCAGTTAGAGCAAATGAAATGTACTAGAGGACGAGCCAGAGAAAGAGAGAGAGATAGAGAAATTGGACGTGAACAGTGACAACATAAGAACAAATTAATCACATCATTGGATCAGAGTTGTAATCTAAAATAGCTTCAAAGTTGAATAAAGTGTGACAAAAATACTACGAAACGAACTGCGTTTACGACTTTTGACTACTGAAAGAAACACAACGCGACTGGGGCGGAAATGGGTAAGACAAACAGACGTGGAAATGGGTAAGACAAATTGCCACCAAACTTGAACACAGTTGGAGCCATTTTCCCGCCCAATCTTCTTCTTCTTTGGCTCGACAACCGTTGTCGGTCAAGGCCTGCCTGTACCACTTGTGGGCTTGGCTTTCAGTGACTTATTGAATTCCCCTCATAGCGGGATAGTCAGCCCTACGTATTCCCAGCACTACACAGTAATGTTTGTGAAACACTCACCTCATACCCAGGCAGCGACAGGATGGCGGAAACGACGGCAATCGCTACGAGATGCTGCACGATCGGCAACCGTTGTCCCAGCATGCTACTCATCGGGATGTGAAGCTGCAGCGAAAACATGGCACACCCAGGAGGACTGAGCCACTGCAAAGCGAGCACAGAATCGAAAGAATTGGTTAATTTCCCATTCCATTTTCGGTTTGACGCCTCCCCCATTTTTCCTTACCTGATTGTTGTTGCGGCCCTTGCCTTTGGTTTGATAGCGTGCGATCACCATGAAGCCATGCGTGAGCGTTAAGTTGGACACGATCTGCATGGAGCTGGTCATAATAGGTGCGTAAATGCCGATGCGGCCTATCTTGCTGGTGGTTAAGTTCTACACGAGAAGGAGTACACATAAAAGCTGTCGTTTAGTTCGTTGTGCCTTTTACCAACCACACGATCCTGCAATACCTCAAAATACTCCACGGTGGAGAAATCTTCGGGACAGTGAAAGATCATCACCGGCAGATGCGAATCGGTTGCTGGATGCGGTGCAGCATCGCTTTTGCCACAAAACTGTAGCGCAAGCTCACTCATCTGAATCACGTTCGGACGGCTCATGGTGCTCTTCAGTGACTCCAGCATCTGGACCTTTGCCTAAACGAGCGCAAAAGGGGTTATAAGAGCTACATCTCCGTGCTGCACTATCTCTTACCTCATGCTTGCCCAAGAAGTACGCATTTTTGTACACAATCGACTGCTCGTCCGCACTGCCACCATCTTTCTCCTTCAGCTTCAGCCCAATGCGGCTTCCCAGCAGGTCGCTTAAGATTTCGTAACGCAGCTGGTTCGAGCTGTGAAGCGAATTGTCCGCCCCGTCGATGTTGGATTGGAACTGGGACGGGTCCAGCTCGAGATGTATCTGAAATTTGAAGGCGAACGTTTTTTCAAACTCCTTAAAATTAGTTTCCCTCGTGCCATTGCTTACCTGCGAAAAGATGGCCCTTCCACCCGTTTTACGGTTGTGCGCTTCCAGAATGCTGGGTGTGTTCCACGTTTCCTCCTGCGCCAGTATCTCCACCGCTAGCGAGTGGGGCTTTCCTTGGCGATCGGACACGTCCACATATCTGCAAGACATTGTTGAGGTTAACACAGGTTTCTATACTGATCGCTCCTTTTTATACTTACGAAACTGGCAACAGGGTCGAAGTTTCCTCCGATTCTAGTGAAAATTGCTTCTTGGCCGGCGACAGCTGGTAGCAGAATATGTGATGCAGCATCTTGATTTGCTTCCATTTGCGGTACGAAAAGCTAACCAGTTCCCGCTCACGGATCTAACGGAAGGAGAAAGAGAATAAATTGTCCATTAATATAAATGATCTCCAACAAGGCCTAGTCGCCAAAAAGTTCTCCAATACTTACTTCCGCCGTCTTCGAATCGGGCAGTATAATGTCGAGCAGATCCGAGCACAAGCTAAACACCGTCCCGCCGTGTAGGAAATAGTCCAGCAGTATCTTCCGCACCTCCATATCGAGCGATCCGGCCACGATTATCAGCACCGTACTCTGTAGCCAGCTGGCCGCAATCGCTTGTCCCGCCGTAATCGGATAAATGGTGTACGTGTTCGGTTCGAGCAGATTGTTCAGCGTCGCAATAACGTACTCCATCGTCGAGCTGCTGTCGGAGTGGACCAAAATGTTCGGTGGTTTGGTAACGACGCCCGACTGATCCGTGCCCAGCCGTAGCCGACTGGATGGGAACGAGCTTTTGCGCAACGAACGCGTGGGTTTAGGTTTAGCTGGCACCGCGATCGGTTCATTCGGTTTGGCAGTCGACGGACTAGCCGGTACGGGTAGCGGTGGATTCGATTTGGCTGGCTGTAATGGTTCGCGAACGGGATGATGCTTCACCGTTCCGTTCGATATTACTGCATCTTTTGCTTCTGGTTCGGACGGTTCTACGATTGGTGGTGTTGTGGGTTTCAGTTCTTTGGCATTGGCAACTACGTCCTCTACTACCGTCATCGGTGGTTCGGCTACAGCGTCATGCTTCTTTTCTTCCTCGTCGCCCTTAGCAACGGCGGTGGGGCAAGGTGATGAGGCTTTCTGTTCAGTCTCTCCGATCAATTCGTCAGTTGTGCTTCGTGACACCGTACCGTCCGGTTCGGGCTCTTCGAACGGGCAGGAATGGTTCGGCCCATTCGTCGACATTAACCCATCAGTTAGATCCAATTGCGATCGATTGCGTGAATTACTTCCACTGGAAAGCAAATCGGCCCGACTTTGACTAGAAACTACAGTGCCATCCAAGAGTTCTAAAGAAATCTGAAACAAACAGAAACCGTTTAGTGAAGGACGATTGAAGGTTGGTTATTCACCACAACTTACCTTAATGTCGTTGGATGCGATTATGTCCGGTTGAATTCCAACGCCCGAATAGTTAGTGGAGCAACGTTCGTTCTCAATTCGTTCAGCAACTGTCAGCAAATCCGTCAGCCATGCATCCGTACCAAGATTTCGTTCCTGTGCCTTCAACAGTGCGTCGTCTGGCTCATGCAAAGGCATCGACTCGCCGAGCGTTTCAACACCTACAAAACCGAATACCGAATCAATAGCAGCTCTTGTAGTCACGTGTAAGATACTTACTCTCCAGTTGCACCAGTTTCAAGCGGCCACCATCCAATCCGAATCGTCCACTTCCGAAGGTTGCTACGATCAGCTGGAATGTGCGTGTGGCATCGGTTTCTAGCAGCAGGTCCAAGCTACGGCTCCTGCGATTTCGCCACGCCAAAACCCGTCCAAATCGGCTCAACATGACGGAGTCTTCTTCCCCTTGCTCCTTCACGCCAATAGGATTCTGGTCGCTTGACCGTTCCTGTGCTTCCAGCGTTACGATCAGCTGAACGAGCTCATCGCTGATCGGTTGCGGGCCAGGAACAAGGACTGGTGCTGCTATCTCCGGGATGGTGTACCAATCGGCAAGCGTTATCCGTCGCACCGGGTACACCAGACAGCCGCGCTGGTCGGGAAGATACCACACACAGGAGGACACGTTGGCACCAGCCGAAGCATCGGGAGAATCGAGTTCCGTCACCCCGTCGTCACCTGCACGCGTGAGTGAGAAGGTGGGAAAAGAAGCAAAGCACACAGACACACATGTATCAATCGATCGGACGGACGGACACAAGGAAACGATCGGACACTACACAACAACACACCATTGGATGCAGTGTAAAAGCTGACAGCGTAGCGATCGGTCAGTATTTTCTTGATGCTATTTCTTATGGCTCTAAATCTTAACGAGGTACGAAGGGTTATAGCGATGTACACAAGTGTGAACAGCATACTGATGCCGCGCCTGTAGCAGGGGCTGACCAGCGAGCCAGCAGCAGCAGCAGCAATAGGAAAATCTTGGAAGCAACAGGAGTGTGATGAATGGGATTTTGCGATACACAAGCGAGTTTCGATTAGATGCGGTTAATTTGTTAGCCCAAGCTCTGGATACATGCGGGATTGGCACGATGTGGCGCGTAAGTGTGTGTATGTGGTGTGACTAGTGATGATGGTTAGTCGTCTAAATTACACGCGCTGGGATCGAGGAAAACAGTGAGGACGAGCTATCACACACGCACTGCGTCTTTTTTTCTTTGCCTTCGGTTCGATCCGAACGTTCACGCAATAGCACCCGATGACGAGATAAGATTGTTTACCTTTTCTACCCACTGTCACAACATATGGCGCCCATAGTCTTTTTCGGGCAGATTTTTTCCCCAATGTGTCAAACCCCCAACTGTCAACACCAGGTGGCTCGTGGGGCTTATTCTCGAGCAATCGACAGTTTTTGTCGATCGTTGGTTGAGAGATTGGTCTAAAACGCTCTAGCGATTGAAAGTCCACGAAACTACAGGCGGTCCCCGAGATACACGGTTAATGGGGACCAAAAACGGCCGCAAAATACCGCGTATCTCGAATTTCCGCGTAAGTCGAATCTCGTGATTTCCAGCTAAAATATCACAAATTTTCGTGTAATTTTGCAAGTAGGGGGTGGTTTTAGTCACTTTATGAATTATTTGATATGATTTTGACTGAATATAACAGTTTTAAACCTTTTGAAAAAGTTTTTAACATTTGATCGAAACGGAAATTATTTGGCATTTGACAATTGATATGTCAAATCAGTACAATTTGCTCAAAGAACTGTCAAATTTAGAAAACCGCGTATCTCCGAATCCACGTATAAGAGGTACCGTGTATCTCGGGGACCGCCTGTATTAATATAACTTAACACTTGCAATATTTTGGATATCGAAACGGACAAAACCGGTCAAGACCACGACATTTTTTACAGTTATTGCTTTTTCTTTATTGAAACGAACAAATACCTAGAATCATATACATATAATCAATAATAATCATCATCGTAATCAGTAATAGTAGGTGATAAACGTAGCATTAAACTTTTTCGTACAAATATAATTGTTTTAGTGTGGTTGTGTGGAGGGGGATGGAATACGCGCCGAGCTGCGTTTTCCACGGGGAGCGTGGGTGAGGAAATATGTGAGGAGGGAGTAATAAATTATTGTTGCTTTCTTTTACATCTTCTTCTGCTGCCTCTACTTCCACTTTTCGGTTACCCATTTGTTTCGGTGGCTTACACACACATACACACTCACACACAGACAGACGCTGCGGACTTAAACGCAACTAAACTTTACACCGTCTTCACTAGAGAAACAGTTTTGGCAATGAAGTCGATACTTTCTAACGCGTACATCTATACCATTGGTGCCGTCCCCGAGCTTTACGTGACAAACGCAACACTTGAAGCATTCGATGTGATAGAACAATCCCAGGCTTTCGATGGCCATGGCCGCACCCTTACCTGTGGAAATGGTGGATAGAGGGGAGGGGGAAAAGTTGGTTAAAAACAGCCACATTACACAACCGAAACTGTCAGTCAGTCGGCGCAAAACCCACGTGGCGATGATACGCACAGCCGTATCGTACGCGCACGCGGCGCGGGATGCCGTAAGTCGGAACATTTGTTAATCAGCACGTACCCAACTCTATTCGGCAATGCGAGCATTCCTTCTTTCCGCTCACGCTCAACACTTTGTCGCTCGTGTTGGAGTACTTCTGCTGCGGTGGAGGAAGTGCTGGGAGAGCAGGCGGTTGCTGCTGCTGCTGCTGCTGATGGGGAAGATGCGCATGGTGATGATGGGACGATGGCGGAGGAGGCATCGACGCATGATGATGGTGATGATTTTTCATCGAGTTTATCATTGCCAGATCCGAGTCCTCCGATAAATTGCTGCGGCTGTGTGAGGTAGACAAACAACAACATAAATTAATCCACCCATCTCGTTTTGACTGCTTCAGGAACATACTCCGAGTTTTCCGGACTGGCGGCGTTTAGCTTTTGGACCCGCTGGGTAATTGCATCGATGACAAACTTTGGCAACGGCCGTTTGGCATTGTTGGTGCTGCTTTTTTGATGCTGCTCGATCCGCCTCTGCTCTGCCTCCTGCACCAACCAGTGCTGCCCGTACGGCATGTGATTAGTTCCACCACTGCTGCTGCTGCCGCCCTGGCCACGGTTCACCACCATCGCTGATGGATGTGTATTTTGTTTATTATCTGCATGAAACGAGCCAAACAAAAAACAAACTCATTATAACCATCATTTTGGGCTTATTAATCTCGACTATTTTACCTTTGGGATGTTGCTCAAACATACTGTTGGACACTCGCTGTCCACCACCACCACCACCACCGTGATAACCACCCACAGCAGCTCCGGGCGGCAATGAGCCATTCATCGCAGGCCGCGGAGCCACCGCTGGACGTTTATCAAACAATGCCGCACCCGGGTGTCCCGTCGGCCCCCGATGATGGTCAATAGCCGGTGGCCAACAGGATCCGTCGAAGCTGGCGGCCGAGTTGGCCGAAAACTCCTCACCGTACGATGACAGCGACGAGGGATGGGAAGAGGAGGCGGCCACGTTCGACAGGTTCGGCATCGATTCCCGATGCAGCGAGCCCATCTCGTAGCCGGAGTTTACCACCTCATCGAGAAACGGCGCGTCGTACGAAGCGTACGAGTTGACGTTCTGCAACGATCGGCTGTCCATGGCCGGCATGGAAGCGCGATGATGGTGCAGCAGGTTGTGATGCAGGTGCGATGGTTGATGAGAGTGATGGTGCGGGTAGTAGTACGGCTGCTGCTGCTGCTGCTGCTGCTGCGGTGGCGCCTGACGCACCGACTGTACGAGCGGAGACTGCTGTACGGGTTGAGATTGCTGCTGTAATTGATTCGAATGCTGCGGTTGATGATGATGATGATGCGGTGGTGGAGGTTGCGCCGGATCCGTTACAGCTCGCGTTCCAGCAGCAGCGGCGGCGGCATCCGCTTTCGTCAGCTTCTCATAGAACATTTGCTTCTCGCGCCTTCGCTGCAGCTCCTCTTGCTCGATTTGCAGCAGCTCCCGCTCTACGCTGACTATTTCCTAGGAAGCAATCGAGAAGGAAACGTGCCAATTGAGCTTTCGTTGCGTTATCGAAACCATTGCCATTGTCTTACCTCATGTTCGCCAGGATCGTACAGCTGCTGCTGCTGCTGCTGCTGGAGATGATGCGCTAGTGCCGGTTCGATTCGATTACTATACACCATCATCTCGTGCTGATCTTTGTCCCGCTCCTGCTCCTTCTCTTGCTCCTGCTGCTGTTGCTGTAGCTGCTGCTGTTGATGTACCACCTGCTGGACCACTTCATAACTCTCCAAGCTTCTCCACTGTTCATCCTCATACTGTTGCTGCCGATGATCGCTGTTGTGCATCATCATCCCGATCCCGTCCGCGTTTGGGTCATCCCCGTGGTGCCCGTTCCCATTAGCGTGCGTGTGCATTGCTGCTCCTTTCTCCATCCAGCTCGTGATAATCGCACCGCGTGTCGTCAGCGATTGCAGTAGCTCCTGCTCCGTCGGTTCCTCCTCGACCGGTGGCGGCGGAGGCTTTTCTTTCGGTGGCGTCAGGCTTGATTGCGGTAGCGCCATCAGAACCAGCTGCTGTTGGTGTTCCTCGCTCGCTGGCATATAGTCGGTGGCCAAGGGGATCACGCTTAGCGGCACGATATCGGTTTCAGCCGGTTGCGAAACGGACGGTTCGCGTTCCCGCTGCGAGAGCGCTCCTTCTACGGTGCCGGATTCGTTCAGCTCACTGTCCATCTCTTCGAAAGCCACATCGAGCGCATTGTCGAGCAGCTGTGGAGGGAAAGCCGTGGGGACACATAAAAAAAATGGAAATATTACATATTTAGGGTCTGCCAAAATGTGACACAACAAAGTCGTTACATTCTACAGGGCATCGTTGTGCCCTTGCCATCGAAAACTAACAGACAAGCTCTTACTCATAGCTTCCATTGCATCATTTGCACATTCCACAGTGCATCCTGCCTGTTGCAATCCCCCCGAAAAGACGGCTTTCTTATGCAATTAGCTGCCAACTTCCCCTCATACCTCATTCCACGCGACGAAAACGATCATACTATCCACCCCGAGTACGGGGTACGGGCCATCGATATTGCGCTTTGCACTAATCGAGGGAGCGAGTGTGGTGTGGGGGCATTCAAAACGGGCGAAAAATGCTGATTTATTTTTCTTTTTTTTTTTTGCGCAGGAGTAAAGTGGGCGCACGCTAGGCTTACTCTCTAGAACGACTTTACGACTACTACGGCTGCATCCGTCATTGCGCGGCGTCGGCGTTGAGTTGCGAGGTTGCGACGACGTTTGGCTGGTTAGACAGACGCTGCACGAGCCGTTTCCTTTACATTGCATTTGAGAGAGAGAGAGAGGGAGAGAAAAAATAGGCAAAACACGATAATGATAACCTTGGGCCGGTCAACACAGTTTGGCCAGAAGCGCCAAGTTCATCCACAACACGATAATATTATTAAACACACACATAACACACACTCGATGATGAAGAACGGAACAAAACGGTGTGCATGCGCATTCCGGAAGGGGGGTATGTGTGGCGCCAAATGATATTTTCAAGCACCTCGCGCAAATGGAATGTGTGTGTGTTTGTGGTGAGCGCGCCAGCTCTGCGCCAGCGAAATGTCACGATGAGTCAATCATCTCATGCAGAATAATGTAGCGGAAAGCATTACTACACACATCGTAAAGAGATATTAATGGCCAACAAACCAACAAAAAAAAAAGAAAAATACTCAAAAAAAAATAAACACATTTGGCACAGAGAAGGAATGCATCCAAAAACATAAATTACTCATACGTGCAGCAAACCATGCAAAGCAAACGGGGAGAGCGGGGAGAGCTGGGGGGGTAAGAAAACGAGAAGAAAATCATTCTGAAAACGTGTCGCCAACGTAAAAACAAATATTCGCCCATTCGTTATGATCGTGCTAGATGACAAGTTGCCAAAATGCCGCCGGTTGCCCGGTAGACTAAATAGCAGCGACATTCCTAGCGCGACGCGAAAGCGGAAGCGCCACACACCGGCGGGAAAATCCACCGTCGCCTCGCGCATATTATTACCCACAACTCACACAAACATGCCATTTCGTAATTCAAACAGTCACACACACGCACATACCTGTCCATTGCTGCAGTCCGTGTCGGAAAACTCGCTCGCCGAATCGAGCGTGGTCGAGCGGGCCGGGCTCTTGCCCGCCATCAGCATCATCTCGTCCGGCGACAGCAGCGACAGCGAGGGCGGATCATTCTCGTCCGCCTGCGACACCACCGAGCTGCGGGACAGGTCCGTCGTCGACTGGATGCCACTGTCCTCGCAGCAGTCGGACGATCCGCCCCCATTGCGCTTCAGCTGGTTCAGGGCCAGCTCGAACCGCCCGGTACTTCCGTTCACGAAACCAACGTTCGATTCGGACCGGCTCTTGACGACCACCGTCGTCGCTGTTGTGCTGCTGCTGCGGCTACGACCGCCCACCAGAAGCGGTTGCTGCTGCGACTGCTGGTCGTGCTCTTCCGCAATCATTTCGTTCGACTGATAGCGCTCGAATATTGCCCTCCGTTCCCGGATGCTGGCGATACCCGCCGCCAGCCATTCCGAGGTGGAGGTGCCGGAATCGCCATCGACCCCGGTTTCCTCTGGCGGGCGTTCCTGCTGACCTCCGGCAAACGTTGCCGATGGTGTCAGTTTCGCCACACCTGAGGGCGTTGTGTCCGCCACCGCTGGCGTCGTCGTGTGGGCCATTTGCTGCAACTGTTCGAACAACCTTCGCCGCTCTATGACGTTCACCTTTGGACGTTCTTCCTGGCACTGCTCTTGCTGTTTTGCCTGTTTCTCCTCCTGCTCCTCCTGCTCCTGCTCTTGCTGCAGCTGCATTCTGCTCTCCATCGGCTGCACCGTCACCAGCGGGGTGGACCGTCGTTCTTCGCGTCGTGTCGCCTCCACCAGCAGCCCGGTGGACTGCAGCTTCTGCGTCACGCGCTCCACCTCTGCCACATCGCTCTCTTCGCCGGCGCTATTATTGCTTTCGTAATTATCGTTGCTAGTGCTTTCAATTGAGCTAACTACGGACGAGCTCGTCGTGGCGGTCGTCACAATGCTACTGCCTAATACACCCGACACCCGACTGCTGCCATTGGTGGTGCTGGTGCTGGTGCTCTGTGTCATGGGAAATTTGGACTTGTAGTTTTCGATGGCGAGCGAAAATTCATTCATTTCCGGCACTTCCCGCGCACTACCGTGCTCGTCCAGCTCCTCGTCGGCCGCTTTCGAGTCACCGTCGGCGTGCTTGGACGAGCAGCAGCTGCTCGTGTCATCCGTGGCGCGATCGTCCGTCGATTCATCCTGTTTTGAATTCCCAAATTGAACGCAAGTGAGTGAGTTTGGTTGGGGGCGGATTGGGCGCGAAAGTTGTAGGTGTGGCGAGATTAACGACCAACCCCGCTCGTCTTCTTCCTCTTACCTTGTACTGCTGCTGCTGCTTGGAGGTATCGGTGGGATCATGCAGATCGTCGCTGCTAAAGTTCGCCCCTTCGTCATCGTCCTCGTTCTCCGGCAGTATGAACCGTCGGCGCGATCCACTGCAACGCAAACACACGCAAGAGACACGGCCATCATTCACCATTTATCTAATAGTAAACCAGCCCCCTTCCTTCCCCTTCAAAACGTACCTGTTTTCCAGCATTTCCGAAAACGTTTTCGACTTTTTGCGCGCCCGGCACACCTCCTCCTGCTCGATCTTCTTCGCCTCGGTAATCTTGTCGATAATGTGCTCCACCCGTTTCCTGCGCGACGACTTCCAATTGTCCAGATTGCACTGCCATTCCTCCGCGTCCTCCACCTCCCGGGGCGGCTTCACCTCCTGCTGCTTCCGCTCGGTCGACGGTTTGTTGTTCGCCTTGCTCGGATCGTACAGCTTGGCCGGCTTGATCTGCACGAACTGTAGCGGATCGTAGGCCGGTTTCGGTGGGGCCGCCCGCGTCACCCGGCTCTTCTTGATGAACTCATCTGTTTCGATGTGCACGTTGTTGTTGTTGTTGTTGTTGTTATTGGTGGGGCTGATGCTATTGCTATTACTGTTGTTCGATGAAGTCGCCGCCATCTGCGATGTATAACGACGTTGTGCAAGCGGTTCCCCCGACGACACCGGACACCGCCGATCGACAGAGTGAGAGAGAGGGAGAAAAAACAGGGAAAAAACACCCAAAATTAGATTCTCGTTTTATTTTCTTTCTCCAACCCACGGCTGTTTCCGGTCGTATTTTAAAACACACACACAACGCGACGGTTCGCAAACGGTTTATCCTCCCCAAATGGGGTTTGAAATGGATAAGAGCACGAATGACTTAAGCCCTCCCTCCCTCCTCGCGACACATGGGTGCGCCAAAGCGGTCTCTTGCGTAACACGCACGGGTTGAGCCCACTGTTGCGCTAAACTGCATTCGTGCCGAAGGTGACTAGATTGTTGCCGTGTGTGTGTGTGTGCTGTGTTTGGCTTTTTTTATCTGCTTCTTTCGCCTCTGTGTCCCTTTAATGGCAGTGGCAGCGTAACTTTCGCCTACGTTTGCAGAAAGCGCAGAAACACCACGTACAACACAGCAACGCGAGCCCGCAAGGCGGTTAGTGCAAGCGAGGGGAAAACTGTCCCCATCCCCAACCCCATCCCCTGGCCTGTTTTATCAGCTGTTGTGTTAGAGCGATATCTGATCGGTGGAAAACATGATTGGCCCACCTTCCATCATGTCGACTGATCGAAATCATAAACTTCTGCGCACACACACGCACACACACAAACAATGCGTATCTCCATTTGACATCATTTTCCCATTTAGCACAATTGGCTGGGATGGCGGGCGGATACGTCTTCCACACCCTTCCACACAGAACAAAACGTGTCACCGCTTGAGAGTTGTTTTTTTTTGTTGTGAAACCTAACGTTTGTATAATCTTTCGCCTTTTTGTTAGTTTCTATACTTTTGCCATCGTGTTGTCCCCATCCGCACCTTTTTCCACCGGGAGTTTTTTTCGCCCCATCCACAATGAAGCAGAAACAGAAGAAAACTACACAACACACGGGACTAATGATGAAATGGGGCGGTGGGGGGCAAGAAGCGGGCGGCTAGCGGGTTTCGCGGGAAGGTTGTCCGCACTATGGAGGGCAAAAGTACCGTTAGCCTAAGCAGCAGCAACAGCAGCAACAGCAACAACAACAGCGGCAGTAGCGCAATCTCTAAACACTCTGCTACGCGCTGCGTGAAGAACGTAACGGCTGCGTGTAACGGAGGGACAGGCAAGCAGCAGCGGCAGCAGCATAAGCATCAGCAGCATATAAACACTACATTCCTAATTGTGTGGCGCTTCAGCCCTCTCCCCCCTCTTCTGTGACTCACGAAACTTCTTAGCACCGTTAAGGGGAAAAATCGAACTGAAAAACGCTTTTCACTCCCACAAGGTGACACGCCGACGGTGGTGTCCCGGTTTCCCCCGACAAGTCGCGGTGAGTTTGGTCGCGCACACGCACAAAACTAACGGCGGAAGATTGAAGTGAAACCCACAAAAAACAGAAAAAACACCCCACAAACTACACGTCCCGGTCCTCTTGGCCGGAATTGCACGCTGCACGCACTGCCTAGTGAGAGAAGGGAGCACCATCACACACCATACGAAAACCTACTGAAACTATCTTTTCTCGAACTGTCTGTCCATCGGAAGGGAGAGTAGGCGGCGGCGGCAGCGGTCTCGGGTTTCTTTTCGGGGTTTCGATCGACGACGACGACGACGACGACGACGAGCGAGTGACAACAGCGCACGGCGCAGCGCGTTACTCTACACACTCTGCTGCTGCGACCATCGAAGCAAGCCAGTCAGCCAGCCAGCTAGCCAGTCAGCCCGCTAGAGCGTGGTGGTGTGGCTGTGTGTGCGCGCGCGAGTGAACAAGGCGCAGGCCCTCCTCGCGGTGAGAGAAAACCTACTTTGATCCCATTCCAATCTCCGTGTTCCGTTTCTCACCCTTTCTCCATTCGGTGTCCCGCGCGGCCAGCAGTTGCAGCACACACAAACCTCCTCTCCCTTCTCTTCTCCGCACACTTGTCTACTTCCACAACCTGTCGTGTCGTGGTCGTCGCCGTTGCTCCTCTAATTCATCATGCAACCAGCCCCTGCGCCTTTACTCTTCTGCTCCTAGAGTGTGCTGCACCTAGGCCGTCCTCCAAAGGTGCGAGCGAGACGGAGACACACACACACACACACACATAGGGATAGGGGAGAAGAGGAAAACGCAAACGCTCCCAACGGGTGTACAACGGGCGTGAAGGCACGGTGGAAAACTAATCCGACTCTAACGCTCGTTTGTCCATCCACCCCAATTGCATGCTTTACGCTCGCGCTCCATCCCGTACCCTACTACTACTACATAGTTTATGCTACACTATAGTGTATCTCGCTTTGCTTGCCTGTGTGCGTGTGCCTCTGTGTATGTGTTGATCCACCTGTTTCGGTCACTTTGCGAACCAAAAAAAAAAAAATAATAACAAAAAACTCATATTTGCTCGCAGTCACGGGCTTGCGACCGCAGATTAGCCGTAGTAGATTATCACTTTTAGAGCGCGCGCGCGCGTGTTTGGAGGGAAAAACATTACCCACCCCATTTCCACAACACTTTCCTCACAACCGCAACCTACCCTGCCTGCGCAACCCGCTCGCTCGTACAATTGCTTGCTCCTATCTCTTGGCGAGGCGATAAAATAAAAATACCGACAACAAACATTTTATTTACATCTCCGCCGGTTATCTTCCCACCACCCCCGTGCGGCGTGTTGGGTCCGGCCACGCCACGACACGATACAAATCACGCAAAACCCACGAAATGGAATAAAATAAATCTTGCTTCCAGCGCAAATGCTTTCACTGCCCTGTACACGCGCGATCTCGCTCTCTCTTTCTCCCTCTTGCGCTCTCACTACACACCGCTACACAGCAACGGAACGTACGCCGTCTCATGTTTCTGCCGCATTTTACCACATCCACGAAAATGGTGTAACTATGGTGCCTGGCCATATGATTGCGCGGTACAGCATACCTTCACTGCCCTTGTTGCTGCAGCTATTGTTGTTGTTGTTGTTGTTGCGGGGCGGATGCTCGCAGGGCTGGCTGCGTTGCATTACCCTAAAAAGCAAACAAACCGTGCACTAGCTGGCGGCGCACGCTGGCTTGCAGTGGTTTGCGGGATCTCTTCTCCGCGACGGAACTTGTGCTGGAACGCGCTTAGTTAGATCACGGCCAACGTCACAACTTTTCGTTTCCCACCTCGCCGCTCGCCCGCCCGCGACGGCGGCACTACCACCCTGCCTGCTCACCTGGAATGCACTTCTAGCAGCGCTCCCACACACACACACACTCACGCAAACACACTGTCACAACTCACAACCGATTTCGGCACCGTTTAATTACCTTCGTTTTGCGCCGCGCTTACTTTTCACTAACTTTTCACACGATGCGATGAGGAAAAGCGCACCACCTCCGCGCACTAGCTTTTTGTACAACTGAAGGTATTTTTTTTTGTTTACGTTCAATCACGGCCTGTCAAATAACCTGTGCATTTGCCCAACACAACAGGTGCTCACACCGGTCAAGGTGGATGACAAGCTGGAAGAAAAAATGGAAAATTATAAAGTGAATTCAATTATTGCTTAATTTTTGTTACGAGCTCAGTTTTTCCTGTTCATTGACGTTCATTTTTGTTTAAATAACCCACCTGAAAGGTTTTTACTATTCCCGCAAACACTCCATTTTGAACACCGTACCGTTGTAAGCAAACCTGGCCAGTGCTGCTCAACCCCAACACCGCCGCAAAGGTACGCGCGCCCAAGGTGTTTCCTTTTCCTTAACGAGGATAACGAGGAGCACTACAACAGTAAGCGCGGGGAACTGCATTTGCAGTGCTCCGGAGAAGGCCGTTGCCATAGTAACTCTGGCATTTGAGAAAATAATATCCACAAAAAAAAACAACACTATCCAAACACACAGCAGTTAGGCCGTCTCGTTAAATGTTTTGTTTTATTCATCTCTATCGTTGTAGGACAAACAATGCGGCGTGAGCCACGCGTTTCGTATCGAATTGTCAAATATGTTTTCCTTTTTATTACTCAGTTTGTTTTCATACATAATCAATATAATGACTGGCTGTATATTTTGTTATCCTTGTTTGCTCCTCCTGCTCCTCCTGCTCCAACCAACCAACACCTCCACCACGCATACACTCACACCTTACGACCACACACACGCACACACACTTGGGTTGTGGTTTTGTTTTGTTTGGTTTGGTTTTGTTTTGTTTACTCTAAGTTTCCACATCTTTCTTATACATGTTAACAAATGTTTAGCATCATTGCATGTTTTTTTAGTAAGGGTTTTGGCATTTTAAAATGTTAATGTTACGATTTTTTAAACATAGACTTTTATCATCTATTCCTTTAGTTTTCTTTTAAATGTACGTTTAGCTACTTCATTTCTTCTTTTGGCATTACGTTTTTTGTTGTTGTGCAAATGACTGAGCTTGGTTAAGTTTTCTGTTCTTGTTTGTTTTGTTTTTGTTTGTTTTTTTTTTGTGTCAGTGTTTCGTTTTGTTTTGTTTTGGTTTTGTCGTCCCATCGGTTTTTGTTAACAACTAACAGTGATAAAATTACTTTCTTTTCCTTGGCTAGTACTGTTTGTTTTTTTTCTTTTTGTTTTTGGGAGACGTTAGGCTATCAACTACTGTTAATGCAGGACATCATACGGTGCAAACCCCGCCCATCTTTTTCTATTTGTTTTTCTTCTTCTTCTTCTTCTCTCCTTCATCTTCATTCGTCCTTTAATTCTTTGCCCTTTCTTTGGTTCACAAAAATATATCTCAAACCCGACACAACAATGGAAAACAAATGGCAGTTTAATAGGTTCAACACATTCCCGCACGCGCTCTGATCGGCTTTCAAACGATCTCCCGTGGTGTGTGGGGGGCGGGGGGGCCCTCTTGGAGGACCGAACAAAGCAAACGCAAGCAGTTTAGTTTTGTTAGTGTACACAATAGTTAACTCACAACTAGCACCTGATACAAATGCACTATTATTACGCGCGCGCACGCTGTTTTTCTCTCCTCCGTCGTCTTCTTCTTCTTCTTCTTCTTCTGTTCTTTTTGGCTATTAGGTGGTTTGGGTGGCCGCACACACCGGAAACCGGTGCAACGGTACCGAGAAACATATGGCTTTAGAACGCGTGTTTAACATGGAAACCATAAAATGATTGTACACACACACACACTCACTCACACCACACGCACGCGAAATGTGGGCGCGAATCCTTCACCTCGTCGGCTCAGCATGGCGGATTGATTCGTCGTTTGCAGTTTGTGTTTTAAAAGTGTATACTTATCTAACGAATGTAAACAATTACCTGTATTGAACAACACGCACACGGAATTGGAGTTTTCTTCGGTTATCTGTCCTCGCATTCCTTCCCTTCCCCTTTTCCCTATCTTCTCTCCCCGTTCCCCCCATCCCTAGTCAACGATACTTAACGGTAGTTAAAGTGTTTTGGCTACACTCATTCATTAGGCGCAATTTGGAGACCGGTGGGGTGGATGGATACGGTTCCGACCCTTTTTTTTTTAATTTCCCTCCGATAATTTGTTTACCATTTAAACTATCAAGTGAGACACATCGGTAGCGTAAGTGGGCATGTAGCGCGGCGACGGCTTCCCGGCCCCGCTACTGTTGTTCTTCCGGTTCACGATGTACTCCTTGTCCTTCGGCCAGGCCCGTTCCGGTGTGCGGGGCAGCGGCGGCAGTATCGGGTAGCGCGATTTCTCCGCATTCTGGCTTTGGACCGATTTGGACACCGAGTTCAGCCCGACATTATACTGCCGCTGCATGGCCAGGGAAGCACGTAATGTTTTTCGTTTCTGTCGTAACGAAATTACAAAAATGCGATTAGTAATGTTGCAAATCTACAATTCCAGTCCTGTCACGCCATTCCTTACCTCTATTGTGCCACGCCACTTGTCGGCGGCGTGGCGGGCAATCTCCATCTTTTTCTGCTTCTTTATCTGGTGCTTCTTGTAGACCACCTCGATGATGATGAGCCCGATGCCGCCGACGATACCCGCACCGACCAGGATGAACACGCCGGCCATATTCTTCAGCCCGAGCGTGTTGGGCGTCTTCTCGAACTGCTCGCATTGCTGTACGTTCCCGTGGAAGATCCATTCCTTGTCGAGCGATTCCATGAACCCGCTCTCGTGGAAGTCTAATATTGCTAATGTTACCGCATCCGTCCAGGGTGAGCCCTTCTGCAGCCCCACGCCGTACCCGCTGCGACCGAACAGCTCGCCCGCCGTCACGAGCTCGCAGTCCTTCGATGCTTCGTACTCGAGCCGCGACGAGTCCCAAATAAATGCCATCAATTTTCTAGGTAATAAAAGGGACCGCACACAAAAAAGGGATTAGATACGGTTTGTACAATAAGCAAACAGTCAAGGGGCTCTATAACCGAATCCAGCTGTGTTTGTCGTACGATTTCGTTGCATTGCGTTAACCACCATCGGGTGAGAGGCCTATTGCCACTGTACCACAACGAAAATGTACAACAAAACTCACACTAGACCGTTTTCCCGACAGAGCCCCTTTAACTCACGGTACCCCAGGCGGCCGCCCATTCCGCCCTCCGTTAGACCCGCCACTGGGACCACATTGAAAGTGATGCTTCTTACCCATCCTTCACGTCTTGAATTGCTTGTTCGGCGGTATCGTAATTGTTCGCCTCCATCGTACGGTACATGTTGGACAGCTCGACCTGCCGCCGAAAGTACATGTCCACCGAGGAACCCTTCACCGTGGCGCAGGTAAGGTTTTCCATCGTGTTGCGCAACCGCGCATCGTTGATGCCGGTCAGCTTGGTTTTCGGTCGCTCCAGCACGAGGAAAGCGGCCAGGTTGGCGGTGTACGACGCGACGATGATCATGGCAAAGCCGGCCCACACCATACCTGCAGGAAAAAAGGAACTCCAATTAGTCACCAATTCCGGTCCGTTCCGCCGGCAGTCGGTCAGTCGGTCGGTCTTACCCAACACGCGCGCCGAGAAGCTGCGGGGCGTCCCCTCCCCAATGCCACTGTTTAACAGAACGCCCCAAGCGAACCATATCGCGGAGCTGAGGTTAAGTGCGTCCTCCTCCGTGCCGTCGGTGGTCGACAGCTTGAAGCGGCCGAACGGCGAGAACCGATCCAACAGGTACAGAACGAGCGCGACCACGTGCACCGACACCATCACCAGTATCCAGAGCGTGTTGCTGAACGGCTGCAGGAAGGACACGAGCGTACTGGACCGGGACGGTTTCTTCTCCAGGATGGTAATGCCCTGGTACTTGAACGGTTTGGAAAACTCGATAAACTCCGCCCGCTCGGGGTTGATCGTGAGCGGCGCCACGATCAGATCGGCCCGCTCGGCCACCAGCTCCCCGATCAGCCCGTTCCACTCCTTCTTCACCGTTGTGCCGATGCCGGTGGTGTGGTTTTTCAGCTGGTAGTGGCCAAACTGGCCGTCGGGCGACAGGGCCAAATCGTACGTAAAGTTGATCCGCTGGGCAAGCGCCTTCAGCAGATCGATACAATATCCTTTGCAGCAATATTCTTGCTCTGGAAGGGGGGGACAGGAGAGGTGAAAAGAACCAAGTCAGCACGGTTCGTATGTGAGGATGCCACAGGCAACGGTCTGTTCTTACCATTTCCATTGGTAATGTTAAAATGCGGACACACCACCTCATCGTCCGCACAGTCAATCTCATCGTCCAGCAGCTTGCGCGCGTACACGAACGGTTTCTCCTCGATCGTCAGTACCTTCAGGTGCGTAGGGATCATGATACCTTCCGGCTTTTTGCCCGTATTGCCCGGCCACGTTATGCTGCTGTCGTTTATCTTGAGGCGCATCTTACGCTTTTCCTGCACACAAAAAAGAGGCAAAACAAAACAGCATCGTAATTAGTAAGCTAGATCGCAAAGCATCAGATCAGAGGCAAGGTTGTAAATCTATCGCAATGGGTCTAGCTTTACAGAGACAAGGATCTGAGATTTATTGCTCACTGGCATGCGATAGATCGTATCGAAAGTACGTGACGTGATTAAAAATATTGCCTTGCGCTTTTTAATCAACACTATCACAATGAATTAGAAGCACACAAACACACACACACGCACTCACCGAATCGTAATGGAAGCTTCCGACTTTTACAAACGAGTGGTTCTCGTGCACATTGATAACATCGTACTCGGCGTACATGCGATCCCCGTTATCGTCAAACGCAACCTGGCCCGTTTCGCCACGAATGTTTCTCGTCTTCAAGTACCCAAACAGTCGCTTGCCTGTTGAAGAAAGTCCATAAAGGCCATTAGTACCCAGCGTTTCAGTGCACTAGAGCTGCCAGCACTTACCCGACTCCCAGATGACACCAGAGTCGTCACAATCTTTCGGCGCCTCGGTTATGGTTTCGTTCACCGTCATCTCCTTGATCGCTGATGCCAGAATGTAGATCGCATCCTTCAAAAAAAGGGGGAATTGTTTAACAAGTTGCGAAAGAGTTGCGATTCCTCGCGATTGCTTACCTTGATGTGATCCGTCTCATTTTCCGCATTGTTCAGCTTCAACCCGATGATGCCCGTCGGAGTGTTGTTCGCGCTGAGCGCTTGCTCCGTCACGATCCAAATGTGTCCGTACTCGGTCATGTTGTGGATGGCCGCGTCACGGAATATTACGTACGCATCCTCTTGGCTTTAGATAAATGTAGAAAGTGAAAGATATAATATCAAAGACACCCGTCTGGCAATCAAGCTCCAACAAGAAAACCCCGTACTTACCTCGCATAAAGTAGATAGACACGTGATTGGGCCGTTTTCATGTCCATCAGGTAGGAGCTGAAGCTGTCCAGCTTCGGTTCAAACTCCACGATCGATTCCACCGTCGCCCGCACATCGATATCGTCATAGTTTGTCTGGGACGTCGTCTGAAAGCGACCCAACACGGCACGGCCATCCGTATCGGAGCTGTGTATGATGATAACCTAGTTTTTTTTTGGAGTTCGAAAGAAAGAAAGCAGAGCATAGAGATTAGACGGCTCACGACAGTTTGACCCAAGGTCCGTCATCTCCCTCGTGTCCTACCTTAGTGTAGCCGAAATGGCTTAAAATTTCCAACCAAACGTCCGCCTGGTGGTAGTACGGAGGCACCGTGCGTAGGAACGACACGTGAATGTTCTTATCGGAGAAGGCAGCCTCGCGGGACGAGATCCCGATGACGGGAATTTGGTAGAATCCGCTGGTATAGCTAACGGCCGCCGGGGACAGATCACCCGTCGGTTCGTGCGATACCACTACCGCGTAAACCTAATGAAGCGGGAGAGAGAGAGAGAGAGAGAGAGAGCAAGAGAGAGATAATGAGAGGAACACATCAAAGCGAACGAGAAAGAAAGAGAATCAAATATTAATTATAATTTAGCAGAAAACAATAGACAGTATCGAATAATCAAGAGAGAGAGAGAGAGAGAGAAACAGAACTACAATTCTTCAAGAAGAAAAAGGGAGTTGCCGCCCATCTCGGAACAATACCTACCCTTCGGGATATCAGGTGTTTACAAACATTGAGCGCTGTTTTGATGGGATTTTTATCGATCCGGATCGTCTTATCGTAGTAGGTGGTACCTCGTGGCACATACTGTTGGTCAAAGTTCAGATGCTGCAAAAACATGGGAAAGAAAGGACGAAAGAATGCACTACATACATACAAACATACACACACCCACACGCAGAGCGTTGATAAACACAACGGCACAACGGCGACGCGGCGCCTCCTGCGCTTGTCCGCCCCATTCGCCAGGATGAAGGATGATGGATGGATGGACGGATGGATGGTAGCGAGGAGATGAAGGAAATTGGTTAGATAACACTTACCGCAATCACGGTCGCGAAGTGTGATTCACTCTCATTATTGCTCAGCACACCGCCAATGTTGTAGTAGGAAGGACTTTCGCTGCCGGTGGGCTTCTGGGCGAGCAGGGCCTGCGGTATCATCAGGCTCAGCAGCATGCAGGACGCGGGCAGCATTCGTGTTAACTTCATTTTCAGGCGTACGCGGGCACTCCGTCCTAGCGGGGACCGTCCCCAATCCTTAATGCATAGTCACTTGGTTGCTTCTTCCACTTGGCACATACATGCACACACATGCACGCACGCACACACACACTCACACACGCGCACACACCCTTTCGAGAGGATGTCCTTTCGCGAGAGGTCGTTCGTGGTGCTGCTGCTGCTGCTACTGCTGGGAACTTGCTGATGCTGGTACTACTACTACTACTGCTGCTGCTGCTGCTGCTACTGTAAAACGCACAATTTTCCAAACTTTCCACACTTCGCACACACACACACGGGCGCGCGATGGCGATAGTAGCACACCTTATTCTTGCGCAATTCCTTCACACCATCCTGCTGGGTCGTAGTGTGCTGTGCGAAAATGCTGAACTTTGCCACATTTTTCCACCACTATGGGGCTGGTGTGAGCAGCGAGCTGTCAAAAAACGGCGTACAGCAGCACAGCGCTGCCAGCAGTACCATGCCCTCCTGGCCCCAAAAAAAAAGCACCAAACCAGCAACCAGCGTGCTAGAAGGGCGTTAGGAGTTCCGTTTCCGAGCGCGGCCACACTGCGCATGACAGGACGGACGAAACGGTACCCAATCCTAACAACAGCTGATTGATTGAAGGACGCGAATGCTAACGAGAGCAAGAGAGAGAGAGAGAGCGAGAAAGCTAGAGAGAGAGAGAGTGTGTATGGGCGCGCGAGTCCTTCCCAGTTGTGCGAAGCAGCGCACCAGCGAGAGGACGAAAGTTATTTACATTCGAGATGCCATAAAACATTTTATTACCGGAAACTGCTGGACGTACGCTTGGGCAGTTTTCATTTAACTGTACAGCATCACTGTTCAAACGGCTGTTGCTGAAATGAATTGCACGCGCGTGGTAGACGGGGTGGAGGGAGGGGTAGGAAAGAGAGGGATTAACTTTAATACAGGGTGCTAAATCCAGCCTACTACGTGTCCCTTGAGTCATGCAATCAATGCAATACGCGATATAAGCTGATGATGATAAAAATGCGTTTTAAAACGACAATCATCGATTTAATATGCTCTCGTGCTCTCTCTCTCCCTCTCTCACACACGCTATGGGAAAGCTTTCAGACGATGCGTTCAGATGGCGCTAGTAGTAGAGTAGTATACTTTTCGTTGTCATCTAAACGTGACACGGGGGCAAATTTGAAATGCGAAATGATGCTGCTGTTCGTTGAATCAGCAGTGGCGAGCTTCAAAGATAACCTAGTTTTAAAAGCATTCCCATAAAAAAAAGATAAAAATGTAGCTCAGGTAGCTGCACTACGTTCGTAAATCTTCCACTAACCCACTTTTTCTTTATTCCGATAAAGTGATGATGTTGTTGATGGTGTGATTATCTCATTCCTGTAACATTGTAACGCTGGATGACTGTTTAGGACATTGAATCATCGAAATCTTGCAAGAATTAAGGCTGATCAGGTGCTAAATATACGGGAGAAATGAATTCTTCTGCTAGGAAAATCATAGTTTCGAACAATTCTTCAAGAATAGGAAACTTTCCAGTGTATTCTAGGGCACATTCCATCACATTGCAGCCAAAGCGTCTATCAGTGTAGGTGTATACACTCCATTGCTTGATTGAACATCGGTCCACTTTTATCCTCCATCAAACACACCTGTCACCACTCCCTGCTCCCTTCCCCTGTACCGAACTGCACGACGCACGAAAACGCATCTATCAGTAGATTGTCCACCGCAAGCGGGGGTACCACACCGCGACCAAAGCCGCCAACCTGCTGCGCCACCCACCCTTCTCAAACCACCGGAGGTCGGTGGGTTGATAACGTTATCGGCGATCTTCCAAGACTTGGGCAAGAGTCTTTAGTTTTATCAGCCCCTGCAGCGGCTCTGAGACAACGGCAGCGGTCTGTCTCAGTTCCTCCTCGCCCGGTGACACCTCATGACGACCTCGACCGAGCAGCAGCTCGTGAGCCCGTGTGTACAAACTGGGCATCAAAACACTGGATAAGGTTGTTTTTCAGTGGGTTTCACCTCCCCAGACGGTCCGAAGATGCTGAATACGTTCTCCGTGCTTTCGCCTCACCTTAAGTTTAAGTACAAGTTTGTGACGATCGACAACTTGGCGTTCAAGTTTCACTACCGTGCGACGTTTATCATTCTGCTCGTGTGTACGCTGCTGGTGACATCGAGGTAAGTGACAGTGACTGGGGTGGTGGTCCCAGCCAGTTGAGTGGATTTCAACATTTCCCTTTTCCGCTTTCCGACAGACAGTACATCGGAGAGCACATCCGGTGTATTACGGGCGGTTCCATACCGGAGCATGTCATCAACACGTTCTGCTTCTTCACCACCACCTTCACCGTCATCCGGCACTACAATGAGTCGCTGCTGCAGGATGGGGTGCTTCCGCATCCGGGCGTCGGTCCAATGTACACCGAGGATCCGGTAAAGCATCACGCCTACTATCAGTGGGTTCCGTTCATTCTCTTCCTGCAGGCACTCACGTTCTACGCACCCCACATGCTGTGGCGTGTAAGCGAAGGTATGTCTCGCGAGTTTCATGTCACGTCAGCGCAAAGTTCACGGTGACTCACGCAAACACATTTCCTCATGTATTTGTTACTTCCTCTTCCCTTATCTCGCCCGCTCGACGGTCAAAGGCGGTCGGTTGAAGAATCTCGTCGACGGGTTGCACATGGCGCACCTTAGCGAGCACTACACGGCCAAGGCGAACATTACGATCGGACCGAAGTATACGCTGCTTTCGCGGGACACCGTCGACGCCAAGCTGCGCACGGTGAAGCGTGAATTCTCGAACCACTTCATGGTCCAGCGCCACTGGGCGTCGCGACACATCTGCTGCGAGGTGCTGAACCTGCTCAACTGCATCCTGCAGATCGTGTTCACCAACATCTTTCTCGGGCGCAAGTTCTGGAACCTGGGGCCGAGCTTCCTGGAGGAGGACTTTACCGGCAAGATGGACGTGCTCGATACGGTGTTCCCGAAGGTGACCAAGTGCCACTTCTACAAGTACGGTCCGACCGGTTCGATCCAAAAGCATGACGCACTGTGCATAATGGCACTGAACGTGATTAATGAGAAGATTTTTACCTTCCTCTGGTTCTGGTACGTGGTGCTGTTCTGTGTGGCCGTACTGGCGATCGTTTGGCGCATGCTGACACTACTCCTGCACAACAGGTAAGTAACACCGGAGGATGGGTGTGTGTGATTCAGGAAGCGAACAAACAAGTACTAATGCAATCTTCTGCTCTTCCCAACAGATCCTACAAGTTTACGGCACTGATCTTGTCGTTTGCCAGCCCGGGACGGTTAAACCCACAGGATGTGGAGATCATTACCAAACGGTTGCGCTTCACCGAGTGGCTGTTCCTGTACTATCTTGCCAAAAACATGGATGCGCACCTGTTCCGCAAAGTGTTGCGCCAAATAACGGACGAGCTAAGACACCCGAAGGAGGACGAGGACGACGAACATGACGACGACGACCACCACCACCGCCATCATGGTGGCATCGATACAGTTGATGGGCACCATGACGACGATGATAGTGACATAGAGATGGTTAAGCTGCGGTACGAGCATGACCATAAGAAGGCCTAAGCAAAGCAATGCCGCGGCGGGCAGGGCAGGAGCACACGTTTCTAACAAAAGTATTATAATTTTAACTTTAATTGGACATTATTTAGGAATAAAAGACTCATCCAAACACCGAACATTTGGTGGTGTTGACGCTGCACTAAACGTTAATGGGCCGATTTGGCGGCATATTGCGAACTCGACTGTAACACGAGAAAGCTGCCCAACTTCCTGTTCCTACTAAAACATACAAACCACAAATAACACCCCACCTCAGCGCATCATAACACGAGGTACCAGGATCTCATTATCTCGTGCTGGTGCGACCGTGTTTCAATGACCCAGCCCTCAGCCACAAGTGCCCATAATTCCGAAGCCGAAAATTGCTTTCCTACCCTCCCTTTCATCGCTTCAAATTGCTTTTGCGTTTTAGAACCCAAACGCCTATGAAAGGGGGGTGGGGGTGGTGGTGGTGGTTGGTTGGCCTCGCCGGGGCTTGCCGACAAGGGGCTTGCGAGACAATAATAATTACTATCCCCCTCATTCTGCCTCAAATGAGCGCACGATGGGAACCATTCCCAGGCGAGATGAAATTACCGTAATTTATTAAATGTTGCAAACAAAAAAGCGCATACCTCTCTCTCTTATTACTAATACTACTGCCACTGCTTCAGAAACTTGGGTGACAACGAAAGCCGGCATGTAATAAATTTGTTTGTCTCCTCAGCAGCAGCAGCAGCAGACAACTCATTTCATCTTTCACTAACTTTCCCTTAAGCTTCTTTTCGGCGAATTTTTGTTTTGTTGTCCCTTTTGCCCAGATTTCCCGACTCACAGCTCAGGAAAAGTTCTGTTCGCTCCGACGACATGCCATGTTGGTGGTGGTTCTTTATTAACCTCGATTTTATCACAAATCAAACCCCCACCGTCCCACCCTCTTGCCACAGCGGACACACAGCGGAAAACGAATGTATTGCGCGATGTGTGGTGCCGATTTGCGGAAAATTAATTCCCTTGACTGCGCGTTGCTCCACAAACCCCTCCCCCGCCCCTACTAACGCCTTAACACCGTGCCACGTTTTCTTTCACATCCTGTACACATCCATCCAAGTGACCCTTGATTTCCCAAGAGAATGGCAAACAGGCGTGACAGGGAGTTTGGATGCGGGGCGCGTCGCTTGCTGCCATCGCAATTAGCAAGAATGTTAGTGGATATTAGCTACTAATGCCATGACACGGGAGACTATTTTTGGCGCATATTTTTCCCTTTTGGGGTTCTTTTTTCCTTTTTTTTATTAAAAACACTCACACTGCTCTGCTACTGCTCAGTGCTCAGTGTGGAAATGCTATCCTGTGAAGAAGGAAACAAGGGATTGCATGCTTTTCCAGGAAGCGAAAAGAGCATCACTTCTCTGTTTATGTTGTGCTGTTACCACAAAACAAAGAGAGAGAAAGAGCATCTAAGACGGGGCGAAAATGTAGTATTCTCTTCCTCCAAACTGAGGGGTGCGATTGGGTGCATTTGTAGGTTTGGTAGGTGTTTGATTTTGTGACAATAAAAACAACTCCAACTATGAATGCACGCACTCAAGATGTGCACCTTTAAGTGACTTCCTTATGAGTAGATGCAGTCATCGCTCTAATCCCCACTACGTAGGAGTGTTTTGTAAAGATCGATGTTGGTGTGACGAATACTGTATGACTCAGTGTTTGAAACGCATCGCCTAAAAACCATCAACCATCACTCTTTGCAGAGCCGGTGCGTAACTTTGATTTCTCTGCGAGTTTTGAAGAGCTGCGGGAGAGTACAAAATAGCTCTCGCAGCTTAGTTTGGGCATGTTCTCTCTCTCTCTCTCTTTCTCTCTCTCTCTCTCTCTCTCTCTTTCTCTCTCTCTCTCTCTTTCTCTCTCTCTCTCTTTCTCTCTCTCTTTCTCTCTCTCTCTCTCTCTCTTTCTCTCTCTCTCTCTCTCTCTCTCTTTCTCTCTCTCTTGCTCTCTTTCTCTCCATACCTTTCGCCCATACAAAAGAGATCAGCGAAAGACTTCGTGGAAACGCGAATTATCTCATCAGCCATCTAACGAGAGAGCGAAACAGCACTACCGCGATGTCGTGCAGGCGATGCCGTCATTCTATCTCGTGTGTTGGAGAGATGTTGAAATTAAAGTCATACAGTGGTGGACGTTAATGTATGTGCTGCCTTATTTACTGATTATTAAGACCTTTTTTGAAGAGGTTCCTCAAGTTTTGAACAGTCGATGCTCGTGAAAACGTGCGAATAATTTAAGGCTTTGGTTCTACGTCAATTATTTCCTCAGTCATTTATGTAGCCCACCCGACCAGTCCCTCCCCAATCTGGTCGCTCAAACTCAAACCTGTTCAATGCACTGACCCAACTTTCAAGCACTGTACTTCCCGCCAACGGTACTATGGTAACATCACGTCACCTAGGGCTGGAAGGCTATGGGAGAGGGGTTGGTCGTTCATAATAACACCACGGCTCGAAAACACGTGAAAGGGGTGGAAGGGAAAGGGCTAACACAAAAGCCGAAGCTGGCAGAGCGTCCATTATGCTCGGCCGAGGGGCCACCACGGGGCCCTGGCTCAAGCGAGCTTTGAGCGATGTAGATTTTTTTTCTGCCAGCAGCTGGCATACGTCGCTCTCCGTCGGAACGAAGCGGATCTTGGAGCGCAGCAGTGCAGCAGTCGCGCTTACCCCGTGTGTGTGTGCGCGCTTGTGGTTGACGCTATGTTTTGAAGGTTTTTTTTCGTTGTTGTGTTGCTTCGTTTTTCGTTTTGATTATATTTATTTACCTCTAACACTCCCAGTTCGGGCCCGCGTGTTTGCGTTCTCCGTTTCGGTATATTTCGATCGATTGTGTGATAAGCCATTCAACCAACCAGTTTCAGTGCTACAGTGTAATTGTGTGTATTTTGTTGATTTTGTTTTTAAATTCTCAACAAACCGATGCAAAGTTAACACAAAAGTGTACAAATGTGATAAACCTGTTCTGGAGTCCAATTGTTGCATTCTGGTGCAACGCGGTCCAACAACATAAGTGTCTTAGTGCGCTGCTTTACGTACTCCACCTCACGTTTAGCGTTACAGCCTTTAAGTTACTTTCGATTACAACAACAGCAAAAAGGCAAAGGTGAATTTCTGCTCCGGTTCGAGAGAAGAAACAAAAAACGATCACCACTCGGGAGTCGCTCGGGGTCATACACACAAGCGTCTCCGAAGGGAAAGCAGCCAACGGAATCGACAAAACGGCAAAAGGTGAGCATTAACTCAACCCAGCCCGAGTCCACACCGCCACGCAGATTGTGGCCCCAATTTCTCGTTGCCCCGGTTGTGTACTTTTCCCTTGCGCTTGCAATCAAACCGAATCCCACTGATTGAGCGTGGCGGCTCGCGCCCGCCCTGGTCTTCGCATGCGTCGTTTTCATTCGCTTGAGCCTCCTGCTGCTGCTGTTGCTGCTGCTGGCACTGTCAGCCCTCAGAATCAACATCGAAATCGAAACGAATCCAAGTAGCCGCAGAGGGGACCGCCACGGGTGGACGTTGAGACGGTGTGTAAGTTGCTAAGGGGAGAGCACATCATTACTCCCCTCCGTCGCCCTACACACGCAGTCTCGTCCAGCGGCTGCTGCTCTTCTGATTTGTTGTTGCGCGAGATGAGCCCGAACAATGACGTCGTCATTGTCATTGTCGAGGTATTGGAGCGAGCAGCAACGGCAGCATGGGGCAGACGCGCCACTCCGGCAAATTCAACCTCGATGGACGCAGTCACGCAGTAGTGGACGGACCACCCCTCCTTCTACTCCACACGGCGGACGCTCTCAGCATCAAGTGAACAAGTGTCATTTTTATTAACCTTTGCTGTGTGTGGAGGCTGACTCTCCACCAATGGTTCCCCACATTCCGCATCAGAATTACCAACGACGACCACGACGACGACGGATGGATGAATCAAATAATGCGCACCACGTTCTGCCAGCTCAAATCTCTCTCCTTTCCGGGCTGCAGCGTCGTGTTCGGTGACACGTTCTTCTGAACAGGAAAACACAACGCAGCATAACGTCTCTGGAAGCACACTTAACCACTGTCTGTCTGTGTTTGTGTGCTTGGTGTTAGATGTTAGAAGACGCGCACAAAACAAAAATTATTGCTTACATTGCAATTACGCGCGGGTTCATACATTCGTGGTGTGTAAAACAAGTTGTCCATACCGGTATACAACAACCTCACACACACACACGCACATTGCAGTGCACGATTCTTACGAAAGGCGAAACAATCTCTCAAGTTACCGGCCGTGCAATGGCGATCCAACCCAAACCAATCCTAATCTGTCGCCGTTAGCAATTTAGGCACAAGGCTGCAACATCACGCTCTCAGCTCAGCACCGGCTCGACAGCAGCACGAGTACGAGATGCAGCAGAGTAGGCGACGAACACGTTCGTGCCGGGGCGGTGGAGAATAAAACGTTCCAGAAGTCCGACCCAAACGACCAAGAAATCTGATGGCCTCGACCTGCCCACAAACCCTTCCCCCTCCTGCGTCTTCCCCCTGAACTTCCATCCATTCAACCCGGGCACCGTTTAGCCCCTAATGGAATTGGAATGTTTGATTGGAATGAATTGGAATAGCTCTCTCGTTCTCTCGCTCGCTCTCCTATCTACATTACCTAACCGAGAACCCACAGATGTGCCCCCAGCGCAACTGCTTCTTCTTATGTTCTGCCTCTCCTTCTTGGTGTGTACTACTTTTCCTTCAAGATCACCTTTCCCTTTAAGACGCTGGTCCGACTGGCTGGCTGACTGGCAACACTGTTGTTGTTTCAGCGCCAGCCGGGGGGCTTCCATTCGGAAGAAACGTTCTTGTCGTTCCGCGAGCTCACGGACTACCCTCGCCAACTACGATCTCGCGCCACTGTAGGACGACTCCGCTACCATACATTCTTCGTGGACAGAACCAATTAACAACACATACCAATGCACTGTTCTGTATGGGGCAGGTTTAAATCAACCCCCTTGATGGTCATGCACGCACGCCTTCGTGTCCCAGAACTGTGAACGCTCTGTGCATAGAAGCAACAGAGAAAATGAAGAGAAGCGTTACACGTGGCACACGTTAGAACCGACGCTCCGGCAGCTCTTCCCACAGCGGAAAGATGTTGATTGAATTTTAATTAGAAGTTTGCGACCCACGGGGGTTAACAATGAACGCCGCCGGAGACACAAATATTGAAATGCTCAGCAATTGTAACTTGCCCGTCTTGCCACATGTGCGCAGAAAAGTACACCGCCGTATCACATTCTCGGATTCTCTTTCCGTGACGATCTTCTGCGTTGGTTTCGTTTTTTTTTATTAGAACCGACGTATGCCATTCGAAACGGCTGCTGTTTACACAACTGGTCGCGTTCTGCCCCGAATAGTGTGCAACCGAAGCAACTGCGCCTACTATTTCGTAGCCTACTCTACACTTCTCCACGCGAGCAGATAAGATGGTGTGCTATTCGTTTTAAAAAAGCTAAAAATTCACGTACGTTTTTTTAGCAAACCGTTGCAGAACACTCTTTTGAAAGGAGTTGGTACCGAGGGCCGGGTCTCAGTAAATTGTCCCACATTTAATTTGTTTACTTTAATGCTATTACCCTCCAATCTGTCCCATCCGACCCTCGCTGCAGATACGATGGCATAACAACAGTTGTTTGTGTTTTAAATGATTGCAACAACATGAAATTGACGTTCTGTCGATTGTAGGCGACACAGACACAGGTCTGCTGCTGCTGATGTGGCTAGATAAATCTAAACTTTATCAACAACATAAAACGTGCGATGTGGTGGAGATGGTGATGGCTCAGCACGATCCTCTGGTCTGTGCACGATCCTCGATCTATGCGATAGACGCAACATCCCAGCAGCGACATGCCAGAGATTGAAGTGGAATGATTGTGAACGTGCCAATTATACACTGATAGGCCTGTATGGCACACACAAAGAATCGTAAATCAAGGACATTGCTTGAATAATAAACAACAGATGCTCTAGAGATATTAATCGTACTTTACAAATGCTTTTTGTAAAGTACGATTAATAGCTGCGTAGCTTTTTTAAAAAAGCTAAAAATTCACGTACGTTTTTTTAGCAAACCGTTGCAGAACACTCTTTTGAAAGGAGTTGGTACCGAGGGCCGGGTCTCAGTAAATTGTCCCACATTTAATTTGTTTACTTTAATGCTATTACCTTCCAATCTGTCCCATCCGACCCTCGCTGCAGATACGATGGTATAACAACAGTTGTTTGTGTTTCAAATGATTGCAACAACATGAAATTGACGTTCTGTCGATTGTAGGCGACACAGACACAGGTCTGCTGCTGCTGATGTGGCTAGATAAATCTAAACTTTATCAACAACATAAAACGTGCGATGTGGTGGAGATGGTGATGGCTCAGCACGATCCTCTGGTCTGTGCACGATCCTCGATCTATGCGATAGACGCAACATCCCAGCAGCGACATGCCAGAGATTGAAGTGGAATGATTGTGAACGTGCCAATTATACACTGATAGGCCTGTATGGCACACACAAAGAATCGTAAATCAAGGACATTGCTTGAATAATAAACAACAGATGCTCTAGAGATATTAATCGTACTTTACAAATGGTCTGGTGCACTACAAATGTATGGAATTTGCCACGTAGTCTATGCTGGATCTTTTCCAAACGTTTGATTTTAAGCTCTTAGCTGATCTCAAACTTCCTTATTATTGTAAGCATTTTTTGTATTTTAAAAACAAACAATCATTAGCACGAGTAGGTAAATAGTAAACACAATCCATAGTATCAACCAGTAATGCCTACTGCACTCCAGCTTCCAAAGGTTATCCCAAGGTTTGAGAAGGTTATCAACGTAATACCACGGCTGGCATTGGCGCTCCGTAATAATCGTTTCAGCAAAAATAGTTCCTAACGTCTTGGCTTTATGTTTCTTTCGTTTCAGTAACACTTGATGCACGTGTCCTCTTAGCAAGTACCAGGCTTCAGGGCGTACGATGAATTAATCTGGGAACTGGACGAGCCATACTGTTGCTGCATTAGATATTCCTAACCACACAGAAGCGTGAAATTATAAGACAAAGCCACCATGTTTAAGCTGCTCGGAGGGTTAAAGCAGTACTTCAAATGGCAGGACATCCAGACGGACAACATTGTGTTCCGGTTGCACAACACCTTCACCACCGCGCTGCTGCTCGCGTGCAGTCTGATCATTACCGCCACCCAGTATGTGGGCAATCCGATCAGCTGCATCGTTGGCGGCGTTCCGGCACACGTCGTGAACACGTTCTGCTGGATCTCTAGTACCTTCACCATGCCGGATGCGTTCCGTCGACAGGTAAACCGGGTGAACAGGGACAAAACATTCCTCTCGGAGAGATACTTAACACGCACTTCCCGCTTTATTTGTGATATATCATCTGCAGGTTGGACGCGAAGTAGCACATCCTGGCATATCGAACGACTTCGACGATGAAGATGCGAAGAAATATTACACCTACTACCAGTGGGTCTGCTTCGTGCTGTTCTTCCAGGCAAGTAGAAAGTTGGGAGTGCTATCAAAGAATTTGCCTCATTTACCTTCGAACCTCTTCCTTCTCCACAGGCGATCGCTTGCTACACTCCAAAGTTCATCTGGGACGCGGTGGAGGGCGGACTGATGCGAATGATCGTGATGGGGCTGAATCGGGGCGCGTGCAAGGAGCAGGAAAAGTGTGCCAAAAAGCAGATCCTCCTCGACTACCTGCTAACTCACCTGAAGCGCCACAAGATCTACGCCCTGCGCTACTGGATCTGCGAAGGGCTCTGCTTCGTCAACATTGTCGTGCAGCTGTGGCTGATGAATCGGTTCTTCAACGGTGAGTTCATCTCGTACGGCTGGGACGTGCTGAACTACTCGGACCAGCCCCAGGAGCAGCGGGCCGATCCGATGGTGTATGTCTTCCCGCGCGTCACCAAGTGTAACTTCTACAAGTATGGTGCGTCTGGATCGATTCAAAAGCACGACGCCATGTGCATACTGCCGCTGAACATCGTCAACGAGAAGACGTACATCTTCATCTGGTTTTGGTTCATCATTTTGGCCTGCTTTTTGGCCGGATTGATTGTGTACCGGTAAGCAAAACGTTCTCGCCACACACACACACACACACACACTCTGAATTGTTGCATTGTACAGCTAACGATTGTTCCTCGTGCTCTCTCTCTTTCTTTCTCACACACTCCAAACAGAGCTGTCATCATCTTTGTGCCTTCGGTGCGATCACAACTGCTGAACGCGCGTAACCGTATGGTGCCTCGGAACGTTGCGAAAACGATCTCCACCAGCCTGGATCTGGGCGATTGGTGGATCGTGTACATGCTAGCACGAAATCTGGACCCAATCATCTTCAAGGACGTAGCGACAGAGCTTGCGAAACGTATCGAGCTGAACGATGCGGACGAAAACGATCAGAACGAGAAGAAGCGTATGCACTAAATTGGAATTCAGAGAAAGAGCACCGCTCACGTACGCTAGCGACACTCGCACAGTCTATATAGTAGCAACACAAAAGAAAGCATTACGAACTATGCATACATGTAGAGCTGCAGCCGTTAGGTGCGATGCTATTGTGTACACACCCGTGAAATCTCTCTTTTAATCTCAAAACACCTTCATTCCACGACGTGTGAAGTAGGTTTCCTATACTCTGTGCCACAACAAGGATCGACATTCCACGTTTTACTTCCGTTTAGGGCAGAACAAGTTATTGTAACAATTATCGTGTGTTTTTTTTTAAATGGAATCGTTTCTATATTTATACTTCCGCGACCATAAACCGTAAGAATAAGAAACAACACTTCATCGCGCATCGCAACGCTTTTCAAGACGCTAGTAGCAAGTAGTAGTAGTAAGAGTAGAAACAGTGGTAGGTAGTAGTGGTCGAAGATAGAACACAGGGTAGCGCATCGCCGCGGAAGGCTCGGCCTCTACTCTACCCAACAACAAACGTGATTCCCCTAAGCCTTCATTCAAAAACCGTTGCGAAAAGTTTTAGATTTTATGTTTTAATGTAAAAGACAATCAATAAAATGCAAGCTATAAGCACAAACTCTCGAAACTCTGCTACCTGCCACTATCTGCCATCTCATCCCCACCAGACCAGATATCCTCGGTGTGTGGGTGTGATTGTTACTAATGCGAAAAGGGAGGGATTTATTAAGGATTTTATATTCGTGCGCTTTGCAGGTTAGAACAAGCATCCGACCGACTAGAAACAATAATAAATTCGCCTCCAAATGCGGCGCAAACAAATCTCCTGTCCAGTCATGATCGCATGTTAGTGTTGTAGCTTTACAAACGGGTTACAATCTCTCTAGTTAGTTAGTAGATAGTCCCTTCTTGTCCCTTAGCGAGATGGATCGTCGCACTGACTCGGATGCGCTCGTTAGTAGGTCCCGTAGTACGCACGCGTACGAGCGAGCGAATGAAGAGAAGTTGAGATGAAGCCAATTTGGGTTTGGATTTGTTAACAAACGTTCACTTTTCATCCTTGTGGAACGATACAAAAACCACATCGCCACCAACGCTGATGAGACATTGGCCCTGGAAGAGACAAAAAACGGGCGAGAGTATAGAGTCTCGGTTTGCTACACCTAACCAGCTAACGTCACTCAGTAAACAAGGTGACTAGGGGCAAGGGGGACTCCAACACGACCGGGGACAATAAATCGGGGTAAAACTGAAACTCGGAATCGCACACTCAAACGAAACACTAACGAAGGGTTTAAATCACATGCCCATGCTACACAACAACGCGCAATGTACTACACACAACAAACTGTAACCCCCCCACACACACACTCACCTGATTCTTGTGCACGTTGTCCAGAAGCGTTAGGTCGTTCAGATAGAACGCAATCATTGCATTGCCGCCGAGGGAGGTTACGTGCGCGCGCACTATGGACAGCACCTCCGAGATGAAGCTGTGCACGAACCCGCAGATTCCACCGCTCTCCCGGATCGAGGTACATTCGCGTATGAAGAAAAAGTTCAAATTCCCGAGATACTTTTCTATCTTGCCACCGGGAATGTAGCTGAGTGTTGTAATGTCGACACCGTACCCGTCCTTCAATGGTATCTGTGGGTGGGCAACATTACTGTTTAGTGTTTGATCGGCTCAACTTCAAAACCACGCCGCCGCCGCCGCCGCCCCAAATACGCACCATTTTCCCTGACCGGTTGATCTTGCTGTGATACGACGAAGCAGCGGTCATCGCTTTTGTGCCCCGAGATTTGAAACTTTTTACAATCGATGGTACCGGCGTTGATGCTGGTGCCACCGGTGGCCCGGACGTATCCATCGAGTCTTCATCCAACGAGAACATCATTTCATCGTCTGGGAATGGAAGGGGGAGAAGATGTTAGAGAAGATGATCGATCGATTTCCCACCCACCTTCCCATTACTCACCGTTGCTGCTTCTTGCCACCGAGCTGGAGTGTACCGAGGGCGAAGGACCCGGTGTGTGATGGTTCTGTGTGCTGCACTTTCGCTTCAACCGGGTGGTACCGTCCCCGAGCGCTAGCGTCATGCCCGAAACGACGATCTGAATTTCGTCCGTTTCGGGGAAATCCAGCTTGTAGCGAAGATCACACAACACGCAGGGCCGCATCGAGCGCAGCTTGTAGTAGATAAGCTTCAGCAATCCTTGGAAGCGCTTGTTGAGATTTCTGGTCGTGTGTTGGAGCGTGTAGGGCAGCTTCGCTCGCCACACCTGCGTAAACATCTGAAACTGCTTCACGTTATCAAGTACATCCGTCGAAATGCCCGGCATTGTTTGTAAGTTCGCTACATAAAACCCACTACCAGAGAGAGAGAGAGAGAAAAGAACAAAACAAACCACTTGTAAGTTTCGCTTCTGATAAGATGATAAACAACATTGTCAGCGCTCAGACTCACTCGGGTGCAATTTCCGGTTCCTTTTCGAACGTCAGCAAATCCAAATCGATTATATCGTCCAGCTCGAGCACGCAGGCCGACTTCTGCATGCACACCAAATCCAGCTCCTTGCCATCCCGCTCCTCCCGTGAACTGGCCACCCCGGTCGCTCCTGCCGGCGCCTGTTCCGTGTCGGAATCGTAAACGCACTGCAGCTGGTAGGCCTGAATGTTTTGCTCCACAATGTTTTGGACCATCTTTTGCAGCTCTTGAATCTTGCGCTCGTCCGGAAACGAGCTGCTATCAACGATCTGCGGCAGCAATGGTTTCGGTAGCGCGGTCAGATAAACCGCCGTGCCGGTCGCAATCAGCGCGATCGTTTTCTCCCCAATCGTTATGTTCGAGCGCAGCCCGAAGATGGCATTCATGCCCTTGATTTTGAGCTTGTTCACCAGCAGCTTGTGCAGTTCGTACTCGAGAAACGGTAGCGCGTCCGAGATTTCCTTTCCGTTCGCTTCACCCTTCAGGTCGCGCTTCTGCCGACACGTGTGGGCCTGTATGAGACTGCCCCGACCGGACACGGGCACACCGTCGGGGATTTCGATCGTTGTAATAAGCACATCCGGCACGATACCATTTCTGAAAAGTAGGGAAATTTTAACTAACATTCAAACGTTCGGGACCATTGAGTTATTTGAATATTCTACTCACTTGCACATGAAACATTTCACTGCATTGATGCGAAAGTTAACCGACCCGAGCGAGTACGGCACATGGCACATCGTGCATTTGCTGTTCCCCGATCCGCTTGGTCCATCGTAAGTACCTTCGCCCTCTATCGTGTTGGGCGTTTGCTCGCGCGATCCACTACACTCGCGATCAAAGTCCTGCCGATCGAGGGAAGATGTCATGTGCTCCTTGGCCTGTGAACTGTCGGCCCCACCGTCCGCGGATGCATTCAACGACGCATCGGCCATCCACATATCGCTACCAAACTGTAAGTTTATGACTGCCGCCGTACCAGTGGCCGAAAGTACACAAATATCATCACTAAAGGGGAGACGGGAGAAAATGATGTAAAAACCGGATCGTATGTAGCGCATGCGAGGAGGAAATTACATACTCAATTGTTGTTTGCTCTACGTAACCGAGAATAACGTTACATCCTAGCGAGCGTGCATGCGACCGAACCTCCGTCCGTATCTCATTCCACCAACTGTCACGGGTTTCGGGCTCGTTAGGGTTCGGTACACGCTCCAACAGCTTCACAGAGCGTGCGGTCACTGTGGCGCCTGGCAAAATTGCAAATCAAAATTTAGTTTACCCTCTCCCGTAAGCTGCCATAAGCCAATTCCTATACCTATGTATCGTATGATTCCGGGCGGATACTTGGTCATGGTGAAGAAAGGATACTCTAACATTTCCAACATGTCATAGTTCATTATCATGATCGATTTTGCATTGCCATTGTTTGCTCCGTAATTGCGCACGATGCCTATGCTCTTATCGAGCGGACATGAGCTTCCTGCGAAAGATAAAAGGGATCTTGTTACACTCCAACACACTTTCCCCCGCATACCCGTGAATGCTTACCCTTCGGTGTGATACTTAGATCCGAATCGGACGACCGTCTACAAATTGGCACGCAGACGGTATCCTTCGTTAACAGTGAATTTACAATCGGTGTACCCAATTTCGTTGGACTGTTGCCTGTGGCATGATTGTTGCTCTCTCCGCCAATCGCCAGCGCTCTCCTGGGAGGGTCACCAAAGTCTGAACTTCCGGACAGTTTATGCCTTAAAAGGTAATTCGCAAAAGACGATTAATGAAGGCGTTAAAGCTTAAAAAAACGGGCTTTAACAGCACTCACTCCTCCACCAGGATCTCTTCTCCAATGTGCTGTGAAAATGATTCGTTGATCTTCGTTAAGGAAACGGCCGTACCGATGCCACGCGCTACCACTCCCACGTCGCCCTCCAAATCGTAGCACTGCATGTAGCCTATCACCGCATTGGCGCCCATCTCGATTGCTTTGATGCCAATCTTGCGTTGCACCTGAGAGACACACAGCGAACGTCATCGCACTTCATACGGGTTTCGATACGTGCAACCGCACCAACAGTAGCTTACCTGTGCCGATAGCTTCATAAACGCCAGTTGCCGCGCTTCGTTCGATGCACGTGGTGTGCGAATTTTATCGATCCACTGATACTCGGGATCATCATTTACGACCAGTTCCTCTACGAAACCGTGATACATTGCAATACTATAACCGTAAGGTATGTTGGAAGCTGGAATAAAAACACGTTTCAATCGTAAGTTCATTTGCACAGTTCATTAACAGCATACTGGGCGGCATGTTGGCATACTTACAATGGAAGAACAACACTCCGCAAGAGCTTTGGCGAAACTTGTTAAAGTCTGTGAACAGATCTACCTTTACAATAACGTTGATTTCTCCACGCACGCCGTGAATTGTGTCGTACACCGGTAGCCAACCGGACATAATTGATCCCTTCCCTGTCCTTGATTTGGTCGTGGAGCTGTGCCGGGAAAAGGGAGAAGCAATTTGTACCTCATTGAGACAAGTTGTGATGCATTGAATGTGTGTTGCGAGTGATGCTTACTGGAGTAAAGGGCTAAGATTTATGTACACTTTGCCAATCGCATCGTTTGCCGTGTAGGTATCGTAATCCATCAGCCGGATCTGCAGTGGTTCGTCCTGCAGCTCCGCATCTTCCACCTTTCACATCGTCACAGCCGTCATTCGTAGATGCCAATAGAAAGAAGCAAAAACAGCAAAACATCCTTTCAATCGCAATTACTCAATCAATCAATCAGGGCCGCAGCTATCGATTCGCTCACCTCAAACGTGTACCATTCCGAGTTCCAGTGAGGATTCAACGTTTTCCTACAAACATCCGTTTTGTACGTCACGTTGCCGAGCTTGATCTCCACGAACGCGTCGGTGGTATCGCTGCTGCGGTCCATTACGGGCAGATTTCTGCCCGCAAGCACCTTCACCTTCACCTTTCCGGGCATTTCTACACGCGGCGCTTTACAAATTAAACTGTACCTACTACTAACTACATTTGTGCAATGTATGTAAAGTTGGCCGATGTGATTTACTCTATTTGTGTGTTTCTTTTTTTTTGTAGTTGCGTTGTTGACGTTTGTCCTGTGTTGTTCTTTTTTTTCTTGTGCGAACTGTCAAATGGAAAACAGAGTCGACATAGATAGGTTGTCGATTTGAATTGCCCGTTCGGTCGACAAAGACGGAAGAAGGATTTGAAATGTCTACACCACGTGGATGAACTGTTAACGGAAAGTCTCTGCCACGTGATTCAAACGATGGTTTTATCCATCGTTTCGATTGTAAATATGAGACGATTATATAAAAGGGTTCAAACCTCACAAAAAGTCCATAACTTTGGAATGCATTTCCAGATATTGCATACTATGGCGGACATCAAACCCAACCGAATAGATGAGTCATACGCAACTGAATAGATTAACTAAATAGTAATTAAAAAAGTATTTTATTACATACATTTTCCAGATATTTCTGTAGTCTAAGCGCAAACTGATTCACGATTTCATGACGTTCGTTTCCCCTCCAAACCCTAATATATACCCAGATTTCTGTATACGACCTAGAGACAGTACGAAGAACCAAGAGTGATTTCAAGACGAAGAAGAAGATGAAGCAGAAAAAAACACCGCATTTTACATTGTTTCATAAAATATTTCAAATTTATTTGCCGTTCATGGTACAACGATACAATAAGTACGCTTTTGCGCTTGTAAGTGACTGTATGTGTGTAAAGGATTCTATGCGACTAGCTTGCTTTAAACCCTGATCTGCTGTTGCGACTAGCTGCCCCAGTACACCGCCACATATACACGCATCGGACACTGCTTGATAGATGTGTTTAATACTGCTCTTATATTACATGATGACCGCACCACTGTCTGGGAAATGGAGAGTTCAGTTCGAAGTGTTGTGCAAAACGACGAATACCGAAACCGTAAAACATAAACATCCTCTTCATTGCCATTGCATGCTTATAAGATTTCCATGAATTCTCAATAGTCTTATTCAAAGTGTGTATCTGTGTGTGTGTTTTTTTGTTTAGTGATCATACAATTCACACATGATCGCTTGCGTATGTTGCGTGTGCCATAGTCCAAAGATAGGAGACGTTAAATTCGAAGCCCCCAGAGGGCGGGGAGGGAGGTCAAAGGACACACCGCGCCTCACCGGCTCACGAGTTTAGCGCCTTCTGCCGAACCTCAGGAACACGTGATCCACATCCGTCCGCTTGCCCGTCTGTCCCGGTACCAGCATGTCGTCATCTAGGTAAAGAAAAGCTAAAATTTATACCGATTATTACATTTTCTCCCCTTCGAGGGGTGCTCGGGGTGCAGGTGAAACAGTGTGTGTCTGTGTGTGTGCGGGGTGTTTGGTCCATTGATCTACCATTACCAGCTGCCTCCTTTCGTATGTACGCGTTCAGTGCTTCGGCGAATTGGTTCGAGTTTTCCAGCGCCGCGCACACCTTCCGGAACTTGGGCGGAAGCTCGTCGATCAGTCTGTTCTCGCAGAGCGGTGGCATGGCGGAGCCGGCCACCAGGCTGCACACTATCACCAGCAACAGCACCACACACGTGACGGCTTTCAGTGAAGCGATCTGTTGGCTGGAAGTGTACGTACAGAGGATTAAACGACTGTTCATGTCCAACAAATGCACACCACAGATGGTGCTTTTTTGGGGGGCAATCGAGAACATCGAGCAGTGACAGAGCAAATCAATTAGGTAGTGCATCCGCTTCGTCAACTGATAACAGCACTATTTGCGTAGCAGTACATCAAAAAGCCGTTAGCTCGCTATTGACAAATCCACTCTCCATCCACTTCCATATACCCAGATACATTACCTAGCCATGTTTAAAGTTCACAAAACTAGATCTGCACACAAAAACACTGCACACTAAGAACGTTCTGACCGACCAGCTTGCAAAAGGATCACACTGGAATTCGACACTACAGCAAAGATCCACTACAGCAAGAGCACCCAAGACAAGAGAGCCTGTGATCCTGCGTTGCGTGGTGTGTATGTTGTGTGTATGTGGTGGCAACCAAACGGTGAACAACAAACTCTCCCGACACTGGACCATGGGTCAGGATTTTATATCAATCCCAAAAACCCGCCACACGTCGGTCCATTTCGGTACTGCGACGGCGCACTGGAACCAGCAGTGTACACGACCCGTTGCCTTCGTCATCACCAGTTGACTCCATCTGTTCGCTGTTTGTCTTTTGTCGTGTACGCCCGTACGTGTCGGCATGATACTCCCCAAGGGTGGATGGAGGCTGCCTCACCGCCTACTTTATCCACGCCGGCACACTGCATGGCATGGGAAACGGGTTGGATGGCAGGATAACGAGTAATGAAAAAATGTCAAATAGCTCCTGACAACCGGGCGACTTGGATCGTTGGACCCCCCCCCCCCCCCCCCCCTCCTCTGCATGGTTGATTTCATTTTGAAGTGGAATGCGTTGGAACGGTTTGTGCGAGTGAATTGTGATTAATTTTTCATCAAATTCATCAAATCTTGGATGATTTGCTCTGGTGAGGCACGTGCAATTTCGCTCTTCCCGCTTCTTGCTTCACATGATTGTATGACATTTTCAAGGGTTTTGCAACAAATTAAATTTTGTGAGCCAGTGAGTGTGAGACACACCACCCCCACCCGGAACACGCTGTCCCCTGCGCCGAACAGCTGCGCGTACCCGTGTACGGCCGATGTGTATGTTTACCTTTAAAATCGAGCCGCACCGCGATCAAGCACCAATTAATACAGAGTTCATTGTATTGGCCGTTGGGGGAATTTGAGTTAGAACCTTTCTTTTTTCGGCATCGCCCCCCGAAAAAAAGGTTCAATGGATTCGCATTCGACCTAAACCCGCGCACCCCATCAGCAGTCACGTGGTGCGCGGATTACACACGTTCTATCACAACCCATCATCATCCATCGCCTGCCAGCCAGCCAGCGCACCCGTTTTCAATTCCGGGGACACGACAAAGCGAAACACATTTAAATGCATTACATTTACCTCACACTGTACACTTCCACCACCAACAACAACGACGAGGACGATCGACAACTTTTACCAGTACTCGATCAAAGACCGAAAAGTCCGAACCCAATACGGGAAACGGTAACGGAAATGGGCAAGGGGACACACAACACACAAGTTTCTTTCGCTTCGCTCGCCCTGACCGGTGGTTTCCTTTCCTGTACCGCTCAATCGCTGACCTTTCGCCGGACCTTCGCGATCGTCAGTTCAATTGCATGCAGAGTTGGGAGCTGTTTAGTGCTGGTGCTTGGTTTAAACACCATTGACACCGGTGTGCGGTGGTGTGATGGGGGTGATAAAATGAGGGAAAACGGTTGGCAAAAGGTTAGAGTATACATTAGCACCGATCGCCTGTACCCCGATCGCCCCCCGATCGTGCCTCTAGAACGGCTTGGATCCATCCACAAGGGTTGGGTTCGCTAGTGACTATTGGCAGTGGGCATACCGTGCCCGGACGACCAACCTGCTGGAGAGGCCTGTCTGTCCGTCTGTCTGTCTGTCTGTCAGTCCGCGTTGCCACTCCGTGCGAATCGACCGATCGGTCCTTACATCAGTACGCCGTGTGCCGTCGATCAAGCTGAACTGTTGCGCTTGCAAGGATCCCGAAGTTCCAGGAAGTGTGTGTGTGACGTGTGTGACTTGCGTGTGTGATTTTTTAAAGGGTACAATCGAGCAGGAAGTGTGCAAACCTCAGTGAGTTAAGCATCTCTGGACATTTGGATCCTTTGGAAGTGGTTGGTGGATAGTAGTAGTAGTAGTAGTAGCGATGGATCAACCCGTCTCGTCGAATAGTGGTAGTGGTAGTGGAAGTGTCCCGCAAGTGCCCATATGCTCCGCCAGCCAGTCGGAGATGCTGAGCCCACTGTATATGGAGGCGTACTGCCAGTCGCTCGAGCAGCCGGAATCGTTCTGGGGCGATCTGGCGGAACAGCTCATCGATTGGGATCAACCGTGGGAGAAAGTGCTGGACAATAGCAACAGCCCATTCACGAAGTGGTAAATATGAGAAGTACACTAAGTAGTGGTGGTGGAAGTGAGCTTCAATGAGCTGTATTGTGAGGTCATATAGGACTTTTTGGGATGGAATATGGGGAATCTTCCATCCAGATTTGGAGTACTACACAGTGACTACTAGCGAATACTCTCAATCTCTTATTAAAATTCAATCTCTATGAGACTTTGCCAACCTTTTCTGGTATAATCAGCTGGCATTTAGCTTTCAGGCTGTTAAGCAGCGCTGACGTCCTCCTAATGCAGCTCTTTGCCGCGACATGATTCAGTGTGAGCTGAAGATTCATCTCAACATTACTCTCACGAATTCTGACCTCACAGTACTCATCGTGAGCTCAATCAAAAGACATGCTTATTGCGTACACTTTCCGTTACCAGTTTAAAGAAAAACCCTAAAGCCCAATTCAGGCACACCAGCTTCACCATTGTTGACCTACACGTTGTCTCGTTATGCACACGTTTAATGTATATTTAATAGAAATCATAAATCATACCGCATTAGTCGCATGACGCCAAACCCCCCGAACGCCGTAGCAAGTCGCTAGTCCGTTGGGAAGCATCGATAATAAACTTTTTCCGCAAGACGCAATCAATATCCATCATCAGCATTCAGCGTCTCCGGGAACACACACACATGGCCACACACATGGCCACCCACTCGCAATGCGGTTTTTTGCATATGTGCTGGGGGAGGAAGCATGTTTTTTTTTCGGTTCACTTTGCTTGTTTGTGTACGCACATTATCTCTATGTAACAAAATGAACCAATGGGGCGGGGTGGGTGATGGATGGGGCTGGGGGGTTTATCACTCTATATGAAAATGAGGACAATGGTCGACCAGTTCCGAGCAGTTCCGATGGAGGTAGGAACAAAGGATTACAAGTAGAACAAGGAGCAGCAGCAGCGCATCAGCATCAGCATCAGCAGCAGCATATTTATGTTTCGTCTTAGCGTCTTGTGTAAAGCTCCATCATCGGTCAAGGGGATGCGCAATTAGGAGCGCCTTAGCAATAAAGACAAAAAAACGCCTGCTTAGACTGCCCCGTGTCGCTGATGTGCGCTTCCTTTTGCGTATGCTCTTCCTCTTTTAAGGTACGTTGGAGGAAAGCTCAACGCTTGCTACAACGCAATCGACCGCCATGTGCTCGCCGACAAGGGCAGCAAGGTGGCGCTCATTCATGACAGTCCCACCACCAACACGGTGCGCCATGTGACGTACAACGAGCTGTATGATAAGGTAAGGGGTATAACGGAAGCAGACAGCTTTCAACTCATTTCCTTACTTACTGGTTTATTCTACCCACACACACGAGTTACATACATATTTACATTTCGGGGATTTCTTCTTTTTTTTTGAAAAGGTGTCCCGATTAGCGGGAGGATTGCGGCGGCTGGGCGTCCAGAAGGGAGACCGGGTCGTCATCTATATGCCACTGATACCGGAAGCCATCATCGCGATGCTGGCCACCGCACGGCTCGGTGCCGTTCATTCCGTCGTTTTTGGAGGTCAGTTAAAATCGAATGCGCAGTCCCAACATATCCTTTTCACGCCTTTATCACTGCAGGATTTGCGGCGAGCGAGCTGTGCACGCGAATAGAGCATGCCGAGCCGAAGGTGATCATTGCCGCGAACTGTGGCGTCGAGCCGCACAAGATCATCTACTACCTGGACATCCTGCACGAGGCGGTCGCAATGTCGCGCTGGAAGCCGGCTAAGAACATCATCTACCGGCGGGCGAACATCCTGATGTCGGATCTGGACGAGACGTGGGACATTGCCTGGGAGAATGCGCTCGACACTGTGCCGGTCGACTGTGTGCCGGTCGAGGCGAACGATCCACTCTACATTCTCTACACTTCCGGGACGACAGGTATGGGGTATGGTGGAGTGGGGGGGTCCTTGTCGAATGTTGAATCTATTTTTCCCGCTTTCCCGCCCGCTCATCGCATCGCAGACAAACCGAAGGGCATACAGCGACCGATCGGTGGCCATCTGGTCACGCTGATGTACACGATGAACACGATCTACGGCCTCCAGCAGGACGATGTGTGGTGGAACGCGTCCGACCTGGGCTGGGTCGTGGGCCACTCGTACATCTGCTACGGGCCGCTGCTGTACGGTGCGACCAGCGTCATGTACGAGGGCAAACCGGACCGAACGCCCGATCCGGGCCAGTACTTTCGCATCATCGATCAGCACAAGGTGTCGGCCGTGTTTTCCGTACCGACCGCTTTTCGCGTCATCCGGCGCGTCGATCCGGACGTCACGTATGGCCGGAAGTACAGCTTGAAGTCGCTGCGCGCCATCTTCATCGCCGGGGAGCACTGTGATCTGGAAACGATGGTAAGTGTTGTATGAGCTATGCGGTTATTCATTGCAATTGCTGGTTGATTTTGTTCCCCTTGAGCCATATTCTACATTCTACAATCGAATTCATCGTTCGCGGAAGTCGACACAATTACTGCAACCTTTGTTTAGATTTCTACGTGTGTAGCTGTTGCATCCCACACCGCATTCGCGCACACTCGCACACGTGTCGCCCTCCAACTGCCGCGCGGTTTGCGCACCGCGCATTGCGCGTGTATGCGTATTTACGGGCGTTATTTTTAGCGCGCGACACCGAAACTAGCCCCATAGCCCCGAGCTTACCCAGCAGCTTACACCCCTCTCAACCCCCTGAATGAGCTGAATAAGCTACGCCTACGTATTTTAAACGGAAATAGAGCATTAAGTGTGGGTTAGGCAGTTGAGCAGCAACAATAACAAGGAAAAAAAGGGCAAAATTCTACTGGATCCGTCGATCGATCGATCGTTGGTTACAACTACCCCGCGGTAGGCCAAAGCTCACCCCCAAAAAAGCCCATTCACACACACACGCACACTCACACAGCACCAAAGTATTGTAGGTATTAGCGACTTTATTATCACAAGCAATTGTTTATTAGTTTATTAGTTACGTTAACAAAACGGGGTTTATAAATTGAGATCTAAAGAAAAATATTATGCTTACTTTCCTGCCTTTCTCTCTCTCTCTCTCTCTCTCTCTCTCTCTCTCTCTCTCTCTCTGCGTGATGAGCATTTGCATTATTTTTAGTGGGGGGGTAAATTGGTATAAGCGCTTGGTCTGTGAGACATCCACACACACACACACACATACCCTAACTAACTAAAAGCTGTGGCCTGCCGATGTATACAGTTCGGACAGATCCCTGCTGTTGCTGCTAGGAGCCGGTTGTCCCCCCTTTTTTGCCTTATAATTCCTTCTTACAAGCTAGTGTTAGGCTTATAGCAAAGTTTAGATACATTAGATGTAACCACCAAGAGCAGCCAAAGCCAAGACAAACCTTCGCTTCCTTCCACGTCCACGTCCGTTCGTCCGTGTTCTGCTCTCTCTCTCTCTTTCTCTCTCTCCTTCTAAGCGTGTATATCCCTTCGTTCCAGAAATGGATGCGCAAAACGTTCAAGGTGCCCGTGCTGAACCAGTGGTGGCAAACGGAGACCGGTTCGGCCATCACGGCGACCTGCGTCGGCTTTGCGCAGAACCTGCAGACGCCCCCGTTCACGACGGGCCTGCCGTACTGCGGGTACGACATCTACGTGCTGGACAAGAACGGCCACGAAGCGAAACCGAACGAGCTGGGACGCATCGTGGTGAAGCTGCCGCTGCCACCGGGCAACATGGCCACGCTGTACCGCAGTGACGAGCTGTTCCGCAAAACGTACTTCCAACGGTTTCCGGTACGATCTCTCTTTCTCTCTCGCTCTCTTTCTCTCCCTCTCTTTCAGTGTTATAATCAGTCATTTTTTTGGGATTGCCGACGCTTTCAGGGCTACTACGACACGATGGACGCCGGGTACAAGGACGAGAATGGGTACATCTACGTGACGGCACGGGACGACGACGTGATCAATGTTGCTGGCCACCGTATCTCCACGTCGAGCCTGGAGGATGCGATCCTGCGGCATCCGGACGTGGCCGATGCGGCCGTGTTCGGTGTGCCCGAACCGACCAAGGGCCAGATACCGCTCTGCCTGTACGTGACCAAGGCGAACGTGTCCAAGCCGGCCGCCAAGATGTCGGTCGAGCTGATCAACATCATACGGGAGGTGATCGGACCGATCGCCGCCTTCAAACTAGCCGCCCAAGTACAAAGCTTACCACGCACCCGATCCGGTAAGAAAACGGGGAACCACCACCAGTTGCCAGTTCGGTTCGGTTGCTAACGTCCGCTCCTTTTTTCCTGCTCCTTCCACAAAAAAACAGGCAAAACGTTACGCAAAGCGATGGCTGACCTGGCGGCAAACAAGCACATCACCATACCGGCCACGGTCGAAGACGCGACGGTGTTTGTCGACATTAAGCGCGCGCTGCGCGAGCTCGGCTACGCGATGGCCGCGCCCGATCCGGAGCTGCGACAAACCGTAAGATGAAGGATGACGGCGCAATGATTTTTTGTTCGGTATTTCGGCGACGCCACCACCACCACCACCACCACCAGCCGCCTCTTTGCGTGCGTTGTTGCGCATTGCGCTTTCGCGACGTTTCGACGTTCTTCATGCGTCGCCGGCTGCTTTGATTTCTTGCGTAGTGTCTCTCTCTCTCTCTTGGCCCCTTTCGTTCGCATTTCGTAACTTCCGTAGTTGTTAACGTTATATTACTTGTGCTGCACACACACACACGCACATCCCCTTAATAAAAACTAGCAAACATGGTAAAAGGCTTAGGAAGAAAAACCCAACCTCTCCAACGGAAACAAACCGGCATCGTGTGTACAACGAGAGCGACACGGGCTCGAAAACCGAAAACTGAGTGGATTTTGCTTTCCTTTCCGTCGTTGTTTCGCTGCAGAGGGGAGGGGTTCGTACTTCTACTTCTCCTCTTCTTCAACCTTCGTGCGGGTCCTTTACCCGCGTCCTAGTTTGCGACGTCCACACGGTGGATGATTTAATACTGGCGCGGATCATCATCATCCGGCAACGCATCCCGGGACAGTGGGTGTTGTGTTTTCGTCGTGGTGGTGGTTTGTTTTAGTACTCCAGATGCTTTATTTCGAAATCGTGCCCGTTACAATCGTCGGAGAAGTAATCTAGAATGCTCGGATCCGGTAGAAAGCTGTACATCGGCTTGTCCTGCGCGCAGTCCAGCATCATCCGGTGGCAGTTGTTCGCGTTCAGCACACTGTCCGCCGCATCGTTCGTGAGCAGGCTTTCGAAATCCATCGCATTGTCCTGGAAGGAATCGATCGTGTCGCCGATCAGTGTGCTGTTGCTGCCGTCGCTGCCGGCGGCCGCCGACGGTGGTGTCAGCTGTTCCAAAAGACTTTGATGGTGTTGTTGATGATGATGATGATGAGGATGATGCTGTTGCTGCTGCTGATGCTGTTGTTGATGTTGGTGCTGCTGTTGCTGCTGGTGTAGATTTAGATGGTGTTTGTTGGCATGTTTCGACGAGAGTGACGTTCCCAGCCCTAGTCGGAAGCAGTTGCTGGGGCTGCTGCTGGTGCTGCTGCTACTGCTGCTCGCGCTAGTGCTTGCGACGGGTTGCGTGTCCTGCTGCACGCCAAACCCTAGCGACACGGTCTGGTTAGCGTCGTACCTGCTATTATTGTTCCTGTCACTATGATGTAGATGACTCGTGTGATGGTGCTGCTGCTGCTGCTGCTGCTGATTATTGTGTTGAAGATGATGGTGCTGCGGTTGCTGATGGTGCAAACTGCCAAACGGTAGCTGCTTGGTGCCGGTAACCGTTGCTATGTTCGCCTGCTGCTCATTCTGATCCATCAGATCCATATGCAACATTATGCGCAAGCTATTGCCGCTTACTAGATCGTTGTTGTTGAGGAAGCCGTGCGATGGAGCGTGCTCGTGCAACACGTGCTGCTGCTGTGACCCCGTGGGTTGGTTGGTCGCAAAGCTGTTGGTCGCCAGCAGCTTGCCATTCGGATCGCCGTCACCGTTACAGAACATCGCATCGATCGCATCGTGCATGGTTGCCGCCGCGGGTGGTGCATGAGCCGCCGTCCTGGTGGCGGCTGGGTCGGGATCGTGATTCGTTATCATCGGGAACGGCCCATCACTGTCGAGCGAGTGCATGTGAAAGTCGACCAGATCGATGTCCTCGAAATCGTTCAGCATGATCGTATCCTGCTGCATCGACCCATCGCCCGTGTCCCCGTTGACCGCCTCAAAGTTGACCGATTTCATGCTCAGCGACAAATCGTGCATGTCCCCGACGGCGGCTCGCACACCGCCTGCATTACCATTACCACCAGCAACACCAGCACCGACGACCGACGACATACCACCACCAGCGCCCCCGTTACGCAGCTCATCGGTCGGTTCCGTTTTCATCGTCAGCCCCGATATGGTCGGCTGCACCTGTCCGAGCACTTTGTCCAGCGTGGGACGGTGCGTTGGGCTGCGCTCGATTGGCGCCAGCGTGCTGGTCAGCTCGGGAGGCAACATTTCGTGCATATCGTGCCCGTAGTCCACCGTGGTCGAGTCGGCCGGTGTGAGCCCCTCCAGGAAGAAGCTGCCCTCCAGTGCCGCACCGACTGTGGTGTCCGGCACCGACACACGGTCCGGCGTTTGATTGGCGCTCACAGTACCACCGGCCGAGGCGTCACCGTCCGCGGTACAGGGTGCGTCGCACGAGTCGCCGCCGCCGCCGGTCGTGAGGGAGTAAGGCGATCCTACGAGCACCGTGGCAAGTTGTGGTTGATGTGCTGACGACGATGATGATGATGATGGTGGTGGTGGCGGAGGCGGTGGAATAGTGACCGCTGCATTGATCACCATCGGCTGGTCGGAAGCAGCGAACGGATTGTTGCACAGCGACCGGAACTGCTCGAGCTCTTCCTGGCTCTTCTTCAGCTGCAGCTGCAGCTCGGCAATGCGCTTCTGCTGCTCCGCCAGCAAACTGTCCTCTATCTCTGCCTCTGCCGTGCCACCGGCCGTAGCGCCTCCGACCGTGCTCGGCACGCCGCCGGCACACGGTTCGATCGACTTTATGTACGGTTTCAGCCGCTCGATCAGGTTCGACTTTGTGCCGGACACGGCCAAATTGTACTGCTTGCAGTACTTTTTCAGCTGTGACACTTTCAGCCTGTTCAGCGTATCCAGCGCAATGTCCATTGCAGCGAACGTTGTGGGCAGTGTTGTGCTGGTTCCCATGCCAACGCTGCTGCCGCTACCAGTACCACCTCCCCCGGTGGTGCTGTTCTTGCTTCGTCCAGGACCTGACCCCGATCCGGCGCCACCGCCGACCCCACTACTACTACCCCCCGGTCCGAGGGGAGAATCGATCGGTGTTTGATCGCTACCGGCCAGCTCCTCTGCATCTGTGTTGGTGGTGGTAGGCGCCTCCCTAGAGCTGGAGGGCGATGAAACACCGGCCGGCTTCTTGCACATCTCTTCAAGATACTCCAACAAGTACTGCTGCTGCATGATCAACTGATAGTTGTTATCGGAACCTCCGCCGCCGCTGCCACCACCACCGTGCCCGGCGGACGACGAGGAGGAGGAGGACGATCCTCTGTGCGCATTCGGCGGCCCCTTGTACTCGTGGAATTTGATCGGCTTCGCCTTGGTGATACTCTTCGTTTTGCTCTTCTTCTTCGCCAGCTTCTCTTTGCCGCCGTTGCTCCCAGCGATCCCGCTGCCATTGCTGCTACTGCTGCTGCTGATTAGTTTGAGGTCCGAGGGTATCGGTGTCATGGTAAGTGTCGGTCGAACTGTGGCTAGATCGCCGCTCAGATTGTTGTTGGCACTTGGCGTTGGCAGTATGGGTCGAAGCGTGCTGGTGGTGATGCTCGGGGTGTTGCTGCTGCTGGTGATGATGGTACTGCTGCTGCTGGGCGTAGCAGCAACACCACCACCACCACCACCCTGCTCCATGGGAATTTCCGCAATCGTCGCAATATTGCCACTGCTCGTTACCGCGGCGATGGTCGCAACGGCCGTCGTCGCCGCCATCACCGTCGGAGTTGCAATCGCGGCCAGCACCGTCCCATCGTTCACCACGATCGGGATGGTGGGCTTTAGGGTGAAAAATTCCGGCTGTGCGGTCAGCAACGTTTGAGGCTGGGACTGGAGGCTTGTGGCTGCTGTTGGTGTCGCCGCCGGGAAAGGCTGTAGCTGTATCTGGTGCTGCAGAATGGTGGTGGCCGGGACGCCCGGCTGGTTTACCACCGCCACGGTCACACTGTGCAGCGATTCACCCTCGGAGCTGAGCGAGTCCTCGCCCTCGCCCACCGTCGTCGGCGTCGCGACCGACGCGTTCGACTCGTCCAGCGTGGATGCATAGTCTACCAGCCCCTCCTTGACCATGCGCTCGATCGGTTCCTCCACGTGCAGGATGTTCTTGCCGATCAGATCGAGCGGACCGGGGCGGTGCGATATCTTCGAGTTGAGATGATCGACCAGGAGGGCTTTCTCCAGCATGCGCCGCTTTTCCGCCAGGCTCGGGTCCACATGGCTGTCGCACTGCTCGAGAATGTGCCGCTGTTCGAGCTCCAGCCGGTCGGGGCGCTTTTTTATCTTCGCCTTCAGCAGGTCGCCCGTTTTGGCCCGTTCCAGCTGCCGGCGCTGTTCATAGATTGCCGGAGACGTTTTCAGTGCTGCACGGGAAGGGGGAAAAAACGATCAAATCAAGTGTAAGATGCAGGTGGCCATTCGGAACCGAAGATTAGTGCTTTGCAAACTCACATGGCATTATTCCTTGCTGTACCAGCTGATCGTAGGGACGCCGCATCGACAGCTTCACTATGAGTGCTGTTTTGAGGGGAAAAAAGACACATAAATGTAATTAGAGATTAAATTAAAAAAAAAAAAACAAGACGACTCGCCGACTTCCGGACTTACATTGTTTGTTCTTGTCCATGGCGCTTTGCAGTGGACTACTATCGATGACTGCCTTCGGGGGGGAAACTCTCGAGTAGGATGTGCCTGGTTGTGCACCTTCGTCTAATACTACGGTATGTTGCTGTAACCGATTTGTCATGTTCGGGTCCATGTCCACCACGACCTCGTCTGCAAGCAAACATCAAAAAAGGGGACAAAAAGAAAACACAAAAACCGGCATGAACCACATGGCACTAACAGCAGCAGCAGCAGCAGCAGCAAGAGTTTGCAATTCCGCAAACGGCACACGCATCGCTCCACCGCAGACAGTAGAACGGCTTGCGTGATGGAGCCCACTTTTACGCATCAACCATCACCGGCTTGCGCGAAGAAGAGAGGAAGATGCATACCCATTTGGCTCGGTCTCGGTGCACTTATCACAGCTTCGGTATACTTCTGTCCATCTTCGTTAAAAATGCCATCTTTTCGTGCACCCTGGTATTCTATCAATATTTCGCACCACCAGCAAAAAACAAAAAAAAAACCAAAAATCGCTTCACGACCAGCTCTTTATCACGTTCAGTGTCTTAAGGCGAGCCACCACACGGCACACACCGCGCAGCCCGTCGCAGCCCGTCGCTCGCGTACAATCGCCGTGGATCGGGCAGCGCGCAGCAGACAGCGGAGGAGCATTAGTCATATGTTTTTTTATAAGCCATTTTCCCGTACGTTCCCGTGCTAGAGCGTGCGGACGATAGTTTCAACCGATGCTACCACGTCTAAATGCTTCACCCAGCACAGTTTAACACCAATTGCGTACGTTTTTGCTCACGAAACGGGTCACACAACGCGCTGCACCGTATTTACACCGTGTACGCATAATTTGCTATTAAGATTCTTTTTTTTATCCCTTCGTTCTTTCCCTCCCTTCTTCGTACCGCTGCAGCATCAGCAGCAGTAGTGGGAGCAGCACACACACTGGCAGCACAGATACACCATTGCCCGAGCCATCGCCCTTGGCGCTGGTGGCCCTGCCCGTGCTCGGTTCGCGCAAACCACACTTACCCGGCAGAAATAAACGTTCCTTGTCCATTTGGGCCACTTTTCGGGGTGAATTTTCTTAGCGGGGAGCAAATAAATTATATTTTAATAATACCGTAATTCAATGGATAACAAGTAAACACCAATTTTTTTCATATCTACTGCGGCTACATGCTCGGGTTGACAGATTGGCGTGCGAGAGCGATCGTGGGGGAAGGCGAAGTGTTTATATCATTTTTCGTACAGTTTTCGCCGCCGGTGCCATGTTCGTTCAATGAAAGATCAAATCTTTATCATTTTACTTGCAGCAGAACCTTGTTTTACCTTAATTTGTTCCATGCCGGCGACGGGAACGGTCGCTCAAAATACATACGCTCGCTGAGGACGGGTCGTTCGAGCGTGTGTCGAGTAGATAACCCACGACTGTATACGTTTTCAAGTTTTTCAAATCTGTCAAACGTCAACAGATGACCAATTGTTCCGGCGCGTCTACACGTTCCTTACAAAAGATTTTAACTATATTCTTCAAATTATGATTATTATGATAATTGGATTAGCAAAAGCATACTTTGTTTTTCTGTTGTTTTCATCTGCTTCAGTTACAAAATCATTTATTTCAGAGGATTCTTATCCATTGTTGTCGTTCAAACTAAAACAGCCATCTTGTTTCGATTGTCTGATTCAGCATATCTAAAGTAAACGGATTTTTTGTTATTTTACCTCCACTCATCAAAACAATCGCCTCGTTTCCAACAATTATTAAAATTCTAAACCAACCAAACTGCAGACTCTGCAGAACACACCAATAATCGCGCCATCATCGCCGCGCCTTCCGGTTGATCCGTGCCCGTTGGCTGAACCGGACTTTGCAACATTGGGGCATTGTTTTCCAAGAAAAAGTTTGTGTATTTAGTGCTAAATTGTTCTCAGCCTCGTGCCGGTTTTGCGCTATTGTCCCGTTTCGCTTCCCGTCTGAAAGTGCAGCCTGCTCGGATGTGAATCATCGGCGGCCCAAACTTCACCCAAAGCAATCGCTAGTATGCCCCACTGTTCGAAACCTGCATCCGTGGATATGCAATCAACCACCACCAGCTCCACCACCAACACGGTAATAAACTAGATACTTGTATTTATTTTAGCCAATTTTGCAAAATACCCTCAACCTCTCACACCGACACACTCGATGCGTGCCATTTCCAAATGCATGCAGGACCAAACAAAAAAAAAAAAAGAAAATAAATAGTTCCAAGTGCAAAATAACTCAAGCGCGCGATGATGCGCCCACCGCTGCTGACTCAGTGCAGTGCAGAAATGATCTAACGCGAATGTGTGTCACTTAGGGGTACGGCCACGGGCAAGGGGGAAAATTTCACAGCCTAGCCAGCTAGGTGCTTTTCCTTCCGAGCGAGAGATATGGTTTGCGAAAAGTTGGCCCTGAGTTGATGTGTTTTAAAAATAATATATTCCCCCGCTGTCGGTTTCGTCGCCTAATCGTCTGTGTCTGTCTCACTGGTTTGCTTTCTTCCCAATCCCGCCCCGATCGGAAACCAAACACACACAGGTAGTAATGGATAGCAATCGGAGCACCAAGCCGAGCAGCGGCCATCGGCTGAATCCAAACGATTTCTATTTCGGCAAAATGCTCGGCGAAGGAAGCTTCAGCTGTGTTTACCTGGCCAAAGAAGTTAGAACATCCAAAAAATACGCAAGTAAGTTTCACCGCACTACCACCCCCCGCCCCCTCCCCTGTACCGATTTCACTTGTACGCGTCCATCTCTATTGTGGTGCTTTTCTTTTTTTGCAGTAAAAGTGTGCGAAAAGCGGCTCATACTGCGGGAAAAGAAGCAAGAGTACGTGAAGCGCGAACGGGAAGTGCTGAATCGGCTCACCGGGCGGCCCGGTTTCCTAGGGCTGTACTGCACCTTCCAGGATCGCAGCAAGCTCTACTTCGTCATGACATATGCCTGCAACGGTACGCTGCTGACGCTGCTGTCCCGGCCCTCCTTCACGCTGGACTGTGCGCGGTTCTATGCGGCCGAAATACTGCTCGCCCTCGAAACCATGCACGACATGGCCATCCTGCACCGGGACATCAAGCCGGAAAACATTCTGCTGGACGAGCGCATGCACGTGCTGATCGCTGACTTCGGCTCCTCCAAGCTCGACTACAAGGAGGAGGACGAGGACGAGGAGGAGCAGGCGGACAGTGGGTGCGAGGAAAAGAAGGACGCACCGTCCTCGCCTACCATGTCGACAGCACGCAAGCACGCCCAGCGGGTGCTCGGGGCCGAGTACGACGACGACGATACGGACGATAATGGGGAGGACGCGCCGCCAGCAACACGCCCGCCCAACAAGCGGCGCAGTTTCGTCGGCACCGCCCAGTACGTCTCGCCCGAAATCCTTACCGGTACACCTTCCTCGCCCGCCTCCGATCTCTGGTCGTACGGCTGCACGCTCTACCAGATGGTGTGCGGCGTGTCGCCGTTCCGAGCCGCGTCCGAGTATCTGATCTTCAAGATGATCCTCCGCTGCCAGGTCTCGTACGCGGACAGCTTCGACCACACGGCAAAGGATCTGGTGACGCGCCTGCTGCATCTGGAGCAGGCGAAGCGGCTCGGCGCACGGGACAGCCCGCGCTACCGCACGATACGCCAGCACGCGTTCTTCGAGGGGATTGATTTCGAGCATCTGCGCCAACAGCCGGCCCCGATGCCGTCCACCAACACGGAAACAGTATTAAACAATGAGACGGTCCACTTCCCCGAGGGCATGCAGCCCGGGCTGGACGACAGGCAGATAACGCGCCTGTTCGACTTTAAGCTGGCCGAGGTGAAGGAGAACGATGACGCGCGCGACGACGAGGACGACGACGAGGATGAGGAGGTGGTGGGACGCAGCGGTAGCGTGGAAGGCGAGCGCAAAAAGGGTGATAAGACTCGTGGCAGCGGTGGAGGGGGAGGAGGAGGAGGAGAAAGTGGAGGCGAAAGTGTGGACAAAGACGAAGCCGACAGTAACCGGGCCGGGACGGGGCGCGTGTTTAGCTTAACGCGTTCCGGGCTGTCGTCGCTCAAGTTCTTCAAAACAGTCGAGGAAGCGTTCAAGAACGATCCGGGCCCGGTGAGCCTGTGGCAGCCGTTTGCAGACGGCGACGAGATCCTAAAGTACGGCATCATCTACAAACGCAAAGGACTGTTTGCCAGGCGTCGCATGCTACTACTGACGAAGCGACCGCGGCTAATCTACATCGATCCGGTAACCATGGTGAAGAAGGGCGAGATTCCCTGGACCTCCTCGCTGTCGGTTGAGGCGAAGAACTTCAAAACGTTCTACGTAAACACGGTAAGCTAGACACGGGAGCACCAACTTGGGTGCTGGCGAAACTAATTGCCTCTCTTCTGCCCTTTCTCTCCTACAGCCAAACCGAATTTACTATCTGGAAGATCCGGAAGGATTTGCACTGAAGTGGTGTGATACCATTACCGACGTTCATCGAAAGGCTTTCCTAAATAGTGAGAATAATGATACCACCACCAAGACCACATCCAACAGTCTCGTTCAAAAGGAATAAGAGATGTGTGCGTATGTGTATGTGGGTAGGTCGTGATGATTGTTCGTGTGTATGGTGTGCGTCTGTGTGTGTGTGTGTGTGTGTGTGTGTGTGTGTGTGTGTTTGTGCGTGTGCGTGTGTACAAAAAAGAGCAATCTTATCGTTCAGCGCTTTCAGCTACTGCTGCGATCATGTAAATCATGCATGTTTAGGATAGGAGTGAAATGAAGAATTGAATGCAGAAGGGTGGTAATTGAAAGGACTGTTAGGAAACAAGGCTAGACAAGTAACGGCATATAATAAATAAGCAGCAGGGCACGTTTAGAATCACTTAAAACAGGTGGATTTGTTTGGATTATTCCGCGTTGCCTCCCGAACGCCATAACACGCCATCATTAAAGGGCCGGAAAAGGGCGCCAAAATCGCCAACCACAGCGTGCCTCTCACAGCGTTGCAGCATCAGCTGATATGAAGGGGAGGCTGGCTGGGGCAACCTGCACACACCACACGCTTTCTTGGGTTTGGAGACGCCCGCACCGAAACGGGAAGAGAAAAAATAGATTGAGAAAATAAAACAACAACCACACACCCCCATCACAAGCGTTTCGAACCCTTTTATTTTCGTTTACTGGTACTGGTACTGAGAGTTGTAAGGATAGAGGCGGTCTCATTGCGTACATTTATCGCACTGCTCGGCTTGCTGTGCCTGTTGCCCTAACTACGATAGTGCCCTGTGTGTGTGTCTTAAGAACATTGCGGCGATAAGCGATTTCCGCCAGACGGGCAGTGGTCGACAGCGCAGCAACGAAACAGAGCCACATGGTTGGTCGTTCCACGCTTCCCAGTTCCGAGTTCAGTTCAGTACTGCGTGTGACTGAGCAGGATACGTCGCACTCTTACGCTTTTTATCCCGTGTATCCGTTAAAGGACGGAAAAAAAACAATGTTAACAAAACCCATTTCCAGGTCTAAAACGACCGTCGTTGCAGTGGTGGTGCTTCTTTCTGTGAGTATTTTTGTGTAACCGGAAATGGATTGTGGAAGTTGTAGTCAAACTGCAGACAGTGGAAACGTTTCAAATTTAAAAAGTAATGACTAAACTGTGTCAAATTTGGTGAAGTTTCTGGAGGAACTGTAGCATCATGCTGGTGGTGTCCTTAGACACGTTAGCTAATTCCTATCGTTTACCCGTTCCCGGAAGTAGTCCTAAGAATGCGTTCAGCAATTCCACACTACACAGTGCACTGAAAGCAACCCATAACGGGGAAAAGAGGGCATCTTATCTAGTTCTTGTGCTTCGTACAAATCTGTTTCATTACATTTATCGTATATTACTTCCGTTCTGTTCTACAATTCAAGCTGCTCCACACTACAGAGGCACGCGATCGATCATTCGCTTTGCTTGACTGTCCTCCCGAGTGTTTGTGCGACCGACCACTTCAATCGGAAGTGTGGACTGAAGCCAACCGGACGTCCAAAGCATCGTCCACAACACAGGATGATGTGAGTAGAGATAGACAAATCGCAAACGAGCTGTACTATATGTATCTTCATTGCCTTTAGTTCGAAAGTAATACGGAATTACTGGGCGATGATGAAGATTCTACCGGCTCGTTCCATGCCCTGTGTATGGTCGCCCAAGGCGCAGGGTTTGAGAAGATCGAAGATCTTCTATCGCTCGATACAACGGTGCTGAAAATAATTTACACTTCCCAGACGGAACAATATCAGCGTAGGTTTGGCCGGAAACGCGCGGAAACACGTGACAAGCTTACTTACCTTGCCTAATTTGTCCTGCTTCTAGTGAATGCTTCCAATCTGGTTCGCTTCCACCATCTAAGAGAGCTTCATGTGCAGTCGCTGCAAGCGCAACTGTTACGCTTTTCGCTCGATGCGGAACTGCCCGTGGCCCGACTACATCTGGAATCGCTCGAGCTGGTGCGCACGGAACCACCGACCGTACTGGACCGTACGCAACCTTCACTCACCGGGTTGGGCTTACAGTCTTCCCCCGATGCCACCGCTTACCAGATTGTGGCTACTGACGAGGAGGAAGAGATCGTGGTCGATGGGGCTAACGGGGCCGATTCACTCACCGAAACGTTCGAGCTAGAGATTGTGCCGTACGAGGTGTACAAGCGCGAGCTGGCCAGCACCAGCAACGTGTCGTTTTACGGCTGGTCCAACCTAACCGCACTGTCCATCCACGACTGTCAGCTAGAGTCGCTGCATCCCGACTTCCTGTACGGGCTCGACCGGCTCCAGCGTCTGTCGCTGCAGCACAACAACCTCAAGATACTGCCACCGTTTGCGTTCTACGGTGCACCGAACATGCGGCTCCTTTCGCTCGCCAACAACCGGCTGCTCGAGGTCAGCTACTACTCGCTGGCCGGCCTGCTCGAGCTGCAGGTGCTCGATTTGTCCGCCAACAACATCTCCAAGGTGTCGGAGCTTACCTTCCCCCCGTTCCCGAAGCTGGCCAAGCTCGATCTGCGCCAGAACCCGATCGAGTACGTGTTCGACAGCTCGTTCGCAATCGCCAACATGACCCGCTCGCTGTTCCTCGGCAGCGACCAGGTCGGGCTGCAGATTGGCACACCGAAACCGTTCCAGGGGCTGGCCGCGATGGAGCTGCTCGAGATACGCAATCTGCAGCTGCCCGCCCTCAACCAGTACCTCTTCCGGGGGCTCCGTTCGCTGCGCACGCTGCGCCTGCTGCAGGGCAACATTTCTTTCGTCGAGTACGACAGCTTCGCGGAGATGAAGAACCTAACCGAACTGTACGCGTCACGCTGTGCCATCGCAACGCTTTCGATGGATGCGTTCTTCGGCGTGAAGCGGCTACGAATAGTCGACCTCTCGCACAATCTACTCACCGAGCTGCCGGTCGGACTGTTCGACGAGCTGCTGCAGCTGGTCGAGCTGTACCTGCACGGCAATCGGCTGACCCAGCTACCGACCGATTTCTTCCGCCGGCTCGCACCGGGCGTTCAGATCGTGCGCCTCATCGACAACCCGTGGCAGTGCAGCTGCACGATGGTACAGTGGCGACAGGCGGCCACCAACCGGCTCAAGATATCGTCCTCCTCCGACAATCCGCTCGCTGCGTACGTGTACAGCAACAAGCTGACGCCGCGCTGCAGCGACCCGGCCCAGGGCATCCAGAATCGCAGCGTCTACTATGTGATTCGCAAAAATCTCCACTGCCAGATCGATAGCAACCAGGCGCACAAGATTGCGCAGCGCATCAGTGAGCTGAATCGCAGGAAGCAGCAGGCGCTGTTGCAGAAGCGTTACCACCACAACTACCACCGGGGAGGAGCAGTAGCAGCACCAGCACCATCCGTTCGTGTGGCCCTCGCGCACAACAACGGCGTACGACCCAGTGCGGCAGTGAATGGTATCATGCCGGGGGGTGTAAACATCGTGCAAGTCTACCAGAAACCGCACCAATCACTGCTCTACCAACAGAAACGCCAGCGACTGCAACAGAAGCTGCAGAAAAGTCAGTCCCGGTACGCGACGTCAGCGGCGGCGGCAGCGCCTGCGGCAAATGTACCCACGCCACAGCAGCGCATCACTAGCAACGACATTGAATACTAGATGGCTCCCTCCGCTTGAAGTGCAACGATCGAGCGAAAAAGGGCCCATCACACTTAGCAGTGTAAGCACCAGCAACAGGCGCATTCGTGTGTGTGTGCAGGCAAAACAATTACGTACGTTTTAAGCTAACACAACCTGTAAGAACTGAAATGTCGAAATACAACCACACTTCCCCAAAAAAAATACTCTGGAACGCGCGCGCTCTTCATGTCGTCAGCACGTGCACACCCCAGACACACGCTGCTTTTTGTTTAAGGTATCCGGAACACAGATGCATTTTCATTTTGTATTTTTGTTTTGTTTTTGTTTCTTGGTTTCTTTTGCTTTTGCTTTCTTCCGTAGCTTTTTGTTTTCCTGTTTTCATGCCGGGATTATAAGTATATCTTTACAATTAGCGGTAGTTTTGTTTTTTGTTTTTTTGTTTTGCTTTGTTCTTTTAAAGTTTGGAGACACTTCTTTCCATCGTTTGCGTCTGCTGTTTGAGGGATGTTTTGTTTCTGTGTGTGTGGGTGTGTGGGTGTGTGTGGGTATGTGTGTGTTATGGGTATCTCTACTACTGATCTTCGCGGCAGGTCCTTTTGCTGCACTCCCTCCCGTTCTCATGTCACTTGGGTTACCAGTTTTGTTTTGTTTCAACCTATACCATACATATACATACATAGCTTCGAAAAGGGGTAGTAGTGTGGTTAGAGCTCATCCTTTCCTCCCACAGCTCTTCTTCCTTTCCCCGTGATGCGCGAGCGATCAATTGCCTTAAACTTATGACAATGTTGTATTTAGATAGATAGATCCCTTCCCTTTCTTTTTTTTTTCGACCCATTCTACTACCCAGAAACGTTATACGACGACCGTTTGCTGTATGCTGCAGGACAAACATGTTTGTGTGTATGTGCCTGGCCGTGTCTGTGTTTGTTTGTTTGTTTGTTTGTGTGTATATATAATATATATATTGTTTCCCTCTATTATACTTTCTACTACCCTGCCCACCTCTCCCCATCTGCTACAACTGTGTTCCCTTTCTCCCTTTCCCACATATGATCTCTTTTCGGTATCCTTTCCGCCCCCCTCCCCCCCCCCCCTTCCCCCTTACACTTGTCGCTTACTAGTAATCGTTTGCTTTACTAATGCTGCTGGTATGTATCTTTGAATATTCGACTTGCGTCACGCATCTTGGGTCTGTGTGCTTGCTGCTGCTCCCTTCTGATTTGTGTTACGGTTTACCCCCTCCCGTCCCGTTCGCTTGCTAGCCTTACTTTGTTGCATTCATGTTGCCCATAAAATACTATCTCTTTCTCCCTTTTGCCTCCTCCTCCTCTTCCTCCTCCTCCTCGCTCCATTGCGCAGTGATCCGCTCTGTTAGTAGGTAGGTATTTATCGTTAGATTATTATTAGTATTAGTATTAATATTTTCATTATTCATAACAATAATGCTATTGTTATTATCATTATCATTAATAATAGTATTATTAATATTACTTTATATTATTATCATTATTAATATAAGCATACTTATTATCCATTTAGACTAGGATGACTAGGATTATGTCAAGATTTGATTGAATCTCGATCCGTGCGCCGTTCGGTGGACAGTTCGAGCAGTTTGTTAAATTCCGTGCCTAAAATTTGTCTAGCCTGCAAATATTGCAGAGTAGAAAGAGAAGGAGAACGAAATGTGTTGTTACAAGTACTCATCTTGCTGTACACCATTGCACCAGTTTACACGTACCTGTGTGTTTTGGGTTGGAATTTGCAAAGCTAGGGCCATGGAATTAGCATCGAAGCTTTCATCTAACGCTATCAGGGCGCCGTGTATGCCGGATTCTAGCAGATTGTTGGCATATTCCTGCAAAAAAGGGGCACAAGTGTTGGTCGTTTAGTGACAGGCCGCTACTCTTACTAGAACTCAATAAAACTCACCTTGAGACCAACGCTCTGCACCCATCGCATTGTGCGATCGTTTGTCCACACCAGCACATCACTGAGACTGTTTTCGGACGCCTTCCGTCGCTCCTGCAGTGCCGCGCGATCGTAGTTCAGTCGCTTTAGGCAGGAGATGCCAAACTGCAGGCTAGTCCGATGGAAGCTGTCCACCATCTTCAGCTGACCGCGCAGGTCCTTCTTGTTGAGGTGATCTAGCATGCGAGCGTCCACCAGACACTCCATGAACGTAGTACGGTACTGAGGTAGACCCAAGCTAGGCAACCAATAGTTCCCTATCCACTCATGATTCATGTCTCCTGTGGAAGAAAAAGGCGCAACAGGCGTTTTTTCGTTATAGAAGCAAGGCACCAAGGGTGAATGTCCCCCCCCCCCCTCGCATACCGAATGCCAGCGTTGTCCGCGTGGTTTGCGGTGCCGATGGTGACGTCAGCGACACCATTTCCTGTATGGCAAGGCGCAGCTTTAGCCGGTGCAGTGGGTTGCTGATACCGATTTCGCGCTGGATTTCCGTATCGCTAAGCGCGCTCATGATGGCACCGGATTTCACGTTGGCACGGCAGGCAGCCACATACCAGGCCGGCATGCCGACCCACAACTCTAGCCAGGCGACAATCGTTGGCCCGTTCCACAGCGCGAACGGTGTGCCGGCTTTCATGGCCTCGCCCAACAGATCGTGCCGATAGTCGTGTTCCCTGCGCAATGCAATCAATGAAAGGAAAAAAAACAACATGATATAAGAAAACCAACACCAAAAGATGTCCACGAAACAACATACTTCTTCTTTTGCCGGGTGTAATCGATCGGATTCGACTTGCCCGGTGGTCTGTAGCCGGATACGCTTATATTATCGTACGTTGAGTCAATATCGCTGATCAGCGAAAGCCCACTCATCGACATCATGCTGGTGGAGCCGTCTGGCATCGAGGAATCCTTCACACCTTTTACCTGGAGAAGTAGAGTAGAAAATCCAACCAACGGTAAGCAATAATGTACGGTAGTGGAGCCGAGCGGGTGCAGCAAATCACATCACATACCTTCTCCTTTTTACTAAAGAACCGTCCCAAACTGGACTTGATGCCCTTCTTCTTCTGTGCCGCCGATACGGCATCTCCTCCCCGGCTGGCGGTTGGCGTTTGTAGAGAACTGAGCGAGCTGACCATGCTCAGGTGCTTCAACGACTCCTGGCTTCCGTGGCGCGAATTCAGGGGCGACATGCCGTAGTTGCTGCTGGCCACAAAATGATTCCTGTAATGATGACAGGTCGGAGAGCAACAATCAGTCAGTCAGTTAATCATTGCTAAAGGTTATGAAACTATAATAACAACTTAATAAGATCGCATCAAACCAACACTACGTGACCAATCGCAATATAATGCAGAACATGTGTTGACTTTTTAGCAACAGATTTTTAGCAGTAAGAGTGTGGAAGGGATGAGATAGTTTAATTACTCATCGGTTACATGAACTCGGATGCAAATCAACGGTATGATGAGTTGGTGGTGCCTTTCGAGCCAATCAGCCAACATCCTTTTAATTTTGAATATGTGCACGTTACTTGCACCCGTTCGTTCATTAATCAATGTTTTTGGTGGATCTAGCGGGAAAATGTAGCCTTCCCCCTAAAGTTTTCTCTTTTCCCTCACAACCGACTAGCATACCAATCACTACTGAAATGCTCATCCATTTGAAACAACCGATGCCCTCCCCCCTTTAACAGACCACGTTCTAGCAGTGCTACGCAGTTGGTCATTTTGCACTAAGAATTGTAACAATGAGCGATAGTGTGAGAGATGCACGTGATTCGTGAAACGGTTCATCAGTCATCAGCCAGCGTGTGTGCGTGTGTGCTGGGTCCAAGGCTTTACACTAACACAGCAGGCGGGAAGGAAACAACAAATACGTTGCAAACTGGAAAGTATGTGGTAGATGACTTACATCGTACGCGATATGCCCTCAATACCAAAATCTCTTGCACAAACTCTACACCAGCCGTGTTTATGTGTGTGTAATTAACAACTTATGGTTAGAGCGACAAGAAGAATCCATTGCCGGCTTGCCTATGAATAGGATAAAATAAACGTAACACCCCCCCGAACAACCCCCTACCAACCAAGGGATGTGAGAACCACATCAAAATAGTCAACAATATACTCAAAATCAAAATCATTCTCTATTTCAACCTGCACAACACACACATGTTGCATCGAATGCGCTTATCATAGATGGAATGTACATGGGATCGGGGGATTATATCGCTTTCACGGCGGAATCGAGCATCACGATATCATCGGGGATGGGCAACCTGCGTGACCACATGGCCCTTCGATCACATGTTTAATCCTCGTAAGGCAAAGAGCTTACTGCACGCATCATGCCGTCGGATTGTCTCCACAGATGATAAGAAAGATGGCACCCACATGGAACATGCGTCTATCAGTCTCTGCGTCTTAAGTAAAGCACACAAACACAAACAAATTCCATTAAAAAGGTCGCTCCCATGGGGAGCCTGCTTCACTGCTACACATACGAATCGGACATGGCGCAGTGATGCAGTATGCCAAACCTCCGATCGGTCAAAGCGAACGGGGAGTTGTTGATAATGATCATCGACTCATTGGCCGTCCCAATCAGCGGCATGTTCGAAATCAATCGTGGAAAGGTGTAGCACAGCTCACGCTTTAAGTTCAGCTGCAACAGCGACCGCGGCTGTTGCGGTTGCTGGTACCCCATCGCCGCCCTCATCGTGTGACTGTATCGGAGGGACGACGGAGGCAAGTACGGAACACCGGTTCGACCGTTGCTGCTACTGCGCGGCTGGAATGGATACTGGCTGTGAGCGACAAGGCGCTCCGATGGTGGCCGAGTAGCGTCAAAGACATTGGCATGCCGGAGCTGCTCGTACAGCGATTGACGCATGTGGTGAGGGTGATGATGCAGGTGGGTTGTAACATTATCCCCCGCCTGTCTTCGAAGCAATGAAATGGATGGATGAGGTAAATGGAATCGTCGCTGCGGCTGCTGCTGTTGTGGTTGTTGCCGGTGTCGCTGCTGTAAATGGGAGGATATTACGTTCGCCGTCACGAGTGGTGAGGAATAGAACCGGCTGTTCGAAAGGTATGGATGACTGTGATAGGCACGCTGATGATAGCGGGAGACACTCGGTCGCTCCCTCCGAGAAACGTGGAGTGCCGCAGCCGTCGACGCCATCGGTGGAGGGAAGCGATATTTCGTCCTTCCACCGTACGGCGGCCGACCGACGTACGACGGAGCGTGATGAGATGGCCGATGAGGGTGCTGTTGATGGACGGACGGAAGATAGCGCTGATGATGGGCGGAAGAAGGATGGTTCAACAACCTAGACACGTTCTGAAAGCGCTGCATACGAGTATGGAGCATCGCACTGGTCAGCGTACTATTGTAGCGATTCTGTTTTGTGAGTTCATGCAACCGAACCGATGGTTTGGTACCGAGTAACTTAAATGATAATGACCTGGACTCGTTCGGAAATTCCGTTCCATGGACGACTCCTTGCGACCGTCTGCGCGTGGTCGACCGATAGGCAGCAGTGTAGGAGGTGAAGAAGAGAACATTATGTAAAACAAATCAAGCATCATGCCTCGGTAAACCCGGTCAGTTAGTAGTTAAAGTAGGATTCCGATTCGAGCCCCTCCATTTCGTTGCTTACCGTTTCAGTTCCTCCTGGCTGTGCGCTAATGCTAGTGCGAAACGTTCCAGCCGCATGGTGCGTGCGGTGGCGGGCGATATGGTGCCGCCGGAACTGTTATCTCCTCCGCAAACACCGCCGCTGGCAGACATGTCGTGGTCCGCATTGCCCATATCATCGTGTTGCATTTCCGACTGCAGATGTGCCAGCTGTACCTAGGCCAAAAACAAAATCCATTAGACACGGTTTAACGATTGCAGCACCAAGCATCATTATTCAAAAGCGTCCACTTTTTAATGCAGATTACTAAATTATACAATAATCAATTTTGTTAGAAAAAACGATTCAAACAAAATAAAAAAGCTCCTTTTATGATCGCTAAGCTGTTTTCTAATTCATTAAAGCGGCTATTTACGATGTTCGCGTGCCTTCATTCTTCCATGAAACCAACCAGATACAACAAACCAACAACAGAAAAATGCTGCACTTATCAACAAGCTGCTACGCGGCGAAAGAAGCTCTGTGCTGCCGCCAAAGAAACAGACAAACAATCGCCAACAACAACATCGAATAATGCAAAATTAAGGTAAAAGAAAAGAAAACGAACAAAATGCGTTTTGCCGAAAAAACAACCAACAAAACATAAAGCATAGAATTGCGCACGAAAAAATAGACGGTCCAATTGTGAAACTAAAAATAACCACACCGATCCCCCCCGGGCATTCAATTTCATTTAAATAAGCAGTTGCAACAAGTTCGAACTAGGTCACTTCAATGCCGGAACCACTCACTTGGCTAGAGGGTAACGATTCGGACAACGGAACTTGATTCAAAGTGGTTACGTATTGATGCAAATGCGCTGGCGACATCGACGCTGGCGCCTGTAACGATAAGCAGACGTGTGTATAAAGAACATAACGTAGTGGAAACAGAACACTTGAAAAACTAACAACCAACACAACTCAACACACTCTCTATCGATTTGTCAGCACGATGATGCATGATGCAGTGACCGAAGGAAGAGGGCGACGGCCGAACAATGGTTACATTGGAGGTAATTTTGTGTTTTTTAAGGAAGGACGGATCACTGCACTTGACATTGGGAACTAATAAACGATCAAACGATTCAAATTGGATGAACACAAAAGAAACGGCGCCGGCCAACAGAAACTTTGAGCGAAGCAGCAAAGCCCCGTTTTACATACCGTGTGGTACTTTTGAAGGTAGTCACGATTGGGACTGTTTGGTGTGCTGCTACCGCTGAGCGGTGGACTCTGGCGGTCCATCGACCGGCCGCGGGCTAACAGGTTCATATGCTCCAAGCTGCCGACACGAGATTCCAGCTCCTCTGCTCGTGCTTCTGTGGACTGTTTTTCCTCCTGTATTAACCTGCAAATAGTACCAAAAGCGTAAAGAAAAGCGTCCACAAATCAAACGTCCGTTCAGCACAACAATTTCCACCCTTACCTGATCTCATTGTTGATTGCATCGAGCTGCTCCTGCAGCATGATCGCCAACGTTTGTGCATCGGTGTGTCCGGTCGGCGAAATGATGTCGCCCGTGCCGAACAGATTGTCCGCCTCGTCCGCGCCCTCGAGCACGCCACCGTCAAATACTTGTGCATTGGTCATGTGCTGCAGCTTGTTCCAGTCCTGTTCCGCCATCGAGCGGTTAAAGTGTTCCTCCTCCAGCGTCGACTTGTTCCGCCGCAAGCTGTGCGTGCTGAAGGTGGCCGACCCGCTGCGCGAAAATCCACTGTTGGCGGACGGATTGCCGACCGCGTTTGGTGATAAGCTTCTGGTTAGTGCTTCCGTTTGCTGGATGTTGTACGCAATTTCCTAAAAAAAAAACGAAAGAACAACCCAAAATGGTTAGATTCACGGCCAACGCCACACGGTGCACGGTGCAGACAAACCTGCTGCAATATTTGACGCTTGAACGTTTCCATCTCCAGCCGGTTCTTGGCGATCTCCTTGAGCATATCGGATTTCTCCTGGCACAGCTCTTCGGCGTACTTGCGCGCCTTGTCGAGCTCCTGCGTGAGCGTGTTCTTCTCCTCCAGCGCCGTCATGCGTTCCTTCAAATGGACCTGCAACCGGTCGTTCGACTCGGCCAGCAGTTTGTCCACCGTCGACGATAGCCGCTGATTGTGCTCTTCATTCATCTTCAGTCTTTGATTGAGACGCATGACTTCCGCATTCTTTTCCTCCACATTGTTTTCCAGCCGCGTAATACGATCCTCGGCCGAACCGTGCCGCTCCTGTGCCTTTTTAGCCCACATGCGAAAAAAAGGAAAAGAAAAGAAAATGGGTTACTACTTTGCAAATGGCGAAACAGCAATGAGGAAAAGAGATAGAGAAGAGTGGTATCGTGCGAGTTACATGCGAGCTACACATCTATCGCAGAACGCGGAGCGCGTTCCCTCTACTACTATCGGGGGTACTATCGGGACGATTGGATCAAAAGTAGAATTAATAAGGGGTTAAGAAGATTTTGACGCGATCCGTTCGTTCGTGTTAGCCTACCTGTTTGCCTACCTGTGTTAGGGCTTCCATTCGCGCCTTCAGCTGTTCCTCCATTTCCGGCAGCTTCGAGAACTGGGCCAGCTTCTGCTCGGAAAGTTCAAGCTTTTCCTGTATCGCCGCTATTTTACCTTCTTGCAGCTGTGGGGGGAAACAATCGAAACAAACAAATGCATTTGCTCCGTACGAACAGGAGAGGTTGCCACCGTGCAACTGAGACGTATTCTCATACGTTACCTTCAGCTGAGCCTCCTTGTGGCGCAATTCCTGCTCAAGCTTCTCGTTCAGGTCATGCAGCGAGGTCGATTCGCGCTGCGCATTCAGATAGCGCTTCTCGAGCGTCGCAATGCGCTCCTCTTGGTCCTCTTTCTGGGCAACGTTTTCGCGCAGATCGCGCTGCAGCTTCACGCACGCTTCCTGCGACTTGGTGTACTCCTTCTGCAGCTTGCACATGTTGTCCTCCATCTCGTTGATCTTGGTGTTCAGATCGGACACGCGCCGTTGCCACTGGGACAGTTCGGCCGTTTGCTTCTCGATGATCGTCTGCAGTTCGTGCGTCTTTGCGCTGTAGTCGATCATTTCTCCGGCTTCACCGTTCTTCAATGCATCCTGTAGAAAGGTAAAAACGCACATGTTAGCAATCTTTCAAAAACCGTAAGAACCTTAATTAATCATTTGCATACCTTCTTTTCGCTGCTGCTGTCTAGCGAAGGGTCCGATTGGTTGGACAATACACCCGACTTGTATTGTTGAAGCTGAAATACAGTTTCCATACAAAGAGGTGTTAATCCGCCGAATTCTGATCATTCACTGATAGCTCTCTTACCTCCTCTTTGGTTTGGTTGAGTTCCGCTTCTAGATCATTATTTTTCTCTAACGATATTCGGAGTCGCTCTCGAACCTGGAAAGCACGGTGAAAAAAATGCATTTACTATGACGTCTTGTCCCCGTTGACCAACAGAAATGTTAGCTACAAATTGTTGATTATTGTTAAGTAAACTCTTCTTTTCCTAGGGATAAACAAACAGCAAACAATCGACCAGTAATTCAGAGCCTGAAGTTTATGGAATATTTGAACTGATTAAATGAATCGTTTCACACCGTTTACGCTGGAATGCGATGAGCTGGCGAAGCAAATATGTTTTGAGGCATAGCTTAAGTTGAACCGGTTAGTCACGGACGTGTTGTACACAAAACAGAAGAGCATTCAATATTCTTTCAAACGGCGTATCATGAACGACGAACATTGATTTTTATCACAAAGCAAACCGTAAACTGCTTATCCAATGATTGCCAACGATCGATTTAAATGCAAATAATCGTACGCATCTCTCTCGGGCGGCAAATGTGTGGGGGAGGGCGATCTTGGGTGCATTATAGCGGCCACCCAGTCACACACACCCACACACATACACGTCTCTCTCCTAGTATAGTACACCCAATGATAACAAATCGCGAACCACATACACACAGCATAGCATCACTCGCACACACACACACGCTCGGGCACGCACTCACGATTAATCATTCTTTCTGCATCTCTTCGCTTCACACGCACACACGCTCGGGACGAAACGGGGTTGGAAGGGGGAAGAAACCCATTGCAAAAAGGGCGACTCTGGTAGGAGGAGGGCCCACTCCTGGTGGTGGGTGGATGGGCTCGGTAGAAAAAAAGAGAGAACTAGCGAGTGAGAGAGAAAGATTTTGTGGGTTGGTTGGCCACACCGGCAAGCCGACCATCTCGCCGTCGCCGGGTTTGCGTTACCTTCTCATCCAACGCCTTGTGGTGCTCGAACAAACTTTTGAGGGCCTTCAGCACCTCCACCTCGCTGGATACGCCGCTCTGGGATGCTGCCTGGCGCTTCACCACCGTCATGCGTAACGAACGCTCGTGCCGGGACACCAGACACTCGAGATGTTCCAGCAGGAGCTGTGGCGAGCAAGAAAGAGCGAAGAAAGAGAAGAAAAAAACAAGCGATAAAAAGTGCGAATCTAGTAAGTGCAACCGCACACATCCCGACAAACGATGCTAATGCTGATGGTGATCCCTCTACCATTGGCAGGTCAACACACAGCACAGCACAGCCGTTTATCGATATTCGGTCGGCGCCATTCGGACGTCCGCTGTGCGAAAGCATGCCTGCTTGGCAGCAGCAGCATCCGTGCACTTTATGCTCTTTGACCTCGACCGCGCGCTTACCCTGGTGTTGTTTCGTTCCGCCTTCAGCTCTCCGATTTCTTCATCTCGTTCGAGCAGCGTCTCGCGGGCCTGCGTTAGCTCTTTGGTAAGGGTCGAGAATTCCTGTGCCGGGGAAAGATGGAAACGGAGCATGAGATGTATCATAAGCAAGCAAAACACCGAACCAGCCCCCCTCCTTTGTTGACCAATCCGTACACCGTGTACATGGCGTGGGAATGGCGAAGGTGGCACAACGAGTGTGTTCAGTGCGTAGGCAGGACTGGTACGACGACGACGACGACGACGCGCCTGCCGCCAACAAAGCCCACTACTTCCCATTTGGTTCCCCCTCTCATTCCCCCCTCTCCCACACACACACACACACCTGTGGTAAATTGGCCGCAATCTGACGGTGTAGACTGTCCCGCTCCTTTTCCACCTCCTGGATTTTCATCTCCATGTCCGCCATCCGCTGCTGGGTTTCGCGCAAGCTGTCCATCAGCTTGTCCCGCTCGTCCAGCATCGACACCATCAGCTGCTCGAAGTTGGCATCCTCGCCGCTGAACTGGGACGACCGCTGGGAGATGTTGTCCTCCGAGATGGTCGGCATCACGTCGCACATCATGTTCCACATTTTGCACTATTTTTGGTTTTGCCCGTGCGCCAGCTCCCAAAACAAAATTTCTTCTTCCTTTGGATCCTTGGAGCCTGCTGCTGGGGTCGCTGCTGGCCGCTGCTGCTGCTACTACTACTACACGCTCTCGCTCTCTCACTATTGCACTATATCTCTCTCTCCCGAGCGACGCGCACTCCCAACACTTTCGCTCTCTTTTCAAAACCGGGCAGCCAAACACGGGACGTGCGTGCGTGCGTGCGGCAGTGCGTGTAACACTCGCACTCGATATGACAGGATGGTGCGGGGGGGGGGGGGGGGGGGGGGGGGCAGTGCTAGCTGAGACGCTGGCCGCAGCACGCAGGTAGAATGTCGAAAAAAATGTCGGCACGATGGGGAAACGAGCGAGAGAGAGAGAGAGATAGAGTGCGAGAAATGGGGGGCGCGCGTGACGGGAGGGGAGCGATGGTCGCGTTACCGTGCAGTGGCGGCAGCCCAGAGGCAACGTCGACGGCGGATCAATTCCCCCCCTCGTTTCCGCCACAGCCGATAGGGGTAATCCCGTCCCGTCGTGCAAAGGTTGTTCCCCTTGCCGACGTCCTTGCTGGCAGCACGAGCCCACGCTGCGCTTAAACTTTCCTTCGCGACGAATGCACGCGACACTGGACGCCCATTATGTAATTAGGCACTCGGAATGCACGGTCTGCACGGATTGGAACGATTACTGTAGTCACAAAATTTCACCGTGCACAGAGACACACCTTTCTCGCTTTTTGTGTTTTGTAAATTCTTTTCTTTTTTTCCCTATCTTTTTTCCACATTTGTCACCTGTCATTCCGGTCGCTGGCTATGCGGCTATACTGTATAGTTCAAGTGTCGGGGAGAACGCATACATGGCACGGCACGGAAACCGTTCGCAGCCAATCGAACGAGTGTACAAAATAAAATTAAATTAAAATGTACAAATAACTGTCGACTTTTTATGTTATATTAGTTCTAGGAAAAAAATACTAATAGCTTAATTATTAACATGATATTGATACGATGGTCTTGTTCAAAAATGATTTTGCAACAAAGTTCCGATGCTCTTTTAGGAAGCTGCTAACGAGCGAATACGTTGTTAAGTGACTTCACACTAGATACGATCGCTAATAGTATGGAAATTAAGACCTTCACGACATGATTTGTGTATTTTATGGAAGGGATTGTCTGAATTGGAAGGAATGCGTTTTAGTGACCGAACCGAATGGGACAAAAATAACCCACCGATAAGAAGCATTCCAATGTACCTAATGTATCGCCATCAATTAACGACTAGCAGTGCTAAATTGACCAAAAAAAATGTGTGAGTGCTTAACTATGCTAGAAAAATCCATGCAATTAAACAAATCCATTGGTCCGCTGAAGTAAAAAAAAATTCATAGCTTTAAATTTTCTGGCCACGCACTGAACGCGTTTCGTTCCTCGCCACCCTGTGCCACGAGCGGTTTCGTACAGTGCGAGAGCAAACCATCGCCAGTCGAGTTGGCCGAGAGAAGGTGAAGTCGTTTCTCGCCACTCGTAGCAGACGGTCGAACACGCGTGTTTCGCTGCGCGGCGCACATCTCGCGGCTGGTGCGTTTCCCTTCTCTTGCGCGACCCGTCGCGGTGAAGTCCCTGTGCTGTTCTAGAGTGCATGGTGGTTATCTACGCGTTCTGCTTGACCGAGGTACGGAGTGTGTGTCTAGCTTGATGTTTTGACAGTAGTTTCTCGGTGTTATTTTTGAACATTTTTATTTCCGGGTTTGCATTCGCTCTCTAAGCACTGCAAATACCGATCCCTACCGGAGGGCACAGTGAAAATAACGCCGCCAAGTGAGAAACGCCACGAGAAAATCCCGTACCGGCGGTGATTCTTGCGTACTAGTGTAGTGGTAGCGAGTTTAGTTGCGTATTTAGATGCGTCTTAGCTGGTTCTTTGTTAACCGTGCCATGGTCGTTGTGAGTGGATGTGCCAAAGACAGATGTTTTCCGCCGGGGGTGTCCCTTCCTCTTTGTATTTCTCGCCAAGCGACTGAAGGGAGCCCTACAGACAAAGAGAGCGAAATTTACAGGCGAGGGGCATGTAGAAACAGGGGGAAGGGGTTCGGTCGATTTTGTATTGGCCGCCATAGTCGAGGCGCAGTGATTTTTTTCCGAATTGAGAGTGAGCGCGCGCAGCGCTCTCTCGCATGCCTTCAAATTACACGGGGCGCTCTCGCGATACAAAACAGCTGATCAGCTGATACCCCTCCCTCCCGTTTTTTTCCTCTCGCGCTGCGCTGGATGCGCGGATCAGCTGTTCTTGCTCTCTCGCGTTTCTTTCGGTTTGCGCTGCGCTGTTGCCGCACTTGCGCGCTGCGCTGAACACCCCCTCCCCCTCGTTTCTTTCGTTGCGCGTTGTGCGCTGTGCGCTTTCGTTCACTTTGATTTGCTGCGTAATAAAATCGCATGCATCGAAATAAATTAAATTACATCAAACTCGTTTGATATTTTTACACTTTATTGAAACTTAAGGCACAGTTCCACACATCGCTAACCACAATCTTGCCACAAAACCACACATATTTTATATTATAAATATTTAAAAAAAAATCGTCACTTCAAGCACCCGCCTTACTGCCTGTATGTTTTGTATGTTGAATACTGTAAAAAAAGCATTGAAATAAAGCAGCATAATTTACATATTCATGTTGAATTATGAAAGATTAACGCTGCTTTATTTCAATGTGCACAACACTTCAACACTGGAAAATACGACCGAGGCCGTAATAATGTGAATTGAAATAAATAACACTTCAACACTTCACTTCAAATTACATCGAGCGCCCGGGACTTAGGCTAAAACGCGCGCGGCCTCACACTGCGAAGGCTTGAACTGTACTGACGATTTTGTGTGGTAGCAAGAAAGGGAACGCACGAGGAACACTCGCTGCACTAGTGCGAGCGAGACACCGACACCAGCAAGCCGCTGCGAGAAAACCAAACTGAGCGCGCTGGCTGAAAGTGAACGCACACATTCACACATGTGTGATTGTGTGAGTGCAAAAACTGTGTAGAAAGCAAAACACGCTCTCGCCGCCGCGTAATTCCGCGTATTTCCAACCGTCTCCCCCTGCTTCTACATGCCCCTCGCCTGAAAGACGCACACTTTTACATTCTCATTGCTAGTAGGGAGCGCAGCACACGAGCTCAGCTAGCTTTTGTTTCAGTGCGCACCAGAAAAGATTGCTGGCGGGCAGCGGGGTTGGAAAGGAAAGGTCAGCAAGCAGTGAGATAGGGCGGACGAATGGACAGCTGATTTTAATGCACGGATGCACCTCTCCGACTTCGCGTACTGTTACTGGTGTGAAAAGGTTACGAAATCAATCGATCGCACACGTCGGCGGATTGATGCTAGTAATTGAATTCAAACAGCCAAACGGTGATGGCACGCTTTATCGCGCAAAAATAGGGATAATCGATGCAAACGTCCGTTCTGCGATGGAAATTGTTGCCAACAAAGGCACGGGGTCAGGGCGCGTTTCAATCAAAACTTTCAACATATTCCACCGAAATGACCCAGTAGTAGGGGATATTAAAGGGACCAAACCGGTTCCAATTTAACCTGCATTCGCGACCTACAAACGAAAAGGACACACAGCACAGAAAATGCTCAAAGCGCAGAAAGCCATAATTTTGGTTGATTTTCTCCTGTATATCGATTTAAAATCAGGGGAGGAAAGGCAAGTTTCACTTAATTGTGTCCGTGTGTATGAAGGGTTTGTGGATATTTGGTTTTTTTTTTTCTGTGCGTCGAACGAAGCGCGTCAGAGGACAACAACAACCAAAACCGGTATAAAGCGGCCTCTGTAGGACCAACCTGTTTTAACGCTTAACTAGCCATGGTTGTTTTTTTTTTTTGCAACCTTCCATCCGTGATGCAATAGAACGGAAGGGATCGGAATTTGTTAAAGTTGTGTAATAGTGGTCTGATCGACGCGTCGAATCAATTATGCGCCAACGAACTCATCATTCGGACGTCGATCTTATGTAGAACCGCGAGAGCGTAGGGCAAAAAATACGGCAGTGAAACAGCGGCTACTATGATTCCAATCCGGTGGGAGTTCGAATCTGTGGAGTTGAGTCATAGTAGGCCATGCATTGCAGGCAAACGGGACACACACGCGATCACACACAACCGAAATTGGCCATTTTGTGGGGTAAAACACGTTATATTGATTTTTATATATTCGCAGCCAATATTTGCACGCAAAGTGCGCCCAACATTAGCTGTTTGCCATGGAAGGGGGGTGGAAGCTTCCCGAATCGTAAAAAAAACCCGCCCGTGATTGAGATTGTGTTTGGGGCCATAAATTTACCTCCAATGTCCTCGTGTGGACGTGTGTTTGAAGAGCAATAAGAATGCTGCTGTTTCAACTACCGAAAAAGCCAAGTGTATGCAAGGCGGGCAGTTTGTTTTGTTTGCGGCGTCTCAAGCTTCCGGCGACATTGAAAATTGCCACATTGGACCGGTCGCGAGTTCTGTCACACAATTGCTCCGAAAGCGGCACCGGCCTTTGCATCCTTTCACTACATTTGCCCCGGAGCGCCGTAGGGTGGGTATCAAATTGTCGTCGTTGCGTTAATGACCGAATTCCGCGCTTGACATTGGCACGTATTTAATCTGTGTCCGTCATGGTGGCCGTTGTCTGATCTCGAAACATTGATTCCGAATGCATTCAAGAGTGGAGAAGAGAAGCGTTAGCTCAGCACGATGCGACTCGCATGGAAGACTTTTAACCCCGGCGTGGTGAATCAGCGCCGCTACACGCTGTACAAAGCCGTATCTGCACATATGTTTTGGCGTTTGACCCGCCCGTGACCAAGGACGGCGGACGGCTACTTCCTGTATTATATTTCGCCTGTCATCCTGTGTGACACTGCGAGAAGCTGCGCCCTCCGCTTCTACCCACCAACGGACATCATCGAAGCGCCAAGAAGAAGCGCAAGCAGTCGAAAGTGTTTGCGCATCCACTTAGCGGTTCCATTCGCGCGCGCGCGTATGTGCATGGCCTACCGATCGGCGGCGTCTGTTCGTCAAACTGACCGCATCATTTGCCGGGTGCCGCCGGGTGTGTGTGTGTGTGTTTGTTTGTTTTTTTTTATCGATTTTTCGAAGAGAATGTGCCCATGAACGGGTGACACTCGCTAACCGTGACCTTGCCCTCGATCGTTGTTTCTCCCGCTCTATGCTCCCTTCCTCGATTGTACATATCTTTCTCGAAGGGGGAGGAGATTTGCTGATCACGTCCCAGAGCATTAAAAAAGGTGCGCGTAACAGCGATGACGATCGTTTTATTTCTCATTAACTTCGCGCGTCGCTTGGCTTCCCTTTCAAGGCCATGCGCCAAACTGGCGCGTAAAACGTGGAAAAGTTCAACGTGTTTTTCGCATTCCCCTGCGCCTGCACCTGCGTTCAAAAACGTGCGCTGGAAAAACCGGCCCAGCCAAGAGATGGTCGTTGATGATCGGGTCGGGAAGGAATTCGATCGAACATTCTAGCACAGAACAGGTTCGAATGCGGATTAGAATGAATTCAGAAGCGAAAGCAACAAAAAAGCGCATTTCAGTTCGTTGATTCGACCGGCTTGAACGATGTGCGGTGAAGATTAGAATGAGTTTTAGTTTTTTATTTACATTCCGGGCAAAACAGGAAAAAATAAGTTGAACAACGTCACACAGCATCTTTTGACACGATCACCGACGATGGTGATGATGATGACGATCGAGTTGTTTTGGTTTTTGAGACTGTTCTAGGAGCTTTGATTCGTTCCGCGCTTGGTATTTTGAAGCATGATGCAGGCACAAACAAAATCAATGTGTAAGTAATAACGCCAGACTTTACCCCTTCATCAGCTTCAGAAGAGGTCGGGAAATGGGACGAACCCAAATTATGTTCTTTTTTTTTTGCAACAAATATTGAAGAGAAAGTTTGCATTCACCCATCACTCAAATGCTTGGCCCACGGTTAATGGTGTTCGATACATCTGCATCCCCAGACGTAGCGGGGTAGCCAGTTTTCAGGTCATCCGTTCGTTTGCGTTTGCGGCACAGCCCGCCCGACCCCCCCATACACGTCCACGATCGGTTCTCATGCACGGCAAATGAGAACAAGGCAAACGCGCGACCTATCTGGGCCGAGAGAACGATCGCGAACCGCCGGGCCGGGGGCTGCACCAAAGTTCACCACCCAATTGATTAAGACTAATTGAATCTTTGGCCCGCGAAGGCTTCACCCGTCCGCTCCATGGGCTGGTGCTGAGTTTGATCAGACGCAAGTAATCAAACGATAATCTAACAAGTTTACATTCATCCGCGTCTCCGCGTTTGACGGGAGCGAGGCGCGCAAGGACACAAAGAGAATTTGCGCGCAAACATCGTCTTCTAACGTGGCGAGGCGTGTTTCGATAGTGGACCATTTCCATTTCATTCGCGTAAGTGATTACGCGCCATGGTCGCGCAGTGCCCACTGTTTTGTTACCATAGTGACGCACACACTGTGTGGTGTACTAATTTCTCCTCACTGTCTTGCCGGCTCATTCATATGTACGGAGCAGCACACCAACACACAAAAGAGCAGGCTGTGGGGTGCTGCAATTATTCATAGTGGGTCGTGGATGCCATAAACCGGCCACTACCCCTCCCCGTCCGACGCTGGACAATGGGAAGTTTTTGTTTTAATTGCTGCTATAACAGGGCGTGTGTTTTTTTGTTGTGCGTGTGGGAAAGGATGGTCTAATGGCGCTTCGAAAGCTTTACCACTATCGAAAGATGGCGACAGAGTTGTTGGGAGAATAGTGTTTAGTTGGAAACAGCATGGCACCTGTAAATGGTAAGGTGCACGTTTCCTCCTCCTCCTCCGGGGCGGCATGACGTGCAATTCCCATTTTCCATCCGGTCAAGGGGCACCACCACCAAGTACCCCCTTGCTGCAGTGAAATAATTAACGCTTCGAGAAAGGGTGAGAAATAAACCGGGCATTAAGTATGACTCGGGCCGGGTCTATTTGACTTGCCATCGGTGGCCTGGCGTAACTGGAGATGGGGTGCAATTAAAATTTTAAACCATCCCACAAGCTTCGCACCTTTCCCCCCTGCCCCACTGCTACGAATCAATGCACTAATGAAGAGTTGGATCGTTATCAGAAAGGAAGAATTCAGGTGTACAAGCTCATTATTTCCCTATTGCACCTGTAAAGCATCGCCTGCTAAGGGAGCGAAGCAAAACACATTCACGCATATTATTCACCTGCTCTAGCCAGTTACATTCCTTCTTTCCACAGTGTTGCAATCGATCAATCAGAATGTACAAATAGAGAAGCCTTATTGCTCAGTTCCTGCCATAGAGTGCCTGCCGGTAGTAGTGAACCCGCAGCAAAGTGACGACCGCTCGAGCGATCTGTCAGTTTAAGACCAGCACATTTATCCACCCGAACGGCTGTTGTGAAGTCAAACGCTCCGGGAGTGTGTGTGTGTGTGTGTATCAATTTCAGTTAATCTGCTCAACAACGACGGCACATGTGCGTCAGGCTGGTTCGCGTGTCCCACGTCAAGCGCCGCGGGGTAATTGTGATAAGCGTCGCATAAATTATTGCCCATCATCATCGCTGGGCGAGGGCCAGTTTTTGGTGAAAATTGCTCAGTAGCTGTGTTTACGCAATCCTATTGGAAGAGAGGCCACAGTGGGTGAGGATAGTGTTTTAGTGCAGCCACTTGCCTCGGAAACAATGAACGGTAACGGACTTAGCAATGGCCATCATCGGGCGGAAAGTGAGGAGAATCTGCACAAACCAACGACTGAAAATGGTGGCAATCATCAGCCACATCCGGGTGTGCAGCCGGAATGCGACGAACCGAACGTGGACCGGCTGAACTGCATGGGACGGCTGTCGTACTACGTGTCGATGGCGATAGGGAAATTTTTCTACCGGTAAGTAAAATGCTAACGATCGGCAAAACACGATCGTCAATTTTTGGTATTAAAATTAACGAAGAAATAGATCCAAACAGACACACGGAGTGACCACACCGGTGAACTTGACAGTGAATTTTTATCGGTTTGCTAATTTTTACCAAGGTCACGAGGAACGCGAAGAGATCACACTTCCTACACTGAAACACAGAAAAATCCTTTCCTGATCAGAGCACAACAACGGCAGGCAACAAACAAAAAGTGTTAATCAAACACATTTGAATATGGAAATGTTAATGCCAAGCAGAGCAGAGCATCGGAAGAGCATTGATGAAAATGTTGCATTGGAATAACAGGTTTCGGACAAAACACAGACAGAAAATATACAGCCAAGATCATCAAACGGCATTTTGGGCGAAGGGGAAATAACTTTAAATTCGAGCTCTCACGCCATTCTTTCTGCATTCAGCGGGTTGGAATAAGCTGGCTGGCGGAGGTGCAGTTATTAGAACCGGTTCGACGGTTTGTCGATAAATTCCGCTGCGACTTAAAGTCAAAGCTCTCAGCATGTCCAATCCCAAATGACCATGGAATTGGAGTCGCTGGAAAGCGGTTTACCGTTAAAAGGAAGCTGAGGTCCACCGTTTGTCTTTCAAGGGCGGTTGTCGCATCCCACCTGTGTACTATTGATGATATAGTCCTAAGATGATATGCGGTTTCGTTTCCTAATGGGTATTTCCCCTTCTCAAAGAATGCCCCCACAACACGGTGGTTATTTTTAGCGAATCGAGTTTTGTGTCTTTTTTTCTTACAAAAGTATACTCTCGATTGTGTTACTCCACACACCGTCTGATACTGATAACGCAGGTCCGATACGGTTCGTCAAAGGTTCACTTGAACGCATGATCCGAATGTGATAACACACCAATGACAACTGTTTCGAGGGAGGATTTCCTTCGGAAGAGGGGAAAGGAGGAGAAGGTTTAACATGAATCGAGGTAATCGGAAATGAAGGAATCGATTCGTTTTACTTATATTGCTGGATCATTGTTAGATTGGCATTTTTTTTAAGGGCAACATTGTTCATTCGAGGCATGGAGGGCTTCTGCCAAGGGCCAAACTTAATATGATTGATGTTTGACTGTTAACAGAATATGGTTGGTAGTACTCCTGTACTCACAGCACAGCACACACACACACAGATGGTAATGGATTAGTCAATTAAAGACCCATGATAACATACCGGACGATCATTAAACGCTCGAGCATTATGTGGATCGCTGACAAACTGTATCCGGACAAATGGATGTAGCAACCGATTAGAGAGCACACACAATTTGGCTGGCCTCTACAACAATCTCCAGACGGGCTTGATTAAACTATCGCCAACAGAACACAACATCGACCTTGATATGTTGCCCGTAATCGAGAGTGATAAATGAAGCTCTGTTGTAATAAAAAAACAAATAAATAAACGTGTAACCCCACCACACAACAGCTAAGCTTGATCGTCGGTCCAGAGGCGAGTGTGAAAATCAAACATCTGCGGCTGTAAAAGTAAAAGTGTCACCATGTACGATGCGAGGCGCGGCATATGCGTCCTGTTTGCATAATCGCTTAGCACGGGCCACACATACGCCTATTTGGAATTATTCACCTTGACCGCCGCCGGACCGCGGTTGGCAATGTCCGGCTGCGTGCAGTGACACGATCGGTTTGCAACTGCACCGACAGCGAATGTTTGTTTTTGTTTAGAGAAAGGTCAGGAAAGTGGTGTCATAGCAAATTTCTTTACCATCTTCTTCAGACGGTTAACAGCAAAGTCTTAAATGGAACCATAAAAGTGGCCACCCGGCAAGAAGTGCCGGCTTTAAGACCTCAAACTACGCTTTAATATAATAGGCTTTAACAGACGTGACGCGACGCAGCCTGTCGAAGAAACCATCTTACAGGGTTTCCCACGATATATTGGTTGGTTCCCATCAATTTTTGGTGGATTCCCATATTTTTTTGGAGCGTTCCCACGATTTTTTGGTCGTTTCCCAGAATTTTTTGGTCTAATTGTATTGATATCCAATCGGAAAATACCAATAAATTATAGGATCGAACCAAAAATCTATGGGATACAACCAAAAAATCGTGGGAACGCACCAAAAAATCATGGGAACTGACCAATAAATCGTGGGAAACCCTGTATCTGCTATTGCTGGTTTATTTTTAATAATTCGTAATGCCACTTCCTCTTCGTTGGTCATGTATTAACCATCCGTAAAAGTGAAAGCCGATTAAATGGCTCGTCACTATCTCGCTGCTACAAGCTATAGAGAATCCACGCTTTGCAATCATTCTTGCCCAGTGCAGGAAGAGTGCGGCAATACGGACAAAAGATGCTTTTTTGCGGTCAACGGGTTATTACAACGAAATGATATGCATGGCAATAAATCTGCTACCGATGATGATATAACTAACGAGAACGATAAGTCACTGGCCGCCTCTGTCTTGTCTGTCTTTGCCGCTTTTTTTGCTCGTTGCTCTCCGGCATCCATCCTCTGCCGCGGTGCTACAATTTGTTCCGCGTCTTATCAATTGTATTAAAAATAGGTGTAAAAATACACAGTATTCAGTACTTTGAGCGGGCGAGCGCGCGCGCGTGTGCAGTTTGTTTATACATAATGATCAAACCCAAACAAAACTGGCCGTTGAATCGAACCGAATGGTGGTGGTGACCTGCAGTGTGATCTACAAAAATATAAAGCATGGGAAAAAACGACCATCCAGACACCGTCTAGATAGAGTTGCACAGGGATGGCACGTGCCAGACGTAAATGATTGAACTTTTGCAAATTGAACGCTTGTGTACTTTTCGCGTGAGATAACAGATGACGAGCAGTGTGTGTGCAAAAAATGATTTTTTTAGAGCCAATCTACCCATTTTTGTATAATTTACAAACGATCAGATGCTTTTGGAGGTGGCGCCATCTGCTAGCCAGTAGCAGTACTAAGGGCACGATATCTGGTAATCATCAGTGAAGGGCTTTCTTGTGCCCTTTGTAAATTATTCGTACGACGCTACCTTTCTATTTTAACCTTTTTAATGACTATTAATCCTCCCACAAATTGGGATAGCGTAAAGCCCAGCTCTCTACGCGTCTGCCCGATCAAATATCTTTGACAAGAAAGTGCATGCAGCAGTTCCGTTTGGCGAGTATGAGGAGGAAAATTCTTCACCGCATTTGTTCGACCGACTTAGTTCATCTAATTGCGTCAAACGCGCACAGTTTAATGAGGTTGTTCCAGTTAAATGCATCCCGACACGGTTGACGGCATTCAACCTCTTGCGCTCATAAATATGACTGCAGCCACGTCTTCCGTGCGCTCCTGTGTTGTTTTCCATGTGCCATCCTCATACATTTAGACTGCTACTGTCCATCGCCTACTGTATGAGCTCAAGCAAACCGGGATTAATATCATATCTTTCTTTTCTATACATCTCTCTCTCTCTCTCTCTCTCTCCCTACCTCCAATCAAGGCTCGGTTACTGGATAGCGAACAATGCGTGGAAAACGATCGGTCTGTGCTTCTTGCTGGTCGCCCTGTGCAGCGTGGGCTTCATCCGGTTTCACAAAGAAAAGAGCCCCATGAAGCTGTGGATACCGGTGGGGTCGAAGTTTCAGCACGACACCAACTGGCTGATAGAGCACTTTAAGGAAGGCAATCGGATCGAAACGGTTATGATCACCGCACCGGATGTGCTGGTGCCGGAAGTTTTACAGACGGTAAGAGAGCGACCATCTGCCCTATTGCTGCATCTTGCTGTAAAGCGGAAACGGGTATTGATATCTTCTATTATATTCGCAGATTGCAACCATCACGGAGGAAGTGGAAGGCTTCACGTTTCACAATAGCGAGGGTCAACGATTAGGCTGGACCGATGTTTGCCACAAGTAAGGCTAACCCTCAGACCATTCCCTTCAGACAGCTCTTAATTAAGCGTTTTATGTTCCATTTTCCCTTTTTCCCCAGAGTACCTTTGATAGCGGAGTACACGGCGGATTTGTCGCGCCGAAAGCGCCACGCGCAAGACCTCGAGGAACCGTCGGTAACGACACGCCGCCCGAAGAAGAGCAAACCCTTCTTCACACCCGTTATCGATGTGCCCTCGTTTCTGTTCTGCCCGATGGTGGAGCGGCTCGAGCTGGGCTGCTACGGTAGCAGCTTGCTGGAGCTGTGGAAGTATAATCGCACCACGATTGCCGGCCTGTCGAAGGAGGATATTGTGGATAAGCTGAACCGTACCACGATCAGCCCGATGACGGGGCACACGGTCGAGTTTGCCGAGCTGCTGGGTGACGTGAAGCGCGACTGGAGTGGCCGGATCGTGTCGGCCGGTTCGCTCGTTACGCACTGGTTCGTGCACGTCAACTTCTCCGAGGTGGATTCGGACGTGAGTGGCAATGCGGCCGGTACGGAGGATTGGGTCACCGAGAATGCCATGCTGTGGGAGGAACGGTTCCTGCAGATTGTTACGAAAGCGAAGCGGGATCTGTCGAACAATGAGACCGACATCTACTATGCGGCCGGAAGAAGGTAAGGGGCGCAGGGAATGGATAACAGAAACTACTGCTATTAACGGTTTATCTTTCTCGCACCGCAGTTACGGAGACATTAGCGAGGAATCAATGTTCAAGGACATGGATAAGCTAATCTACGGCGGTATCGTTATGTTTGTCTACATGCAGCTCGTCTTATCGAAGTTCAGTTGGACCGAGTTTAGGGTACGTTAACCGCCGAGAGTTCACCGTGGCCCCAAAGCAATGACCCACTAACTGGATTCTGTTTGTGCCGGCTTCTCTAGGTCATTCTTGGATCGGTGGGACTGATGAGCGTCGGAATGGGCTTCGTCGCCGGCTGTGGCATTGTGGCAGCGCTTGGCGTGTCCTACGGCCCGGTACACACCTCGCTGCCCTTCCTGCTGATGGGGCTCGGCGTAGACGACATGTTCGTCATGATGGCCTGCTATCGGAAGGTGCGGAAAGCCAATCCCGACCTGCAGCTGGCCGAACGGATGGGGCTGATGCTGCAGCATGCTGGCGCATCCATTACGGTCACATCGCTCACCGACATTGTGGCATTCATCGTCGGCTCCATCACGGTCATCCCTTCGCTGCAGTCGTTCTGCATCTACGCGGCGGCCGGCGTGTTCATGATGTTCGTGTTCGTTATCACCTTCTTCGTCGCCATATTTACGCTGGATGAGCTGCGCATTGCCAGCCGGCGCAACTCGTTCCTGCTGTGGGTGGTGCACGACGAAAAGTCGACCTCGCTCTGGTGCGAGTACAATCTGATGCACCGGTTCATCAACGCGCTCTACTCAAAGTTCCTGCTGACGACGGTGGGCAAGGTGCTGGTCATACTGGCCGTCGTCCTGATGACCGGCGTCAACGTGCACAATCTGCTGAAGCTGCGGCAAAAGTTTGACCCCAACTGGTTCATCCCGGAGGAAACGTACTACAACCAGTTCGTGGTGAAAACGCACGAACACTACCCAAACGCCGGGTACGAGGCGATGCTCCTGTTCGGCCATCTCAACTACACGGCCGAGCTGCCCAATCTGATCGGCATTACGCACCGGTTGGAGAATCGCACCGACATACTGCACAGCTTCAGCTCGTGGGTGACTGCGTTCCAGGACTTTGTGCACACGCACTACGACAAGGACATTGCGGTGGATGCGCTGAGCGAGGCCGACTTCCGCAAGTACCTGAGCAAGTTCCTGTTCAGCTACGAGGGCGGCCGCTACCAGATGAACATCAAGTTCGCCACCAAGCTGAAGTGCGGCCAGCCCGCACCCAACATCACCGTCACGACGATGGACTTCAAGTTTCGGCCGTTCAAGGAGCGGGAAGAGTACCTGCCGGCCAAGTACGCGGTGGAGGACGTGCTGGCGAGCAGCAACATCAGCACGGGCGATCACTACCGCACCCTGTGGGCGAAGATATTCGGCAACTGGGTGACGGATGAGATCATCGACACGGAAATCTATCGCAACATTTCGCTCGCCCTGATCGGCGTCATGTTCTGCTCGGTGGTGCTGATCGTCAATCTGCAAATCTGTTTCTGGATATTCGTTTGTGTGCTACTTACGCTCGTCAACGTTGGCGGGCTGATGCAGGTCTGGGGACTGACGCTCGATCTCGTGTCCTGCATTGCGCTGCAGCTTGCCGTCGGGCTGTGCGTTGACTATGCGGCCCACATTGGCCACACGTTCCTCACGATCAACAAGGGCGATCGGAATCGGCGCAGTCTCGAGACGGTGCTACACATCGGGGCGGCCGTTTTCTACGGCGGCGGATCCACGATACTGTCCCTTTCGATACTGTCCGGCTCGCAGGCGTATACTTACAGGACGTTTTTCAAAATATTCCTTCTCGTGATTGCGTACGGACTGTTCCACGGCACGATACTGCTGCCAGTCATACTGAGCCTGATCGGGCCGGCCCCGTACAGCGGATCGCTGAACAGTCTAAACACGATCAACAACAATCCCAGTCCAACGAAGAAAGTGTGCCGCGAGGGCACGGAAATGATTTCCTTCATTGGCAAGGAAAAGTATACCCCGAACGGTACGGAACTGTAGGGATGTGTCGGCGAGGGAAGCGGAATTTAAAGCACACACGCACTTACACCGTCCGTGGGAGAAAGCTGGAGAAGTAAGATTAACGCGCGCAGACATTAGGAATAAGAGAGAGAGAGAGAGAGAGAGAGAGAGAGAGAGAGAGAGAGAGAGAGAGAGAGAGAGAGAGAGAGAGAGAGAGCGAAAAAGCTTAGCAGCAGTAGTGTTTAAGTGTCCTCTGCCTCAAGCACAATATTGCCTGATAACTTTAATTGTGATCGATCATGTTCTCTTTCCTTACGCATGATTTTTAAGAAGTATTTTTTTACTACAATTTGTACATATAATTGATAAGCAATAGAAAGAAGTTAAGGACGAGTAGATAGAGAGAGAATCGAAACGATTAAAAACAAAATGTAATATTGTGGGAAATAAAAAGCGGTTACACATAGCAGATGCATTTGTATTACTATAAGCCATTGTCGTGTTTCACTTTTCCTAAATTCAGAAAATAAAATAACTGCTATCAACAGCGAAATTGAAATTCAGCCTTTCATCGTTTCATCGATTTTCGATCTAGCGGAGCAAGAAAATATTTACCCGCAATTCACTTGTCAAGATAGCAGCAGAACGCGTAGTGTGTGCGAGATAGCAGGTACAGAAAGGGATCGTGTTCGCACAGTGGGATTTTGGCAAGGCATTTCGGTTTACTGTCGCACAGAAACTAGAAAATTTCTGAGAGTGGACGCATTTTTTACACAAGTGAACGAGCAAACATACAGAAAGATAATTTTACTATTTGAAAAAGTTACGAAATCTCTAAATAAAGCGTTGAAATATGCTCACAATCGGATGTAATGTTGATGCAACCGGTAGGAAGTTTTGGCCACCAATACTAACACCATGGTAGCAGTGTGTGCACCCGCCTCATTCACACACAAGCACGGAACCACGCGCGCGCACGTTTACCGGTAGCACTTTTTCATGACAATAGAGTACGCTTCCAGGAACAGATTAGTGTGCGATTATTCGTGGCGGCATACCCCGAGTGCGGTCCGAAAGTGTGTGCAGCGAAGTGAAGCGCAATAGTGCACGGTAGTTCAGTAGTTGGTGGAAAAAGTGTAGCCAAGCGTTGGGAAACAGTATAAATCCGGCACTACTGTGTGTGTGTGAGTGTGTGTGCACGCAGTGATTGAAGCAAAGAACGGGTAAAACGACGCGCCGGGTGTGTTGAAGCGACGCGTGGTGTGGTAGGAGCTACCCGGGAAAGGGAGGAAGGATAAAGAAGCGGTTTCTGCGCTAGCGTGTTTGTGTGCGTGTATGCTCCCGGTGCGTGCGTCCGTGGGTTCACGTGTGTTGGTGAGTGTTTGTCGTTTTCGCGAGAAGAAGAACCTTTGCTAACGGTGGAGAAACACCATTGCAGCAAACATCCCAGCAGCCAGCCCGGAAACAAACATGGATCTCGGCGGTACGACGAAGACGGCGACGGCGGCCACTCCGGAGTCCACGGTTGTAGTGGAAAAGTCCTGCCCCGTAGCGGAAGTCGCTGAAAAGCCTGCAGCAGCATCTGGCAAAAATGGTACGTTTTCACTTCTCTCTCTCCCCTGTCTGCTGTGTGCGCTTGCTGGCGCTGCAAGTTGTGTCAAGCATTTTTCTGCTGCTGCTGCTGCCCTACCAACGATGATGATTTGCGAATCGTCAGTGCGAATGACGCTCAAGCGAAGGAAGCTTTGCGCTGCGCGCGTGTTTTTCCACCGAAAATGATTGTAAACAATTTATTGCTGTGTTTTGGCGAGCGGTCAAATTGTGCTGTTGTATTGCGCTTTTCAGGACGCACGGAATTTGGTACGAAACTCAATTTAATTTTTTCGTCATTTTAGGTTCGCTTCCAGACTCGAGCGCAGATTCAGTGAAAGATTCAGCTTGTGCTGCTGACTCCTCGCCCGGAAAGACAAACGAAGCGCCCAAGGAGCTGCTGAAACCACCAACGCCGCCCAAGAAAGTGTCAGACGATGCTGATGCCGTCGCAAAGGCGGGAGAAACGAACAGCATAGCGGACGCCACAAAAAGTCCCGCAAAACAGCCCGCCGTGCCAAAGTCGACGGATAGTGGTGGACCTGTCAAAACTGCCGTTGTCCCGCCACCATGTGCCGACCAGATGGACGATAACGAAGATGATGAACTGCTGAAGCGCATGGAGGCGATTGAGAAGGGAGTGGATTTGGACGCGGTAAAGGAAGCGGCACACCAGAATGGTATGCCAGAGAAACGGATGGAAGTGTCCCAACCGCAACGGGATGCCGGGAAGGTGAACGATAGTGCCAAACCGGCCGCCGCATCGTCCTCTGAGGTATCTTCTGCTGCCCAGCCGAGCGCACTAAAGATGGATGCAGCTGACAGCGCTGTTGCGGCCGATCCCGTTTCAAAAGTGGCGGAAACGGTCAGTCCGAATACTAAACGGAAGCTTGCGCCGGGTGAAGAGGCCGTCGGCAATGAGCCGCAAATGAAAAAAGTGCACGTTGTGGCCGATGCGACCGATGGACCAGAGTCGAGTGTTGCCAAGCCAAGCGCGGAAAGACAAGACGCTCCCGCCAAGCAGCCGAGCGAAATGTCCACCGAACCGCCAGGACCGTCGGAACCGAACGAGAAGCCTCCGTCGGTCGAACAGATGGAGGTAGATGAAGCTTCCTACTCCCCGAAAGATGTGGAACTGTTGCCCGACACCGAACCGAACACCGAGTCCGACCCGATGGACGAAAAGTCGGAAGAAATCAGCTCGTCGGTAGCGGAAGAGCCTGTGCGCCAGGAGGGCGATTCCACCGCAAACAAAAACAAAGCAGAACACTCGAACGTGTCCAGCTCGGACGATAAGGGCGCGGGTGGTGCGACGACCACGACGACGACGACTAGCGAAACTCCAAAACCGGCGGAGAGCAGCGAAGTTTCCGCCTCCGTTCTGCCAACACCTTCGGGCGATGAAGCCATGGAGGTCGATGAGGATGAAAACGATATAGCGGAGAGCAGCACGTCCGCCGATCCGTCTGCTACGGACGCAGTGCCGGTAGTGGAGCCACCGTGTGTCAAAAAGGTCGCGTACCTGTGTGGCGAAGACGAGGAACCGAAGGAGTCCGGTGTCGATGGGAAGGATTGTGTGGTTTCGACCGAGAAGCCAACAGCTGCCACCTCGGCCGCAACATCCTCGACGCTAGCCGCTTCTACTTCTGGAGCAGCGGCACCGATGGAGGTGGTGGATTCGGTAGCGAAAGCATCATCCAGCAGTGTTGCAGACGCTAAACCAGTCACCGACGTCGAGGAGGATGTAGTAGACAGTAGCAACGTTGCCACCACGGCCTCGGAGGAGGAGGAAAAGGTAGTGGTGAAGCGCACAGAAACGCCCACTGCTGCGTCTGTGAAGCTGCCGGAAGACAGTGTGGTCGGTAGCTCGCAACCCTCGTCCAGCAGCGATACGAAGAAACCGGCTTCAACGGAAAAGCGTTTGGATGAGCAGCTGCTGCGTGAAGCGGTTCACCGAAGCGGCTTGATGGCGGCAAAGGCTACTAGCACACCGAACCACAGCACGGCGGCAGCTGTCGTCACACCGTCGTCCTCCAATCCAGCGACCCCGACACCGAAAACGCTGAACCCGGTAACGACATCCGCCGTCAGCTCGTCGAACGTCTACAGCTCCACGCCGATTCATCCTTCGTTCGGGAAGGTAAGCTCGGGCAATGTGAGCAAAATCACGAACCCACCATCGTCGGTCGAAACCAGCAGAATAGAGGCGGACGATACTACGACCACGACCACCACCACCTCCTCGTCCTCCCCATCCGCCGCCGCCACCAGCCGCAACGAGCAGTCGGCATCGCTGGCGGAGACAGAAACGACGGAAGACAAGAAAGCGGGCGATTTGACGTCCTCGACGAAAAGTTTGCCTTCCACCACAGAAACAGCAACGACGGGAACATCGGATTCATCGGCGAAGAGCACCAAGAAGGAGCTGCGGCACGAAGACTCCGGCAGCAGTTCCAAGGCTAGCCAGAAAACGGTTAGCGATGTATCGGAAGTGGACTCATGCACAGGTAGGTTTCAAAAGCCGCTACACAAACGTGTAGGGTAGGATAAGGTTTCAATCAGTGTATGTGTGACATGTTGAATGTTTCATTTCAGCAGCCTCGGGTATGAACAGTACGGAAGAAATCAGCCTGTACGTGAGCAATGCCGGCAAGGTGAATGGCATCTCGTCGACCTCAGAAGGCTCGGATGTGGATGGTAAGACCGACATGACCAAATCATCGCTCGTGTCCATCAAGCGGGAGGACGACAGTAAAGCAAGCGTCAGTGCACTGCAGTTGGATCTGTCCCGTGCCATATCGCCCACGACCTCTGTCCAGCAGCAGTACGAAGTGAGCGTATGGTACGAGGGAAAGGAGCTGCAGTTCATGTCCGTGGAACGAATCCACGGCGGCGAGCGGGCAGCCGATCCGTCAGTAACCGCCGAGACGGTGGCGCACGATGCGTCCAATATCGATTCCTCTTCAAAGCAATCCTCGACTACTACCACCAACGGTAGTGTCAGCAGTATAGGGCCGTTCACGCTGCCGGGAGCGCAGGCGGCGGCTGCTGCGGCGACCAACGTTGGCCAATCGTCCGACAGTTCCTCGTCGTCGTCTGTTGCCACCGTAACCGGCGGTGCGGCAAAGTCGTCCCACTCCCTCACGGTGCCGCAGATGAAGCAAACCGTAATGGGGCCGAAGGCGCTCTGCGATTTGATGATTGACGAGTTCAAGAAGCTGCGGCGAACGTTTGCGCCGGACGAGGATGTCAGTGATAATGAGGAAAGTGCACACGGTCTGCTGAAGACTCCGAAAACGCCCGCCGTCGGGGGACGAGGCCGCAAAGAAAGTGCAAAGAAGAGTGCTTCCCGTGGTCAGAAGCGTTCGAAGGCGGCCGACAGCGACGACGATGAGGATGACGATGATGTGCGCACTCCCCGTGCGTCCGGTTCGAAGCAACCGGCAAAGCGCGCGAAGGGCACCGGTGGGCTGGCCGCTTCCTCGAACGAATCTCCCGTCGCCAGCTCGTCCAGCACGACGCCCAAGTCCAAATCGGTGCACCAGGAGCCGAAGCAGTTCGACATCTGCTGCTTGGCCCGGTGGACCGATCGCAAGTACTACGCCGGCCGGGTGACAAACTACCGCGAGGACAATAAGTACGTGGTGGTGTTCGAAGATGGCTGCTCCAAGACGCTGTCCCGGGACATTATCGTGTTCGGGGAGGACGGTGTGCTGCCGATAAAGCACCACTCCATACACGCGCTGACCGGCGGTGACACGTACGAGCCCGCCATCGTGGAGGAGATCAAGCGCAACGATGCCAATGAGGTCGTGTACGGTGTGCGAACGGCATCCAGCACGCTGGAGGTGACGGCCACCGACATCTACCTGACCGACGAGCAGGCCAAGTGGATCCACAACGCCTGCAAGGACAAACCGGACCCGATTCAGATGCTACGTGCGCAAGCCGCCGGTACGGGCGGCAGTGCCGCAGGCGAGGACGCAACCGGTGGCAACGCAGGGAACGCACCGGAAGGAAACGCAGCCGCGTCCGAGCTGACGGCAGAGTCGGGCGACAAAGGTGCACGTTCGACGCGCAGCAAGCGGGGAGCGAACGATAAGTCGATGACACCTGCCACACCGGAAGCGGGCTACTCGGGCGGTGTTGGTAAAAAGGGACGCCGAGGACGAAGGTAAGCGAGATTTGGTAACGTTTGGGCGTGTGGAGAAGGGTGAACAGCAAACAAATGCAGTTGCAGTGGACAGAACCCGTCCTTGCAACTAGCTTTTTGACCATCTGCTAACAAACGGATAGAGCTGTGTTGAGTAGAGCGCGACCACCAACGGTAGGGGGATCGCTAGAAGAAGGAGGGACGATCGTCACGAGCCGTGTGGAATGATTTTGTAATCATCTTTTCTTCTTTTTTTCGCTATGTTTATGTATTTATAGGCTTTCATAAGCGTGTTCTGACAACAAAATGCGCCCTTCTGTCCAATCACCGTTCTACACTTTTCATACATTTCTCTGTCCTTCCTACCACACATACTGATACTAAATAGCATAGTAATAGTATACTTACCACCACCACCACCACCTCCCAGCCAACCACTCCCCCCCACTACTAAAACTACCACTAAAATACTCACCAAAAACTTCAGAATTCCATCAACGGAGGGACGGAATCTTCCGACATTTTTAAAGCAATGACGACTGTGGAACGCAAACGAAGCATATGCGTAGTTCGTATATCCCTTTTTCCTTTTGAACCCGGAACGATGTATTTTAGTATATCATGATGTGTGTGGTGGCCCTGAAGAAATTTGGGACGCGGAGTGAAAAGGAATGCTATTTTGTTTTTCAATCTTGAATCATCATTATGAGAGCGTTCTCTCTTGCGCTTGCAAACTGGACACACACACCCTCTGTTTCCTGTTCATACAAACACACACACTCACACTACTGATGTGGACCGATGGATCCTCGTTCCACGTGCGTCATCTTTCCCTCGCGTAGCCCTCCCCGGTTACCACCAGCACAGAACCGTGGGGAGAGAGGCATTTGGTGCTTCTGAGAAGCTAACAGTTAGAACCTCACGCACGATATTCGACCTACAGAGAAGCATCATTACACACAAATCAAATTGTTTGGCATTCCTAATCCACTCGACAGCACGACAGCAACGTCTTGGGGCGGAAGTTTACAGCAGACAGTTGAGTAGAAAAAGAGCAAGAGAGAGAGAGTGAAAATGGTGGGTACGAGGCGCACAAGTGCTTGTGCCCTGGCATGATTTAGAATTATAAGCTTTCCCCATGCAAAGTTTTGATTAGCAGCACAGTAGAGCAGCGACAAAGTAAATGAGCAAAGAAAGAGGGAGAGACAGAGAGACAGAGGCGCAATCGCGCACAGAAAGAAGGTAATGTTTTATGATTAAGGGGAAGTAGGTGTGTAAGTTAGAGTAGTAAAATGCAGATAGCGATTAGTGTGTATCGTCGGTGTGCCACATCATCCACAAGCTACCTTTAATCAGTAATAGCCGTAGCAGCAGCAGCATGTCTGAGAACGTGCGGAACAATGCTAAAATGCCCCATAATCGCGCAAATTTCGAAACTATATCTACACAGTGCTGTGTATTTTAATCAATCTCGCCATTAGCTATTCGGTGTCCACACATTTTGATGCTGCATGTCCTTCCATGCGCGCGCGCGCGTCTCTTACAGTTTGATTTACCCCTTGCGCGCAGAGTTTGTCCTGTAGGCGTAAAAGTGTTGAACTCTCAGATGCTGCTGTTTTGTAGCGCAAAGGAGTAGGGCGTAGTTTAACATCGGGAACATCATCCTGCAAAGATAAATGTTGAATTAGAGGAGAGGAAAAATAGTTGCATTATATTTCACTGGTGTCTAAAGCGGTGCAACCTGCAATAAAAACAAGTCAGTTAGTAGAGCATACAATCGAGTATTGTAGTGGGATTTGGTGCTCACTACTACTATCACCACTACTACTACTACTACTACTGCAGCAGCAAGAGGCAATTGCCCACATTTTAAATTGAAGAAAGGGGAAGACTGTATCTTTTAATCTCTGTTTGGTTCTTACTAAATGCCGTACTTTAAAAACAGACAGTACTATATATAGGAGGATAGGATGGAATGATATCGTTACTAGTAACGTACGTTTTTGCTGATATACATAGGCATCTGATTTTTGCGCCTCTCCAGTAATCGGACAACCCCCTCTCCCCCTACCTACTAGTAACGGTAACGAAAATGTATTATGTGTTTCTTCCATGAATGTAATGACTTTTAACCGGGACATTACTCCAACGCTAGTTTGATATATATGCGAGGACATTAAACCCTAGAGTATCTAGTAAATAGCAAACAAAACAAAACAAAAAACTATCAGGCGGACTAATTTGGCGTATAATATAGATATATACGACTATATACGTATACACAGACACACACCTACACCTATGAATTTGATGTAAAATAAAAGATTGGAATAAAATGTTCTTGTGGCAAGGTAAAACTATGGTAAACACGGAGCAAGAGACAATGATGAATGATCATCTCATCCCTTAGGTTTTGCACACAACAGACAACTCATTAATTTTGATACCGTACAGACACAGGCACAGCACCAAAATATAATCCCGTTTTTTTTTTGTCTTGATCATCGCTCCTTGGGTGCATCATGCCTAAGGAGGAGTGATCACGGTGCGGTGCAAAACGACGAGAGCTGGACGAAAGTGCAGGAAGAAAGGATTGAACCTTCCTCTTCTACACACCTCTATATCAAACATTATGTAAAAACTCACCGGCCCTCGTAAGCAGTCTTACACAGATGTCTGCGGCCAAGCCTCTGTTTTTGCAATGGAAATATCAGAACTAGTTCATATGTTAGAAAATCATACAGGCGCGCACAAACGCATATACAAGTTTAGCGACACGTTTTAGCGATGAAGATACAACTATAATAAACCACACGATCCCTTAAAGTAAAGCATAAACAATGGTTCCATGTGAGAAGAAGAGCGCAAACTGTACGCGTGTTGAATGGCCGGCTAATCGAATAATGCACATTGATTCAAATGAGAATAAGCAAGGTTTGGAAGACGTGTGTCTGGTAGTGTATTAGAGAAAAGGAAGGGGGTAAGGCCGGGGACATAACCGATAGTGAACACCGATTTAAAGAGAACAGAAGGAACACGAACCCCGAACAACATGGACAAAGAGAATTGTTTCCACAGCCGTGTGAATGCTGCAACATTCCGCCGTTGACGTAGAGGAGGAGGAGGTGGTGGTGCATCGCCTACAGCGTGCCGGATTGATGAGAGCTTCATCCAACCAGCCAAGCAAGCCCCAGCCGTCAACAAATCGTCGTCATCCCAGCTTCCATCGCATTCGGCATCACGTCGCGTTCTGACAATCCGCAACTCGCGGTGCGTATGAAGATGCGCAGCGTTGTGTGCATCGTGCGCCAGATATCGAAACACACACACACGCTCTAGGCTGCCAACTCGCGAAGATTCTCCATTAAAACCCGGTTCAATAAACAAACCACCCAGACAAAAACGGATGAGAACAATATCAATGCGCGTTACTGAATTTACTCTCGCGGGGGGTGGGGCGTGTCCCACGTCCAGTGCGCGGGGACTCACGTTCTTTTAGCGGAACCAAAAAGGAGAGAGTGATAAAACAATTGTAAATTAATGAAATATGTAGCGACAAAACATCCAATGGTTCATATATATATTATATTGTCTTGTGTGCGCTGTGTGAGGAATGCCAAACATTTTGACTGTGGAAAAGTCGTGATTTAAAAAAAAAACACGCAACAAATAGGAATGTAGAATGAAGACATAATTACATACTTTACTGCACAACGTTAATGATTGCCGCAATTTAATAGGAATGTGAGCTTTTGTCCTTTTTTGACTCGAAAATCCACCCTTTTTGATGCTAGCACACACCACACCCCCTTTTGCACACGAAAAGTGGTGGTGGGTCATGGCAGAGAGGGGGGTGGTGGAGTAGACGTTTGGCAAAATGTTTGGCATTTGTCCCTATGTATCACACTTTTTACCTTCTTCGAAAATACACATTGCCACCTGCGCGCGCGTGTGTGTGTGTACCATTGGATGTAGTGTCTAGTGTTGGAGTTAAAGTAACCAGACGTTCGTTGTTCGTTCTTTGCAGAAAACAACTCCCGCCACCAGAACACATATCGGAATGTAGCGATGTATCGGATGGTTACGAAGAAGAAGAAGAAGTGCCTGTCGTTACAAGCCCCGAAACCGGACTCGACGCAGTGAACGGTGTGCAACCCGAGCTGCAGCGTACCGAACAGGAGTCAGTCCTTGCTAGTAAGTTCCCGCGCGAACATAAGGACTTGCGCTTGCCGGCTGAACCATTCCCATAATATAGCTTGCTAACCTTTGCTTTGCTATTCCATTTCACAGGAATGTACATCGCCTACGAGTACTTTGGCAACGATGGTAAAGACTCGCTGGATCAATTGCTCGGACCGATTCCCGTAAATGCAAAAACGCTATTCCGAAACAAACACTTTCTACTATCCTGTACCGTTCCTTCAAAGGTAAGGAGAAATGCCGGGTAACGCCACGTGATTGGTTGACCGACTTACGTTAACGCTTTTTCCTTCCTTCTAGAGCACTGAGGCCAATGCGAAACAATTTTCCAACACCCCGTTCGTGAAGCAACACATTCGGCATCAGATAGAGGCGGGTGGCGGTAAGGTGTATGAGTTTTTCGAGGACGTCCCGAAGAACAAGTACAAACAGTGTAAGCTAATTGCGCCCCGTCCTTCCATCACGGCGATGTACGTGCAGTGCCTAGCGAGCGACATTGTGGTAAGGAGCAGCAGCACACGCAGCTAAACAAAAGCTTGTGAAAGCTGCCAACTATGAGGTGCAGAAGCAGCTCCTTCATCTGTCCCCTTGTCCCTTTTGCAGGCCGTTTCGCACGAGTGGATTATACAGTGCTGTCAGGTGCTGATGCTTGTGGACCACAAACCGTACGCACTGCCGGCTGGCTGGTCGTTTCTCGAGAAGCGTTTCATCGACTGGGGCTGTGGGCGGGCAAAGGACAAGCGGGCAACCGCCACGCCGTTCGCCTCGGTGTGCATTAATGTGGCTAGTCTGTGCAAAGATTTCAACGATTTCTGGAGCCGGGTCTGCAAGCTGGCCGGCGGTACGGTGCGACTGATCAAAACCGAGTCTGATATTACCGAAAACCTGACCGGCTACTTGCTCACGGATCAAGAATTTCCCGAGGAGATCAAGATCAAAGCGACCCGCAATGGGCTGCTCGTGGTGTCGACCGTTTGGGTGGTGCAGTGCCTGATCATGGGTCGCGTCTGCCATCCGAGCAGTAACGAAAAGCTAACACAGATCTATCAGGAAGACGACTATTAGTCCCGGGACGTATGCAACAACGTATGCGGGCTGTGGTAGATAAGTTCTGTTCGTTTAGAGGGGGGGTCTAGTGCTATGTTTGTTACGTTTTCATAGTTGGATAAGGCGAAATAAATCGGCGCGAACAAAACATTCGACACCTTTTGGGGTGTGCAAAAGGTGCATGTGAACGTTTCCAGCAGAGCGCTGAGAAAAAGCGAAAGAAAGCGAAAAGCAACGACTTACCACAAACGCTCCAATACACCAAACCGATAGAAACGTCTAACGGTTTTTTCAAATGCGCGTCTCTGTCAGCGAAGCCGCATAACGCATTTGACAGAAATCAAACACGTTGGAAGTGTGCCGATTGCGGGCAGCTGTCAGACCCGTCTCGAACTTGAGCATAATAGAAATCCGGCCCCCGTTTCTGTTTGTGGAATTTTGGGTGTGAAAAACAACGGCGAGTTATTATCGCTTTGTGTGGTACTGCTGCATCCTGGACCCAGGTAGTGGCACTAGTGTTTACAAACATATACACACTAACGTTTCCGCGCTTCGGTAGCCCGTAGGCAAAGTGCGGTATCCTCTGCCTGTGCCCGCCCAGGATCAAGCTTCGAGCACATCGCCATCCCTGTTGCGTGTAGGTCGCGGTTAAGAAAGTCGGCCAATCACGACGCATTTGTCGCAGCCGCCGCTTCCCCGGTACACTACAGTGTGTGACGCACAAAGGGGAGCAGCAGCAGTGTGTGCGGGACCCGCTTACTCATCGGCATAATCGGTGTATTCGGGAGTTGGGGATTGATATCTGCTGACCCGCTGCTGCTAATGCCGTCTAGAAAGGGTGAATAAGAGTTGCATCATTTTATTATTTTTTTCTGGAAAAAAGTGTGTTGTCCATTGACGTGTGGTGCAAAGGAAGTGCATTCTCTGGTGTTGGAGTGGTGTGAAATCCGTGCCGATCGGTGTGCTAACGTGCAAGAAAGGCCTTTAAAAAGCAGAGAGAAAAGTTGCACAAATTGTGCATCGCAACGGCGAGTGGCAAGTTTCTTTGTGGCAGCATAAAGCGAAAGCGGGTGAAGCAACATCATCGAAGCAAGCAGTTCGAGACACAACTACCCTAAATTCCACAGCACATCAACGGGAGCAACGGTGCCGGAAGCCAATGAAACTGCGGCAAACAGAATGAGCCTCGCAGAAGATAACGATTACATGGTGAGTATTATAAGCATGACAGTGACGGGAATTCCGTTCTTCGCCACTCTGTATAGCTCTAGTTGTGTACGTAGGTGCAACCAATATGGTAGCGTCCGTTGATAAGCATCGCCAGCATATGGAATGGCATGAAATGCTGTGTGTGTGTGGTGTGGCACAGTGCGTGCAAACCAATTGCTCGAATGCGTCTGCAGTGCATTTACTGACGTGGCGGCTAACATTGAGATGGCTTTTTTAGCCAAGCTTGCTGTTGATTGCATCAGACAGTTGGGCTGCAGCTGGGCGTCGATTGGCATCAACCACCACCACCAGCAGGCCATGCGAAGAAAGGAAGGGGTAGGGGGACTACTCTAATACTCTCAATTCACTTTTAGGTCACACAGGTAGTGAGAGAGAGAGAGAGAGAGCAGTGGTGAGCGAGAGCGATAGATAGCTCTGGAGGGGATTGAGCTCATCAGAAAATCCCGCATTGCACATGCGAGTAGCCCGCATAATCCACCCGTTTCGAAGCTTTTCGAGGTTTGGAAGAATTGTGGTGGTTTTTATATGCAGTTGAGCGTTAGTTGTGCTGCTCTGCTGTATTGTACATGAATAATGAGCTCAATTGCAAGGATTAATAACTTACTTGCTCCCATCCTTAATGAATCGTATGCAGAACCAGCACATTAGCCCGATAGACAGTTACATTTGGAACCAAAATGTAGCTGCTCTCTTTGGTGGCTGAAACCATTAAAAGCACCCTTATAAATCAGTCGCTCAATTAACGCTACTAGCAATAACGTGTAATGTGGGCCAACGAGCGCGACTGGTACAAAATGAATGGCCAATGTTTGGCGTACCTTTTCGCACGTTCTCACCTCACCTCAGGTTGTCTCCTCCTTTCTCCATAGATTCATAAAAACCCCCCCTGTCGCCACACGTGTCGGGAATACGTTCTAGCTTTACACAAACAATTTAAAATTCCCCCCACCCTCAGATAACGGTTCGATGACCCTGGTACACCTTTTCGTCCGGACATTTGGGATGAAATTTCTACAACGCCATTTCATCACACACACACTGACTGATTCCGACTTTGTTTGCGCAGTATGTTGGGCTAATTTGGACGAAAATTTTGCTGCGCATTTCATAAAACCATTTTCCCAATGGTTTGATTGTCCAGTACCCTGGGAGGGGAAGAGGGAGGATGTACCCAGTATGGGAGGATAATCTTAGAATTATCAACAGCGGCCGCGCATGCAACATATTGAAACCGACCTTATCACTTATCAATACGATGCAACAACGTAGCGGGAGCCGCAGGTTGAGTGTGCCGAGCGGTGGTTTGGCGTGCTGTACGATGCAATGCACCTTATTCAAAACATCGATCAAGTTCAAGGATTTCTACAATTTCTACTTCATCCTACTGTCGACTTTTCATTCACTTATTTTTCGATTCGCCATGCACAAAAAACGCTGCTAGCAAGCCGGCGGCAGGATGGAGTGGAGTGGATGACGAGATTCAAATTCTAAATAGCAAACGGGGCATACCAGGTTGATAACAGGGGCATAGTGAAAGAAGAAGCCGGCAACAAGATTAAGCGTGGCTGCGCGGTTATCATTGCTTGCTTGCTGGCTTGCTTGCTGCCTTATGTAATGAAGGTCAATTCTCTTTCCATGAACAGTTTGAAAACTCCGAACTTTGTGAAACTTTCCAGTAAAAGGATGGACAGGAAGGGATCACGATCGATCGATCATAAAATCTTCCAAAAACCGGTCTAGGAATGTTAATTCTGTTGCTTCCCACCAGCCCTGGAGCTTAAGGTGCGCTGATTAACGAAGGGGAGAAGGTCCTTTATCCTTAGGGCGGGTAAAGGTGGTAAAGGAAGCGAATAGTAATAAAAAAAACCGGTTTTCACGTTAACTATTATCATCCATTTTAATTGACCTACCTATCCCAATTTCGATCGTGAATATAGTGATGCAACTGACAAGAAGTGATCGCGCTGGGATGGCATTAAGAAAAAGACGCATCGTCCTCCTCTCACTACACGGCAGAGAAAACCCCCTCGCAAGAAAAAAGTGAATGGAAAAAAGAGGAAAGAAAAATAAATGCTTTCCCCAACTGTTGGCGCTGTTGGAATGAAATAAAACCGAATTTTCACCATCCTCTGTACTTTGTACGATGCGGATTTGTGCTGAAAAAAATGATGAAAACAAGCGGAAGAACAACCGCAATGAAAATGCACCGAAACGGTTGGCTGACGAACGATGGAAAAGTGGAAAAGAAAAGGACAGAAAATGAGCTTGCTTGGATGAAAATAAGTAGCCGAGAGTGCGAAATGGAATGAAACAAGCAAACAGTGGAGAAAAAAGGCACAACAAAACACAAACTCATCCCCCTCCATCTCGCCGGGAGAAAGACGCGCATTTAAGGGCACAAATAAGCAAAAGAGCATTATGAAAGGCTTGGTTAAATTTTTGCCAACAAACTCAACATATCATACACACACACACACACACACACACACACACACACACACACACACACACACACACACACACACACACACACACACACACACACACACACACACAAGCGCAAACGGTCAGGCTTCGTTTCGCTTCGCGGATGTGTTTGTGTTGTTCTTTCACCCTTCATCTCCATCTTCCAGAACCATTTTTTATACACACACGGGATTCCTTCTTTTTACCTTATGCGTTGATTAATTCTAGCAACATAGCTCATGCTCTTCGTGCCGCCTTGCTTCCCTCTCTTTCCCCGGTTTCGCCTTTCTTTTATGAGTGTGTTCTCTTTTTTACACCTTTACACGGTTCTTTTTTTTCCTTATTTTCATTTCACTTGTTGCGTTTTGCTTCCTCCTTTTCCAAAGCTACAGGTGAGTGACCACGGCAGAGGCAGAGGCCCTATTTCTTCCCCTTGTTCTTTCTCCTTTCGCCAACAAGATTGGGGTTTGAAACGGTTTGCCATGGAAACGGGAAGAAATGACGCACATTTTTTTTTTCGAGATTCAAACGTAAGCTTCTCGATGTGTGTGTGTGTGTGGCGGCTTGTGATACGTTCCAGGGAGGAAAGACGCGTACAACGGAAAAACGCGCCTACTAAGACGCCTGCTTTCTTGTCATTATTGCGCTATATGGTGGGTAGCTTCTATCCCATTTGGGCTTTGATTTCTTTTCCTTCACCTTTTCTTGGACATTCGGTCTAAAGGTTTGGGCTTTTGTTGTGTTTTTGGGGATGCGAGAACGATGAAAGCAAAGATAGAGCAGTGTCGGTTTGGGACCTCCGTGTTGTTGTGGACGGAGTTGAAGAACCTGGTCAGAATTTCCGATCTCCCCAACAGTTTCTTGTTGATCGCCGTTGAAGCTGGTGGTTGCGTCACAGGATCATCTTGAACGCGCTTTAGAACAAGTTTTTGTGTGTTTGTGATTCTTCCGCTCTTTGGAGCAAGCGTGTCGACGGTGTGAGGTTGACAACCTTGTGTATTTTATTAACATCAAAATGTAAATTAGATATCTTCATATGTACATCGGTGCCGCCTATATTCATCGATCCTTCAGGATGTCTCACTATGTAAGTATTCCAAAATGGCCGTGCGTTAAATGAATGAATTGTTTCATCATGTATCATGGCTTGCTTGGTTCAAAATACATTTTTGCGATATGCTGTGCTCTGGTGCATTCCCTATCAATAAGCTTCTTCCTCGTCCGCCCTTACTCCCTTCGCACGCAAGTGTTGGCGGCTATATTGCGACGTATCTTATCGAAGTACGGGGATGACCGGTTCGTACCCGTTCGTAAGATACGGAGGCGACGGTGAGCAATAAAATGCGGCCAATTGTACTCTGGCGCGGGGCACACTTCTCGAACTATCAGTGATCGTCGCTGTACTACAACAATGTCGCTGCTTGATGATGAACGAAAAAGGGTACTAAAGGCCCATTGGAGGTGTTTCTCCGTAAGCTAAATACGTTTTGTAATGAAAACAAGCGCCCTTGAACAGGGGTGGGTAATCTGAAGCCCTACTGTGTACGACGTGATAAATTACAGTACACCCAGGGTACTACTACTGCTAGTGGGCGATAAAATCTCTCTTATCCAATGTTTACCCCCCTCGGTTTAAATCGTGTGTCGTTTCGAAAGCGTTACTTTTCACGGTACTGTACGCGTGAGTGTCGGATGGATTACCACACACGGACTCGATCAGCGATTATGAGTTCCGAACGCGCGTACTTTAAACATAACAAAATCCAAATTTTGTTGTGAATCAATCACACGTTTGCAGAATTCGTACAAATCTTTCCATATGCTCTTCTAAGACTCTTACACTCGGGCAAGATATGACTGTTTTAAGGGAGAGGGAAGCAGAGCAATCGCAACTTAGAGTTCCCTTCTTTCCTGCTGATAATAATTATCGCGCCTCCGGTTTTCCTCAACAGCCCCCTATCGCTAAGCGCTATTGCCAGCGCACAGGAAGCGGCGCACTGTGCCAAGGGGCATGGCCTGCATGGGTAGGCAGGTGGCAGGTTCTGAATAGAAAAGATTAGTCCTAGAGCGCTCCGAAGGTCCGATTGTGTCGGATGCAAAGTTCGAATTTTTAGTGCATGTGCTGAGAAGATGCTAAGAGCCATTTGTCTCACAAACCCCCTTTAGAGGAGCTGGGCTGAGCTGGGGACATTTTAGTCCTGGCCAATGTCTAGTCCTATTAGCCAGCCGCTGCCTGCAACATGCAACAGGCACAGCGACAGTCTTTCGGGCACCGGTGCCGGGGTACTCCCGTAGGGGTCAGTTAATTACATTACGATGGATTTTTAATGCCATGAGCGCGCGCGCCCAGTGATACGAAGCCGAGCGACGGGCAAAGGGTCGACTAATAGAGAGGAAATATTCACACACAGACACGCGCGCGCTAGAGCATACCAAGAAGGTAGTGTAAGTAAGCTGCTACTGGATGCCGGTGTGTAGATTGGTTTTCGCAAAATTCGTAACGGCGATCGGCGCCGAAGAGGGAAGGAAAAGATCACCCCCGAAAGAGCGAAATACAGAAGAAATCCCACCTCAGCAACGCGCGTTCACCTCAATCTGTGCCCAAACGCCGACTGCGAGAGAAAGCCAACATGGAGAGAGAGAGAGAGGGACAGCAAAGGGAGAGAGCATAGCGCGAGGCATCACAAACGCACGGGTACAGGCAGACAGCTTCTAGAGGGTAGTTCCGGGGTGTAGAGTCGGCTGGGGTGTGTGTATGTTGGGTCAGGTGCGCCTAATGGCTCATAAAACGGTGCGCCACCACCTTTCTCGTTCTCTGTCTCCCTCTCTCTCTCTCACACACTCGTTTACGCTCTTTCACTTCAATAATTGACCGGCGGAGCGTGCACGATTTTGGTTCGCGCATCCGCGGAAACCTCTTAGTACCGGTTGAGACTTCGCGTGGTACCGTCGCAGGGATCGAAGAGCTCTCACTGCCGCCGGTTTCGTGTGTTTCGGTACGGGTCGCAAGGGCGCCCTGCGAGTCAGAGGAGCAGTGTCTGTGATCGTCTTGCTGCAATAGAAACAAAAACCCTTTCTGGTTGTTTAAGAAAAAAACGAGCCCTGAATTAAGCTTTTGTGGCATCCTTTTTTTGCTTGTAAAAGCGTGAAGCCAAACCTGCCACGTAAAGTGGTTTCGCGCTGTACAGTGCAGTGCCTTGTCTGCTCCATTCGCCTGCTACGACCATGAAAAACGGCCTATGTGGCATGTGTGGCGCGCGCCCGTCTATGTGACCTTCGCGAAGGGTTCTCGATAGTTTTGTGATACGGGGCCGGGGATTAGATCTTCGGAGTAAAGCACTTATCGCGCACGGTTGTATATAATATTGTGGATAAGTGTAACAAACCGCTCTGAAGATGCTCAGAAAGGTTATGCAAACGTTGCTACAGTTTGAGCGATCGCCGCCCCACTGCAACACGATGCTTGGTGTGCCATGAAAAAGAAAAAGGGTGAACAGTGAGCGTGCTGTGTGTGTCTGTGCTGTTGGGGTGAAAATATTATTGCCAAGTTTTCAAAAATGTGGTTAAATCATCGCGGGGAGTTGAGCGTTGGTGGAGTGAAATAATGGGCCCTCGTTACTTTGGAGCGCATCTGGAGGAGGCTGCCACCGCTGCAAGTCTCGAAAAGCCAGATGAAAAATCAATTATTATTCCACGTCCATCTTTGTAAGTCCGTCGGGGAAGGCGACGGACGGCTCTTAAACATCTCGAGCGAGAGGAGTGACATTGCCTAGAGCACGGCCGCATGTGAAGTGTCAAGATTAGAGAGTGCCGAGTTTTTGATAGTGAAGGCTTTCGGAGAACGCCCGAGTGTGTGTTGTTTCTTGAGAAAAAAGCGCTTAAAGACAGCAGCAATATTTCGGGGTGAAGTGTTAACATGCCTATCAGTAGTAGCAGCGCGTAAGAGACGCGAGGAAGCAGCTGACATAGAAATCCAAAAACCATTCGACCGGAAACAAGCGGCCGAAAAGCCCTGTACTCTCTTCGGGAAGTTCGTTACTGTGCTACCCCTGCAGTTACGAGCCGGGGGAACGAAACGGCCATTGGCCTCGGTGGCTAGAGGCGCGGTGCGCTAGTGCATGCGGCAAATAGTGTTATAGCTCGTGGCACAAGCAGATAGTGTGTGGAGGAGCATCAAGCGACAAGCAGGCAATAAGTGCCACGGAGGCATCCACCGCGCACGGTAACGCACGCGTAACGCCTCTCCCGGGGAGTAGTAGAGCAAAGTGAGCCGCCCCGGCGCTGATCGTTGCTCGCGCAATTGATTAATATTTCATCGGGCGAAACGACGAAGTGTGTTCGTCGGTGGCTACGTTGATCAACTGGAAAACGCAGCCACGAAACCAAACGCCGCGCCTTCCCGTGGAAAAATCGACAGCCAGTCAACCCGGTGGAGATCATGATGGAGGGTGATATAAACAATTTTCTCTTCGGCGTACGTATCTTATTTTTTGTTTTGTTTTTCGTCGTATAGTTTCCTTCTTATTGTTTGCAGCTTGTTGTTTTTCCCAGTCCACTTTCTATCTTGGGTTTGGTGCTTTCGATGGGCGAAGAAGAAGGCAGTGCGCAAAAGAGGCCTGTAGGAGGTAAAGAAGTAGGAGAGAAAGGAAAATAGTCTGCACATTAATATATACGTTTAATATGTCGCTTACGTTTGCGGAAAAGTGTATGTACAGATGTACAAATAGAGCCATTTTGCTTCCTGTTTTTGAGACCCTCTAAGACCAGGTGTGTAGGTAAAAATCCCTTGTTTTGTCGTTGGATGTTTTGAGGCTTAACAGTTGCTACGCGTTTATGGTTAGATTAGTACAATGGTTTAATCAAATTTTTCATTAGAAATTAGAAACTTCAATAGAAGGTCAGTGTTTCTATTCCTTCTTCTTCTTCTGCTTAACACACACACACACACCAGTTCTGCAGCCGGTTCTTATCAGACTCGTTCGGCACAAGCATACGTGCACTCAGACGAGATAAGGTGGAGGGTGTTTAGGTTTGGCTATGCATCGAAGGCGAGCATTTCACCTTCACTTCAACCATTTTGTGCAGCCCCAACAGGCAAACAGAATTGCAAACAATGTTTTGTCGTGTCACTTTGTTTTTTTGTTTGTCCCCAGGTTTCTTCGTTAATGCTAACCGAGGCAACTTTTCCATAAGCTGCGTTAGTCAGCGCAACCATATGGATGCGTGTGCAAGTGTTTTTTGTTTGTGTGTGAGCAACTACCCCATGGATAGAACCTTCCCGAGACTTCCTGTACGTGTGTTGTTGCCACCTTTGCTGCACTGTTTTTTCCTCCCAATCCACCCTGTGTGTGTTTCTACCGGCATAAAGCCGGCATTAGAGAGAAAAAAACGCCTCCACCGGACGACTGACTGTACAAAGGTAGTGCATTTAGCATCCGTCAAAGCAACCCCGAATGGGAAGGTACCACGTCGACAAACACAGGCGAAGGCTACCGCGGTGAATCCAACTCTCTCTGTCTCCATTGGTGTTGGTGAGAGCGGCGGCCCACGAGATGCTTGCGCAAAACCGCAAAGTGCTCGCTCTCATCTCCCGCGCTATAGACACCGCGCGCGGTCTCCCCCGGGGTGTGCCCTTTGCGAACCGTCGCCCTCCCACGAGCCGCCTCCTAGGCAAGAGAGCAGCAGAATCCAAAGCGAAAAAACACGTGCTCGCTCGGTCGCTCGGTCATTTGCGTTTGCCACTGTGCCCCGAGCACAAAATAGTCAACGTAAGCAACTGTGAGCTGTGGGGAGTGAGCAAACTGGTTTCCCTGGCAGCGCGCGAGCTTTACTGCTGACGTACCGCGGCCGTATCGCGCTGGAGAAGGGCTTTCGTGTCTCTGTGTGTATTGGTGGTAGCACCGCTAATAGGTATAGTGCCTAGGCGTTGCGAAGGACAATTTCCAATTTGCCGGTCGAACTGGTGCTGGTGCCGGGGCCGGTTCTTCCATTTCTAGCTCCAAAACGGTGTGATAAGAGATGACGCAATCCCGCTGGAAAGACCGGCGTTTCGATACGACGACGCCTCTCTTTCAATGACGATGTGATGGCGCTTTGGCTGAGCTGATCAATCTTTTCCACCAGAATGGACAAAGAAGGTGCCAGCAGAGTAAGGTGCCTTGGGAGCCTACGATTTGTCCCTGACGCATGACATTATTATGTCCGACCGGTGGCGTGGCGTACGTTCTTTACCTCGTCCGCCGCATCGTTCGTTGCTGTTGTTGACCTCATTTGGGCTACGGTATGTGTTCGTGCGTCTGTGTGTGTGTGTGTACATAGACAGGGTGTGCAAATAACGCCCGTGTGTATCGATCGCGGAGCATGCTATGCTTTCTCCCCGCGGAATTGAAGTCGTCGTCATGGCTTTTGGATCGGTCCAAAAATGAATGCTGATGTATTGCTGATGCCTCAAATGGGATGGAGGGTGAAGGGAGATGGTGAGGGGAGTGTGAGCAACGACCCAACGGTACAATCGTGGCGTACTCCCCACTCCCCCGAAACCACCACACCCATTAGAAGCCTTTCTTTTCGGTTCTCGTCTTAGCATCATCGTCGGTGGAGGCGATGCCGCCGCAGCCATGCTGTGGTAACGGTTTTTTGAATTCTTTTACGCCCATTTGTGTAGTCGTGTTATGTATGCTCAGCTCGTTCATTGACTGCCATTTGCCAGATTTTGTTCGTGCAGCATGGCGGGGAGTGGTTGGGATTGAGTTGTAAGCATGTTTTTAAGAGACATTATTGCATTTTAGTGTAGTTTAGTTAGTATCAATTATTCAAAACTTTCATGCGTACAGAATGGTCCAAGCAAGCCATGCATGGTGACCTCAAAAGCTTTCCCATCTTATCGAACTTTCGGTACGGTTTCAATGAATAAATTGGACTTTTTTTTCAATATCAAGCCTCTGATAATTCATCCATGTGTTAACTTAATCAAATTGCCAATTACCACGAAACTGTAGCACACGCTTTCGACAGCCTCTGTTAAATTACCCCAAAATACCGGTCACGTGCTCTTATTTGGTTCTTATTTTCCTGTCCGGTACTCTTTTTCCCTCAAAAAACCGGTTCCTTTCGCCAGCTTAAAAAGACTGACTCGCTCAATGTGTCCGAAAGTTCAAAGAGCCATTAAACGTGTCCTTTCGCTGCGTCTCGGTGTGTCTCTGACACAGCGTAGTAGCAGGATAGCGAATGTGTTGCTTGAACGGATTTTGCGTAACCCATGTGGAGAATGGAACTGATGCGCGTTTTTTTCCTTCCCCCCTTGAGACGTTTGAATTTCATTTTTGCACTGTCTTTGTTTGTTACCTTTTGCTCACACGAACGCACTGCGTCGCGCATAGGCTTGATGCTGGTGCGGATGCCGCTCTCTTTCAATTTTAAAGCCTGTACGAGCTTACGAGTCTCCGGTGAAAGTTGTTACATGAATGCATTTTTTTAAAACCGGCGGCACATTTTTACAGACTACTTTTCGTTGTTTGGACAGCAAAAAAAGGGTGGATTGATAGAGAGATTATGATAGCTGAACGGAAAGGAAGTGCCTGGCCTGGTCCTGTTGCGATATCTGGATATTTGGGTGCAGTAAAACCGTCCAAATGCAAACCAGTTAGCAGGCACCCATGGCCGATGGCCTCGACATTTCGTGTTTGTTAGAGAGCTGAGAACAACATTTTTTTGGGCTCGATTAAATCCGAGAAAAAACGTGTCCAAATAGACACGTGCTTAATTTGTGCACCACGCGCATTCGTTGCTAGCATATTTGCGTAATGTATGAAATAATACTCCAAACACACCTTGACGTCATTGCATGTCAAAGGTATTGCCCGGGATGCCATCAGCTCCGTGAGGTAATGTTTAATTTAATATATATTTTTAACACCAAACGACTTTGCCTTGCACCAAAAACTGAAGGGCTTCTGGGGTGGATTTGCGTAACGGTGAACCGCAGCACCACTCCACACTGCTCCGTTGTGGAAAAATAGTTCTGTAATGCCGCGACACGGACAGGGCTTCCGTGCCGGCACCACAACACACGTACACGTCCCCTAACAACAGCCCCCCATGACTGATGTGCTTTGTTTGGTTCTTTTTTGCAGCAGGATGAATGGCCGGAGGAGGACTTCATGAACAGCTTGCTGAAGATGGACGACACGATGCTGTTCAGCGAGCCGCCGGCCACCCATACCGGCGGGGCGGACGAGCTGGACGACTTTATGCGGCAGCTCAACTACAGCTACACGGCGGACACGTACCTCGGGGAGCAGCAGGTCACGTCCCCACTATCATCCCACGCCTCAACCGATCAAGAGTTCCACGGATTCCCGAGCACCACGGACGGCGGAAGCAGCAGCGCCTCGCTGGACGGGTACTTTGACGAAGGGTACGGCGTCCGGATGCAGGACAAGCCCGAGCTGATGAACGTCGACTTTAGCATGCTGAACGTGCTCGATCCCGGCAGTCCCATCGAACCGGAGCACATCTCGTCGGCCGCTTCCGACAGCGGACTGTCCAGCGACCATCTCGACCTGTAAGTGTGCATAATGTCAAGAGTTGGGTTTAGTCGGCATGCACCACATTTGCCACATTCAATCAAAGCCGGTCGGCCAACAAAGTGAAAGGTTGTTTCACCACACGACACTCTGGTGGGTCTCTGTTGCTACACCAGTGGAGCGCAGTTGAAAGTAACTCTCCACACGACAACACGTGGCGTGGCGAACACTTTCGATCCGGTACCACAAGAGCAACAAGATAAAAATGTATAAAACAGCAGCAGTGCTCAAGATGCTGAAAGAACCCGTTCTCAATGATCGCTGACGACCTATTCTATGTTGGTTTGAGCTGCTTAAAACGCGGGCTGAACGGCATGCCGGGTTCATCTCACCATAATATGGTTCATTGTGGTAAATAGAGCCCCTCATTTAAACGATCGTACACTTGCACGATCGCTTCTTCGCTTAGCCCATTTGTCACTGGGTGCTTGGGTGCAATTGTCTGCCAGCCGACTGCAAGCAGATGTATGCAATGGTATGAGGTATTAAAAATAATCTACAAGATGACTACCCCACCGTATGTTGTTGGTTGGTGTGTGCGTAGTTCGCCATAGTGCAAACTATTTTACCAGACCAAGGCAGACAGGCGAGCTGCTGTATTGTACCGCTGGGACAAATCTGTTAAGCTAATACTAATTAATGCTCTCCTCCGTGTGCCAGTGTGCTGCTGACCACACACAAACGCAAAGTACAAGAATTCCTCTGCGCTTCAATTCTACGCACGCAGCAGCGCAAACCAGATGCTCCGATTGTCCCGCAATGCACCGGCGCGGTCCTAATATTCAGGTCAACGCGACACGGTGAGAGGAGTTGACTATGTTACTGCTACAGCTCTCTCTTTCACTCTCTCGTTTCACATCAAAATTCATGTATCGGCGTACCGAAAATGTGTCAAAATTAGAAATCATTCTGATAAATATAGGTCCCATCGGTGTCCTTCAATGTTCTACCGATGTAAGGGAACGCAAAAATAGGGGCATTTGAAGCACGGCTGTGAGTAGCAACTGCTGATAGCGTATAGAAGCGGAGGGGATTGTAACCGTTTGATGAAACATTGATAAGAGAACACCTTCTTTGCGATAAGGTGTACGAAACGAACCTGTTTTTTGCCTTTCACGCAGCAGGCGTGGTGCGGTGCTAAGCAACAACCATAAAACAATCCACTGATATCTGATCCTCTTTCACAGTGACCCGAACACGGAATATGAAGCCCTCAGTCCGGGTATGTCCTCGCCCGGTCCGTCCATCAGCGAACGGGGTGGACAGAACTCGCCGCCCCGCTTCACGATATCGGTAAAGCAAGAGCCGTCCGTCCCGACCACCCCGACAGCAACAGCTCAGCAGCCCCCAGTCACCGTTCAGCAGGTTCAGCCGGTTGTACCACGACAGCAGCCGGCGGTTCTAGCGCAACCGATGGCGGCCACCCAGCGTACGGCGCAAACCACTGCGACAACTGCTGTGCCCGTTCGCTCTGCTGAAAAGCTGATAGGCACCAAAACAGCGATCGTCACTAACGGAGCGCCAACCGTGCTGAAAACGTCGGCAAACAAAACGGCCACCACCACCGTGTACCAGCAGCCGGGAACGGGCATGAAATCACTGATCGCCAACGGCACGAAGCGACTGATCGCATCGACCAATGGCATTAGTGCGTCGACGGTCCCCCAGCAGCTGGTCGGCAGCAACGGCAAGGAGCTGAAGATTATCCGCATGGCCACGATGAAGAACGGACAAACGGTGGCAGTTGCCAACGGGCTGACGACGGCCGGTACGACCGGCACTAACAAAAAAGTTACCCTGCAGCTCAAAAACTCGACGCTAAAGGCGGGCGTCGGCGGCACCGGCGGCAGCACGATCATTCCCAAGAACGTAGTCCTGACCACGTCGAGCAGTGGCACGAATGGTCACAGCAGCGCGGCCACCACCACCACCACCACCACCACCACCGTGCCCGGTGTGCGCAAAATCATACGCATGCAGCAGCAGACGCAGCAGAACGGGCGGCAGATACTGGTGCCGGTGACGATTCAGGACCTGCGCACGATCAAGATCGTCAACTCGACCAACATGAAGGGCAGATCGTCGGCCAACATCAAGCTGGCGGCGGCTAACATGCTGCAGCAGTCGAAGCAAGGGCTAATACAGAAGAACGTGGTGCTGAGCAAGGATCAGCTGCTGCTGGACGATGGCGTGCTGTCCGATGCGGGCGGCCCCAGCTCGTCCTCCGACTCGGAAAGCTACGTGTTCGAGGACATTATGCAGCAGAGCAGCGCGGTGCTGGCGGAGGTCGAGCGACAGCAGCAGAAGCATCACAGCAGCATCATCAGCGACTCGGACGTCGAGCCGGACGGTGACGATGGGGACGACGATGACGTCGACATGGAGGAGATTGGCAAGGGCCGCAACCAGAACGGCACGTACCAGAAGCTGATGCTGACGGCGGAGGAGAAGCGGCTGCTGGCGAAGGAAGGCATCTCGCTGCCGACCAGCTACCCGCTCACCAAGCACGAGGAGCGCGAGCTGAAGCGCATCCGGCGGAAGATTCGGAACAAAATTTCCGCCCAAGATTCGCGCAAGCGCAAGAAGGAGTACGTCGACGGGCTGGAGGAAAGGTATGTGTAGTAGGGCGTGTGGCAGGGAGTTTGCCGTAACTAACTCGCTTTCCTTCCCTTTACAGAGTGAAACAATGCACCGAAGAGAACCAGAATCTGGTGAAACGAATCAAGATTCTGCAGAGTCAAAATCACGACCTCGTTAGCCAGATGAAGCGCATCCAGTCGCTGCTGACCAAGGGCACGAGCAAAACGACCCAACCGGCCACCTGCCTGATGGTGCTGCTGATCAGCATGGCGCTGGTTGCCGTGCCGAACCTGAAGCTGGGCAACACGGCCACCCAGCAGAACATACAGGACTCGATCGAAATGTCCGAGCTGATGCAGGACCCGGCCAACGACAAGCTGCAGGTGGTGCAGCAGAGCCGCCGTGCACTGCTATTCGACACGAAGGAACAATCGCACGCTGCCGCCACCGCCGAGGAGGAGCTGAACTTTGACGAGATCATGTCATCGTTCAACGCCAACGCGCTGATCGCCAACGAGCACGACTACTTCAGCGAGCTGGACGGAGGGCGGTCGGGCGGTGGTGAGCCGCTGTCGGCCAAGCGCTCCAAGCTGCTGCTACCGACGACCACGACGCTGATCGACTACGACGTCGATGACGACGTGTGGAACGGGGGCAGCAAGATACGCATCAAGCAGGAAGCGGCCGGATCCATGTCGCCGGACAGCAGCAGCAGCAACGGCAACGGCAACAACGAGCTGTTCGAGCAGAAGGTGCGCGAGTTCCAGGCATCGCTGCAGAAAAGCATCCGCGATGCGGCCGAAGAACACACCACCGGCATGATGATGGCGGCCAAGTACGACCTCAACAGTGAGGTCATTGTGGATCGCGATCTGTTCGATTTGGTCGGCAAGCAGCAGCAGCAGCAGCAGGATGGTGGACTGTACGAGATGTCTCTCGATACGTTCTCGAAGGCTGGCCTCAACAATGGCGGTATCGATCTGCTCGGTAGCGTTCGGGCCGAACCGACCGTTGTCAGTGCCGACTCGACCGGAGGTGATGCTAGTGACGCGCGGAAGCTTAACGCATCCCAGCAGATTCAGCAGCAGAACAACAAGCGTAAGCTGCTGCTGTAAGCAGTGTACAAGTTGTCGTTGTACGACTAGAAGTGAAGAAGAAGCTGGCTGTTTTTCTTTCTTTTTGTTGTTCGTTCAAAGTCGTCGAGTCGACCCGGCTCGTGGAAAACTAATTGTAAATAGGTCTCGTTTTTAAGGCGCGTTAAAGAAGCGCAACAGTTTTCGGTTAACCATTTTCATTTATCCTTCCCCTTCCTCACACACACCGTTAGCAAACACATTGCAACACAGGTAATGCATTTTGTCTATAATATGTATGTAATGACGCTACGAAGCCTTTCGCAATTTGATTTATTAGTACGTACCTAGGTATGTGAAGGGGTATGTGCGTGTGTGTGTGTGTTACTATTAAGAGATAGTAGAAGATAACGGCTAAGTGCATATTCATTTCACACACACACTCACACACAAATCAAGTATTTTACTCGTATCCAATTGGCATAAGATGCAGGAACGGTTCACTATTACGTGTTTCTTTCTTTTTTTCACTACACAAGTAGATAAGACAGTTGCCGCCACCGCGTTGGTATGGGGAACAGTTACACTAGCACGCACCGCTTACTTTGTGAGTGACGAGTGTGTGAAGGAAGCAGAGCGAAGAAGAACTCTTGTTGATGTTTGATTTTCTTCTTCTATTCCTTATTCGTCGATTCGATCTTATGCTTATGATTGCTTTCCTTCTTTTTTCCTATAAGATTCACCGATACGAGCAAAGAGAGCGGGAGAGTGAGTGAGTGAGTGAGAGCGCGCTCGGGCGCACTATACTAGCTTTAGGACAGTTTAATGTGCAATTTAATTAGATTTTATTGTATTGTGTCCGCTTAATTTTGAAACAAAAGAAACAAAACAAACACACATTGATAATGTCCTCCACACCCCACCATTTCAAATTGGGGTACATAGACGAGAACAGCGCATTTGTTGCCGTTAATTTTACGTTGCTGTTTTGGTTTGTGTCTTTTTTAATTGCAATATCTAATCTAGAACCGTAGACCCCAACCAAACGTTTGCGTTTGTTTGTGTTATCATCAGCATCATCGTGAGTCGTGGGCACTAAACATTAGGGGAGAACGTATATTCCATCTGGAACGTTTTGCGGGATAACAATAATAATAATAATAATAGTAATAATAATAATATCTAATGTATCTATCTACTAGGTGAAAAACAACTGAACCGTAAACGATTCGATTGACTTATATCTGTGTTTCACTATATGTTTCTGTTTTCATTTATTCCCTTTGCCAAGCATTGTTGACCGTCATGAGTATAAAGTTAATAGTATAAGCATAGTAATGTAGTGATAGGCATTTAGCGATAGCAACAACAACAACAACAATTATAATAATAATATTATTATAAATGATATACGCGTCACAGCAAGTGGCAACACACCAAGATTCGCCAAGAAGTTTCAAACGCATCCCGGACGTACGGTTGAATGAAAAGCAGCATTAATCGTTGAGTAATATTTCCGATTTCCGTTACTCTCCCACACCTCCCCCCCCCACGGGGGTAGTAAAGGTTAGATAGTTAGATCAACAAATGTTTCATTTCACGCTGTTCTTACACACAAAACAAAATAAAACAACGGCAAAGGCTTTTCCAGCGTAACACCGTGCATAGTGCAAACACGAAAAACCACAACAACAACTTCTCTAGAATATAGGTAAATATAATAACTTGTTGTACATAACCAAAGTGTTTAGGGTTTCTTTTTTTGTGTGTATTTTCCCTCTCGAAATCCGAAAATACCCCACACTACCCATTAACAGTTTACAACGCTTTCTATAAGATCGTGCCCGGCAATGATCCGATCGGAGGACAGGACAATCTTAGCCCCGATTGTGCGCTCCAGCAGATGGCAGGCAGCGATCTCGGCGTACGTAATTCCACCCACAATGAAGATGAACATCGTTTTCTCCTTGAACGGGAGCAGCTGATTCAGGGCCACCTTGTGACTGCTCGCCGACAGTTCCTTGATCGATCGTGGCGCACACTGTGTATGATCACCCGGCTGTCCACTGGCTGTCAGCGAGCGGCCCGAAACCTTCAGCCGCTCCAGATGACCCAGCCGGGTGTTGAGATTGTCGAAGCTGGACGCAGCAAAGATTAGGTTCGTCAATTGCGTCACGAGTGGGATGTAATTGCCGTTGAAGACGTAGCTGGGGCATGTTTTGCCACCGGCAGCAACATTGCCTCCCCCCGTCGATTGCACACCGCCCGTTAGGCCACCGTCTCGGTCGGTCGTTGGCGTGGTCGCGGTCGTCGCAGTGTCGTTCGCGTCCGTCGGCAACTGTTTCAGCTTGTTCGCCTCAATCTGGAACGGTGTCTTGAGCGTGGGAATGGAGATTTGGGACAGAATTTTCGTTTTGCTAAGATTGGTCGTGTCGGGGAAGAGACGCGCTTGAAAGAGGCTGTGAAAGAGGCTAAGATGCCGGTACCCGAATGCGTTCAGGTAGCCCGTCATGAGCCTTGTCATGTCCTCGCCCGTCAGCCCGATCGTGACGTGGTACAGACAGATTAGCCGCAGCGTATTGTACCGATGCGCGTCGCTGCTGAGCAGCTCGAGAATGTAGTTCATGATTTGCTTGCGGTTCGTGTTGGTGAGGATGCTTTCCTCGATCATTTGGTGCTTCTCGAAGTTGGCGCCAATCTCCTCCACGATCGTTTCGCACAGCCGGAGATGCTTGAACAGCTCCTTCTTGGCGGCGGCAACCTTCGGCAGCTTGTGCGTAACGTACTCCTTCATCTCGTGCAGCTTCATCTCGCGCGTGTACGCCTTTCCCTCCAGGCCGAGCGCTTTCGCCTGTGCGCTGAGCAGGCTGATGACTTCGGAAAAGTGGCGATACCGGTGCTCGAGATAGATCATGTCCTGTGCGCCACTCATGCGCAAGCTAGTCGTTTCCTGCTGCTTCGAAGCCGCAGCGGCGTTCTGTTCCTGCAGAAAGGCCAGCTTGCCGTTCTTGATCTTGTTGTACTCACCATCGACGGCCAGCGAGCCGGAGTTGAGGGGCTGTATCTCCAGCAGCAGCCCACAGTACACGACCGGTGTTAACAGGCAGGCCGGATAGTCCCGATCACGGTCGAGTATGAGCATGGCCGAGTACTCCGGCTCTTTCTCCGGCTGGTCCACCTTGCCGGCGGCATTCTCCTTCCCCCCGACATTCGGTCGCTTGGCCGCTTCCATGCGATGCACCATGTGCAGTATTTTCTCCGCGTTCTCCCCCAGGCTGAACACGAGATGAGGCTTGCCCATGACGAGATTGAAGATGCGAATGCTTTGCGCAATCGAGCCGAGCGGTGTGGTGTCCTTGCGCACAAACACATCCGCAAACACGTTCGGCAGCTCGAGGCTGAGCAGCGATTCGTCGAGCAGCAGAAAATCCCACTGAAAGTTGTACAGCTCGACGATGCCGTGCAGGCCCTCCTCCTCCAGCAGATGCTCGAAGCTGGCCAGCACCGACGGGAGCACCAGCACGTGGTACTGCTTGTTGCGTATGTCCGGTTCCATCATGCTGCTCGTCTGGCTCTGGTAGCCACTGATCTGATCCAGCACGCTCTTGAACGTAAGCAGGCTCGAGGTGATCAGGTACACAAACTGTTTCCGCTTCGGTGGGGGATTTTTCGAATCAAACTTGAATATTTTATCGATGCCTTTCTTCCTGTGTTGAGAGAAAGAGAGAGAGAGAGAGGTAAGAAGGGGTCTGTTTAGCCCGTTTCCCGGCAGTCTACCTTACCTAAGCCAGGATGCACCGCACACATGTTCCAGCGGTTTAATGAGCGCCGGTTCGATGATCAGGTCCTTCTCCGACGGGATGGAGTAGAATACATGCTGCAGCTTTTCCTGCGCAATCTGCCGGAATCCAAGAAGCTTCCGACCGCTTGCAGAATCCATCGTGCAACTGGCTGGTACGAGTGCGGGCCAGCGATCACTGCGATAAATTTTGTAAACAATGCACAGGATGCTCAGATTCGGCCAAGCATTCAATACAACCCTGCTGCACGAGCAAGCAGCACACACACACACTCACGGGCGCGCGTCGAAGCTGTCAGTTCGTTGCCTGGCAGATGGGGCGCAGCTGTCATCGGCTTCAGCAGAAAATGTTTGTTTACGCTTTGGGCAGGAGGACGCAAACATAATTGTGCAAAAATCCCGCTTCCTCGTAGTGTTAGTCGTTTCATTTGCACTGCACGCTCCACCACAGTATGTCCGGTAAGGAGTGAAGTTTCGTTTAGTTGCCACTTCCACGCGAGATGACAATGCAACAAGGCTGTTTCCCCCCCTCTTTTGCCCCTCGTTCACAGAGAGCCGCGATAGCAACCGTTGTCGCAAAACGTCCAGCCCGTACACCAAGCAGGATCTGAAGAATGCCATCAACCTGATCGTAGAACGCGGTACCTCGATTCGCCGTGCTGCATTCGTGTGCAACGTTCCGCGCACCACCCTGTCCACCTACTTGAAGTCGCTGAAGCACGGCAAAATCAGCAAGCTGTTGCCGCAGGAAGAGCAAGCACTGTACCAGTGGATGACGGACTGCTGCAAGCGCGGCTTCTCGATCAAGCAGCGCAACGTGGAGACGGCAGCCGAAGCACTGGTGCAGAAGAACGTCCCGGCCCGGTCGCACCCCTTCCAGGACACGGAGTTTGGGCGGCGCTGCTACCAGAAGTTCGTCCGACGATGGCTCTCGATTGATCGCGTCAAGGAGCGCAAGCATCTCGGCACCATCATGGACTGGTATCTGCACATCGAAAGCTATCTGAACGAGGCGAACCTGTTCGACATCCTGAACCACCCGGCCCGCGTCTTCGTGTGCGACGAGCTGCGGTTCCGGGAGCGGGTCGAAATGCAGGAAAGTGTACGGTCGCCGCTGAAGAAGATGACCATGCTGTACACGTTTTCGGCGGCCGGTGAACACCTGTCCCCGCTGCTTGTCTACCCGTACCGGCGCGACGTACCGCCACACATAGTCCAGGCGGCGCCGAAAAACTGCGCAATCGTAGCGCACGAGTATGGCCAGGTGACACCGAAAACGTTCGCCGCCTACCTGGACAAGGTGGTGGACAAGTTCGTGACGGCGAAGGGCATCCCGAAGCCGGTGCTGATGTTCGTGGACGAGTCGCAGGTCGACCTGACGCTGCACCTGCACAACACCTGCAAGCGGTTGGGTGTCGTGCTGATCGGGCTGTCGGCGGCACAGGTAGTGAAGCCGACCGGCAACACGTTCGGCGACATCTGCACCGGCTGGGAGCAGGAGCTGCCGAAGTGGGAACGGGAAAATGGGCGCGAGTTCACGCTTGCCGAATGTGCCGGGCTGATGCAGCAGATTAACCAGCGCTACATAAAGCCGGCGGTGCTGGTGAAAGATTTTGCGGCCAGCAATTTGTGCCCGTGGAATCGGCCAAAGCGCGATACGACGATGGATGGCGATGGTACGGCCATTGCCTACGACGACATGATGGAGGGACCGGACGAGGACGACGAGGACGACGATATAGAAATAGAACACTTCCTGGAGAACGTTGACGGTTGGTCCGATGGAGAGGATGGGGAGGATTTTGAGGACGAAGATGAGTTCATGGACGAATTGAACGCGGAGGAAGAGGAGGAAGAAGAGGAGGAGCAGGACGGTAACACCAACATCAACGCCAGCGAACAACCGGAGGAAGAGAAAAAGAAAAAGGAAAAAGAGTCCACACCGGCTGTGCAGCCAGCGGAAGAAAAGGTGAGCATAACGACAGCACCCAAAACGAACCAACCGACAGCGCCCCCGACCGTTGGTGATGTTGCCAAATGCTCCAAATCGAAGGAGGCGGCAAATGGAGAAGCGATCAGCGATGGGAAAGAAAGCGCAGCAGCTGCAGCAACAGTGGCGCAGCCGGCGACACAGAACGCATCGGAGGAGGACGATAACTATGATGGGCCGCCGGACGACATCGATATCAGTATTAATTTCATCGACTTCAAACGTGCCATCGGTAGTGAGCTGACGGAAAAGTTTGAACGTAAGCTAGAGATCGAAAACCGTCTACCGCTGGCAAACCACGCCGAAAACGTGCTGTTCGACATCTATCGCCAGTTCCGGTGCGACATCGTCACCGACAGTGACGATGATTACGACGTCGTAGAGGTGGGGGATGAATGAGGAAGCCACTGATGCGGCCATTGATTGGTTAGGGATTGTAGGGCCCGCGATAAGATAAGATTAAGCTAGTTTTTGCCATATTGTACGTTTCTTTTTTTTACCATTTAGAAGTAACGGCCCAGTCTGATAGTATGTAGAGCTGTAACTCTCGATGCATTCCCTTTTATTCGGTTTTACGCGCGCGACCATTCAAAGTGCACGCACTGCACAAACCCAACACCAAAGCTACTGGTGAATCATTTTGTATTCCTATTCGCTAACCTCCCAAAGAACGCAACAAAATAAACGCTCTAGCTGTTTATAGCTTAATTTTGAGCCTGCCCCTACGAGTTTTAACCATAGGAGAGAAACATTTTTTAAATCCCCTAAATGGCGGAATGAAGGGAAAAATTCATCAAATTATGGCCAACAGGTTTCTTACACCACGACCAGTGTGCGCTGCACTCTCGTTGACAGCGATTTGTTGTTTGTTTACGATCGTTCCTAGAACATTGTTCACTCTACCAGACGCGGAACGATGATCACAGTAAGCTAATTGTGCCCCCAAAAAAATTTGATCTCGAGCACGATGTTGCGATCGGTGGACAAATGTCCCGGGCTGTACTGCGGGCGCACGGTTCTGGAAAACAGTTCGCTCAGTGAATGTGGAGCCTGCTTGCGCGGCTACCGCGTGAACGCACAGTACGTGTGTTCGCCGTGTGAAAAAGATCTGACCTCGCACGATTGGCTGTATCTAGGGTTTATGACGATTCTACCACTGATCATACACTGGTTCTGTATCGATCTGAATGCTCACCTGCGCAAGTAAGTCCACACGGATTCGGTCAAGAGCGGCAACAACATGCCGCACATCAACACCACCACTTGATTCGTTCGCTGATTCGGTTTCCAGATTCACCAAGGGAGAATTGATCCTGCACGCCAGCGCCTGTGTGGAGGTGCTGCTTTCGGCCTTCCTCACCATCCTCTTCACCGATCCGATCTGGCAGCTGCGCATCAACTCGTGCGGTGTACAGAAAGTGTCCGACTGGTACACGCTGTTCCACAACCCAACGCCCAATTACGAGACGACGCTGTACTGCACGCAGGAAGCGGTCTACCCGCTGCAGACGATGATATTCGTGTTCTACCTGTTCTGCGTCACATTCATGATGATCATTCGGCCCGGGTTGAACGTGAAGTTTTTGCCCTACCGTGGCAAGCTCGCCGTCTACTATGCGCTCTACATTTTCCCCATCCTAGCGTTGCTTCACGCCGTCGCCGGTGGTGTTATCTGTGAGTATCGGTGTTTGGCATATACCATCGTTCGTGACATCAACGAATCATCGGGTCTCTTTCTACAGACTACACCTTCCCCTACTTGAGCATCCTCATTTCGGTGGTGTCGAATGCATTGCACTTTTCGATCAAGCTCGATCAGACGATGAAATCGCTGCTGGAAACGTCGATAACTCAGCTGAGAAATGCAACGATTATACGTTAGTATTACTAAAACCCTTCCTATCCTCGGCTACAATGTACAGTGTAATTAAACTTACTGAACACGATCTTCTCTTCCTTTCCAGTTGGCCATTGGGTGCTGTTGGCGTATGGCATTGTATCGATACCGTACGACATTTCCTACTTCGCACTGCTGCTAGTACCTGCACCGGCCCTGTTTTACATTTTCACCGCCAAATACACGGATCCTGATAATTTTAAGTAGGCAGTAGGAGGAGTACACGTACACGTACGGTCGGTTGAATATTTGCACCCCGTTCCATAAAACTGTTGTGATCTAAGAGCGAGACTTGGAAATATAATCTTCTTCTTGTGTAGTAATAGTAATCAAATATTCGGTCGAACGGTTTCTGTCTCTTTTTCGGAGTTGAGTTCATCGTACTGATTTCAGGAATTCCGATTTAGTAGAAGAACAGAAGACTTCAAGAAGGCAAACGGTCGACACAGTGTCTACTACAGCCACGTCTGAGATCAACTATTTGGTCATCATGCTTTAGCCGGAAAGTGATACACAGGAACCACCTTGTTTCATTTTTGGTATTACTGTAGAGTTTGTACTTCGTTAAAACTGAAAGTCGTTTATTTTCTGCGCGATTACTAAACACCCCATCGACTTTAAATGTTTATGGGCGATTAAAATGTTTCCTACAATGAAACATATGACACTATTTTTGTGTATGTGTGGTGGTGATTTGCACGGATGCCGAAAAGGTGAGACGTCTACACCGCCCCACGACGGTGTACGATTTGTCTGGATTATTATTCCTTTTTTTTTAGTGCCTTGTTTTACCCTTCTTACCCGCGTTTGCTATTACACTACGCACGCACACGATAATAATGTGGGGATTATTGATTGCTTTAGTTTGCTACACGGGCGACGAATTATTAGCGGATGACGGTGAGAGAGAGAGTAAGTTAAAATGCACGAACTAGCACATCATTCGTAGCGTTCGACTAAACACAAAAACGTTCGTTGTGTGTAATGCGAGATGATTTTGCATAAATGCAGCATCATTGTAAGGAGGATCGATCAACTAATAACATCCGAAGGATAAAAGCTCTTCAATCAATGGACACTTGGGGATTATTGTTGCTAATGTATCGCGTGTTAGCTTGTGTGTTTAAGGAGGGACGCATTTTGTTCACATTTGCTGAAGTTCTTACGGCTATAAAAAACATGACTGAGCGAATACGAAAATACAGTATGCATATGTCTAAAGAGTCCATTTGTGAAAGATAGAGAGAGAGAAAGGGAAATCCAATCGACAACGTACAGTGACGGCGGGGGTTTAGCGAAACCAAACAATATTGTTCCTTCCAGCAAATCCAAACACTTGGAGGAATGGTTCAAAACCGAATACACAAATTTAAGCACACAGGTGCAAACTTCTTGGGTCGTACACCCGTGCACGAATGCTGCTGCCCCTGGGCGAACGAGGGAAGTTCATTCCGCAAGACTGCAATACAATCTACTCTCTACAGTCGACGCAGTGGTAAGTGAAACGAAAGAGTTCGCGATATGAACTGTAGATGCTCTGCTGGAGGTTTGCTATCGGAGCGATTTAAATGCCAGACATAATATGCTTTTGGGTGAAAAGAATCGTAACACACGGCGGGGTATTGCTATACGTTGCTGCTAGATGACAATCTACGAGCGCCCTCATGATCACACACGTGTTTGTCTTGCTGGCTTGGCGGGCTTACTGACTACTAACAGAGCTACGGAGGAGGAACCGGCGGTTAAAAGTCGACAGCTGTTGAGGTTGATGACCTCAAGCAAACAACGCCTGCTTGTGGTATTATGCATGGTTAGGCCCACAGCAATCCATTCTCCCAATCCGAGTGTCTGATGGTAAAATATGTCCTATTAGACTAAGATGAGCGTAATCGTAATCCTGCGTTTGTCTCCAATTTTAAACGACATCACACACACACACCCAACCCGTAGCGGGTATTCCGAACTTTTTTTTTTCTTCTTGCAGCTTGGACTGTGGAGTACACCGGGAACAACCGGAAACGAATGGAAACTATAACACGAAGAAAGTGAAAGCGGAGCGAAGAACTTTGCCGCTCCACACTGGACGAACCACGACGCTACGGAGTGTGTGTCTGTGTGTTTGTATGTATGGGAACGAAATCAAGAGATCAACGGCAATCTCTAATTTAAAAGAAAGTCACATCCACCGTTCGTCCTTCAAAGCGCGTCCCGTCCATTAGTTCTGAAGCAAGAGAAAGAGCGAAGAAAACGGATTATAAATTAGAGAAAATGCAATCAAACGTGCGCAGCGAACGTGCGTGAACACTTACTAATGGCAACATCGGCGTCCCGTTCCTTGGCGAAACGAACGACACCGGTGTCCTGTCCTCTGATTTCGGCAAACTTCACCTCCCCGACGTCACGGAACTTATCGCGCAGCGTTTGCCAAGTCCAGGAAGACGGCATCTACGTTCAGAAAGCAAGTAAATACATAAAAGCCGTGTGAGCCGTGTTCTGGTTTTACCCCGCGAATGTCCCTAATGGTATACATACATTGCGAATGATGATCGTGTCGGACATCTTGCGGTTGCCATTGTTGATGCCGCCGTAGTTGCGACCGTAGTCATCGTTCGGTGCCGTGCTGTAGTTGCGAACGTTGGACGAACCCATGTCGTAGTCGTTGCCCCGATTCGACCCACCGTTACCGAAGCCGGACGAGTAGCTTTGGTTGAAGCTAGAGCCCAACCCACCGTCATTGCCGGCCCCGCCGAGACCGCTGAGCGCGCTGGACAGGCTGTTGCCGAGACCACCGCCCAACCCACCACCGGCACCGCCCAAACCGCCACCGACGCCACCGGCCGCTGCTGCCGCGGCCGCACCCAGCCCGCCGAGCCCGCTCAGATTGGACAGACCGGCGGCCGCATTCGACAGGAGCGAACTTTGCAGCCCGCCGGTCAGATTCGACAGGCCGACCACGTTGCTGAGCTGCGCCGCCAGGTTCGAGTTCAACCCGGACAGGCTGCTGGTGGCGGCCGAGTTGAGCAGATTGCTCGCCGTCAGCGGCGGCTGCACGGGCGTCGGGGCCGCATTGGCCAGCGTTGCACTTTGCATGGCCGTGTTTTGCTGCTGCAGCGAGGGCAGATTGCGCGCCACGTCCTTGAGCGGCTCACCGTTCGGACCCAACCCGATACCGATGCCCTTGAGGCCCTCGGGCAGCCGGCTCATCTCGCTCTTTTCCGTCAGCCGATCGAGCCGGACGGTCATGCGACGGTCGAACAGCATCTGCCGGTCAAACATCGAGATGGCCTGCACCGCCTCGACCGGATGGTCGTACTCAATGACGGCGAAGCCGCGGCTGTTCCCATCCTTGTCGACGGACAGATCGAGACTTTGGATTTTGCCCGCTAACTTAAACACCTGCTTCAGCTTCTTCGCATCGACTTTGTAGTCAAGCTAAAGGGACCGAACCAAACACATACACACACACGAACGACCGGCCCCGAAATACCATTTCACATACATCCGATGAGGAAAAAAGCGCACACACATACAGGCCACCCCCCATACACATTAGTCATTAATGACGAAGGCGACCCACCACGACGACGACGACGACGACGAAGACGACGACCCACGATGACAACGATGAATGGATGGCCAAAAAGAGAAAAGAAAAAAGAAAGAAAAACAATTGGAGGAGATACCCCCGTTGTAAGAATTGTTGCTGTACTAGCCCCTGGTGTTGTTGAAATACGGTTTAAGCGTTACTGAGAGGAGAGATCGTTTCTATTGAGCCGATCGATGTATCTCTACCGGAAAAATGGAACTTGTACGGAACGGAAAAGCGCAAACACTACTCTAGCCGCTCTGATAGTCTTGGGCGATTGCGATTTCGAACGTCTCACAACATTTGACACGAAAAATTATCTCCAACGGACGGTAAATGGGCAAACCACCAAAAATCCATGGCGCACCAGCAATCGACACCAACATGCCAACCAACATGTTTACAGACGTATTTGCATTAGAGAAAGAAGAACAACAGTCGACCACGACCGGAATAATTATGATAAGAGTATATGAAAAGAGGAATTTTAGGAACGCACGCCAAAAACTGTGAAACAACTGGCCCAGCGACAAAGCAATTGCTGACACGGGTGTAAATTAAATTGGACACGGAACAGAACAGTATCGATGTACTACGGTGTACGGAAGAAAACAAAATCAAAACAAATCTGCAAAACCAACTCCCTTGCGCTTCTCTCTGTGTTTGTTTCAAGCGCGCGTGTCGACGCGTATGGCACACTTCCACTTTGAGGACTGTGTTTGCATGCTCATACCCCTGCCGTACGCAATATCCAAACTAATGTACGCCCAATTGCCAATCAAATAATCGGTGTGACTCGTGAGAATTCAACCGTTACACACATCCACGGCAAGGTAACGCAACGTAGTAGAGATACATACATGAAGGAACGAAACGAATCCGAACGAAAAAGAGAGAAAAAAGTAGGAAATAGGGAGAGAGAGAGAGAGAAAAGGGGGCAACAACAAGAATGTCATGGTGCAGAAGAGTGATACTACTAGATACTCACATTCGCGACGAAGATCTTCGTATGCAACGGCCCTTGAATGCCTAACCCTTCCAAGAACTTCACGCTCAGACCGTACGTATTGTAGTCCTGGGAGAAATCATTACCACCGACACCGACACTGACGCCACCGAGATTGCCACCGCCGAGCACACCGCCACCTACATTGCCACCGCCACCGACAATACCGCCGCCACCACCGCCACCGCCACCTCCGCCGCCGCCGCCGCCACCTCCACCACCACCGCTACCACCGTGCGATGGTCCGGACCTGCAGATACAGAAACGACAGAGAGAGAGATAAAGAGAGAAATTCGCACGCGCGCAAACACACACGAGACGCGAGATACGGGATGATAGAAGAGAAAGAGAGGAAGAAAACGGTATATGAAAGGATATCTGGTACAGGATGATGATATCGTGCCAACCAAATTGGCTGTCTCTATAAGCTAAACTAACACGACAAAACACGCTACACGCTTGCTCTAAGGTGGAAATGGAGGTAAGGGGGAAATGAACGAATGGGCTCTGTACAGCTGGCATTACAGAAGATAGAACATGTGAGGCAAGCACCAATTAATTCGATAGTTGAGTGAAATGATGATGAGATGCCGATAATGAATGGGAATTTTGCGTCCCTATCAGAGGGATATCCTCGGCGGACACAATAGATGGTAGTAGGATCTATGGCCGTGAATGAAAAGAATACAGAATAAGTTTTCGCTTATGCTAGCAGGAAAGCGTTCAGTCTTTAAATCGAGTATGTACAATCAGTACATACATGAACAAAATATTCAACTAATTATTTGACCTGTAGCAGCGTAACATTCCCTGTTTATGATGAAACGGTTCAATTGCGATTCAAATAACCCAATCAACGACAAATATGAAAAAGAACAAGATTGAAAAGATAGTTTCGAAACAAAGCAAAACGTGCGAATTTCCGTTCTAAGACTGAAGACTTTCCATTTGAACAAAATAACAAAAAACCTATCCAGCAGGAAAGAAGCATGGCAATTTTGGGTGCGTTTTTATGTTGCTCCCAACTGATTTCAAGCAACAATCATTAACTTTCGGTAGCGCGTTTCACCTGCAATGCGCTGGCAAATGAGTCAAATATGAAAGTGTCTATAAATGTTATGGAAGTGTTCTTGCAAAGCAGCGTATAGTGAGAGACGTGAAAGAAGGAGAAAAAAAGAATGTAACATCGCAGCCAAATGACAAACAAAGACGCACCCCCAAACGCAGGTTTTGGCGGGAAAGGAAAGGTAGATAAAGGGACATACACATACACAACGACAGAAAAAAAGAATACACAAAGTAAATAGATAAAAGAAACGGATCGCAAACAGAAAGGGACACTAACATTCGATCGTCGTCTCGGTCCCGACGGCGGTTGTCGTTGTCGTTGCCGCGGAATGATTTCGGCACCACGCGTCCGTACTTGTCCCGTTCGTTACCGTAGTCCTCTTTGATAACCAGATTGCGGCCGTTAATGTCGTAGCGGTTCATCTTCTCCAGTGCCATCTGCACGTGTTCCGGCTTTTCGAACTCGACAATGCCGCACCCCCGGGGCTTATTGTTTTCATCGTGGAACAGCTCAACGAACGACACATCACCGACCTCCTTGCGGAACAGATCCTTCAGATCCTGCCACCGGTACTCGTACGGTACGTTCGACACGTAGATGCGCCGACAGTCGCTACGTTCTCGATCGCGGCTTCGATCGCGGTCGTTGCTGAAACGCGATCCGGCCCCGCTGCGTCGATCGGCACGTCTCGAACGGTCGCGATTGTTTTGATCACTGTCGTTATCCATTTGCTCGGTGTGCGCTGCACGGACGGCCGGTAGGGCGAAACGCGACGAAGCGTACGAGGGTGAAACAGTGTGACTCAACGCCGTATGAACAACAAGGATCAAACCCAAGCGCCAGAGAGAACACCGATTCTGTAAACGCACGCACGCACACACACTCTCTCGCACACACACGCGCTAAAACGGTAACAGAAAAACCACCATTAGATAGGAAGAGCCTTTTCAATCGGAATGCTGTGAACAATTATGGGAAGATTAGACAATTGTGTGCGAGCACACGCACTAGAAAAGAACAAGGATGCCACCACTCGTCTACTGGCCGGGATGTGATGGGCACCGGGAAGATCCGGCAACGACAGGACGAATACATTAAACATGGCGGAAAACGCCGCATCCCCTACGTTGCAGTGGTTTGCTTTCTGGCCGCACGTACGACGCCATCATACGCGATACTGCACAAGAAACAATTCCATACCTTTCGTTCGACGCTAATACGCTAATGTGGCTCAACACAATCTTATAAACAACGCGAAAAACACTATTGCTTCACTGGAACTCCTCCCAGTTCCTTATTTGTTTCACTGCGGGCGGAAATCTCCTCACTGCGATACAAGAAGAAAAAGCGCAAATGATTTCGTCGCCGTGAAAAATGGACGCTTGACCATTTGACATTTCTGTCAGGTGTGGAAAAGAAGGAATCAAGAAAACTGTTTCTACGCAAGCAATAATCAAGCGAAAAGCTGATGAAAATCACAGTGGGCTACGGATGGGAGATTTGAATTTGGGAAATTATTGGGTTTTAAATGAGCAGTTGGTGTAGGATTTCGCATTTATTCTAATCTACAAACATGCAAAGCGTGTGCATTATGCATATGGAAATGTGGTTTTAGCTTAATATTGAAAACAATCTAAAACTAAGTTTATTTACCAGCGTATCTTGATTTTGATGTGCTCCGTAAAAGTTGCCTTCACGGTTTTGCTCATGAAGTTATATTAAGTAGCAGAGTTGAGCGGAAACTGTTTGATAAGCTGTGCTGGAAACCACCAAATGACCTGCAACTTCGTATCTGTTCACCATATCTTGCTACACCATTTGTAGGGCAGTGGCAGCAGACCTATGAAAGGGGTACGATTGAAAATGATTCAGGATACAAGATATTTTATCAGAATATTAAACAATTTCCAAGCGAACTAAAAAGTCCTTTCTTATTGTCAACTCGAACCACACTACAGGTCACACATCCCGATTACAGTTTACGATAGGGGTAACCAAGTCCAATAGATACCTATACCAAATATTGAAATGACAAGGACGAAAACGATACTACTGCACGATATCATACGACCGGTGTGGCCCAAAATATAGCAAACACGGTATAAATGGACACTGTTTGTACACGAACGAAGGACCGAACAAGGCGGTAGAAATGCGGCAAAACGCGATGCTATTTTTCCCCACCTAAATAATACTCAAACACGCGGACCGATTCTCGCTGAGGCTTTCGCTAGTATGGGGCAATGCTTTTCTCTCACAAGAGAAAACCCTTTTATAAGGAGTCGAGAGAAGGGGAACAAGAACAGATGATTTCGCCAGGAAACATTTACATTTTTGTCTAACACCTAATATCTCCTCCTCCTTCTCCTAGACGACTAAACCTAGTGTTCGAATGTTATGAAATTGAGAAATATCAATCTTTAAATAAAAAATGGATTTACTTGCACAAAATGGTCGTTGCCGGCGAAGAACTCGTAAAGCACATGCTTTTTTACGGAAAAAGCGAACCTTCCTCAGATCTTTGCTGCTTTTATCTTTTACACTGTACGAACTAATAATATGTCCTTACGCTTTCCCTAATGGCTCGATCTATCTCGTATGAAAAAGGGGGCGATTGGCACACAGACACACACACACATCCCTTACGTTTTTCTCTCGAGGACTCAGCTCAGTTTTCCAGCTGACTCGATACTAGTGTTTCCAGCCAAACTCCAGCGGTTACTATTGCTATGTTGTTTAAAGGACATGTGATCCGTAAAACAAAGCTACGAGGAGAGAGAGAGGATTCTTGCCAAAAACGAGAGAAAAAAAACCGGTTGTGTTGCAGTCTGCCTACAGGTTACTTGTAGAAGTATCCCTTGTTCAAATACACTCGAGAGTGATCCAAAAGTTACTACTCTACTCGCACCAACACTGAGAGTTTGAAGTTTCTAATGCGTTTCTAACGCTCTAGATAAAGGACAGTTGAAGAGGCTAACAGTTCCTCATTATCAAACACTCAATCCTTACACGCTTCTTTCCTAGATTGCCCGTTTGTATCGAAAAGACGATGAATTACTCATTTTCTCAATAATCGAATATATTCCTCCCTCCAGGTGCACGCTCTCCAACTCTCCGCAAAGGACTAAAAAACCAACACTACACACATTAGTTTGTTTTTTTTCTCACCACACTTTTGCTTTCCTCTGCACTTTTGGGTGTTTTTGTTGACCGTTTTATTCGCCTCCTTAAAGAACAATTTTGCACAGCGTAAGCATACGATCACGCACCCTTACTCGTTGCGCATCATCTTCTCCTTTTGCCGCTGCAGCTTCTTCTTGGACAGCTTCTTCTTCGCCTGCTCCGACTCGTCGGTGGCCTTGGTCACAACGTCCTCCTTCTCCGTCAGCGACAGCTCGATGTGGCACGGCGACGACATGTACGGATTGATGCGACCGTGCGCACGGTACGTGCGGCGACGCAGGCAGGGCGCGCGGTTCACCTGAATGTGGTTGATCACTAACCGATCCACATCCAGACCCTTGTAGTCGGCGTTCGCTTCAGCGTTTTTCAGCAGCTGCAGCAGAAACTCGGCAGACTTCTTCGGCCAGCGACCGACCGACGTGCCCCAGTGCTTGGCCTGAGCGCAACGGCCCACACCGCCATTGAAGCGGCGGAACGGTACGCACTCCTTCTTTTCGATCACGTTCTTCAGGAAACGCTGAGCACGACGGAGCGGCATACGCTTGATGGCTAGTGCCGTTTCGCGAGTGTTCTGTGGGTGAGGAAGAAGGAATCGATCTTAGCACACATTGCACTTCCAACACCACTTGCCATCCCGTGGCACAACGTACCTTGAAATGCACCCGAAGGTTCGAACCGCGCGATTTACAGGATTTAGAAGCATTGTCGGGTTCCTTAGCGTAACGTCCCATCTTGAATCCGAAGTCTGTGGAAGGAAGGGCACAATACAACACGGTTAGTTTTCCCTTGTACAACTCTCGCAAACGCAGAAATCGACCGGGAAAAGTGCTCGCCCCGGTAATGCTTGTAAAAACGTGAGCCGAAACGCTAACTGAACATCAACAGCGGCAGCACACCGTTCGTCTCGTCCCACCACTCGCCACCAATAGTTGATGTTGATGTTCAACGTAGCACCAGTACTCAGCGGTACAATTTCCCCGATATTTGGGCAAATTCTTTCCAGCACTATATCACCGCATGGCAGCGAACACTTTTTCGGTCGATTTCCAGCCGTGAATCATTGATTTACACTTAGAAATCCGATTAATTCAGCGATTTTTACCGACAACAATTGCAATGCGCTCCCGTCACTTACCTTGCAAGATGCCGGAAAGAGAGACATCCAACGTTTTGACAGGTTAGCTTCCGCTTTTTCAACTGTCAAACCTGTGGCGTTAAATAGGTGGTACGCGTTATTTTTTCAAGCAAATTCCGTGAAACGTTCGATTTGTTTGAGTTTCTTTTTATTTTTTACATAGGGTAACTGTACCAGTTTTCGGCAGTGTACCTATTTTCGGCAGGGTAGCTAAAACCGTGAAATTCTGCACAAATGCGGTAAAAAATTTCACAAAACACAATTTTGTAGTGAAAGTGTACTTATTTGATATTCACATACGAAGTTTCACACCATTTCATTACGTATTCTCCAAAATATCAAATAAATTGTGCTTTTTTTCGGTAGCTTTGCTGTCAGCCAATCGTTCGGCAGGTTTTGTGATTAAGAGAATCAGAACAGTAAAACAATGAAAAAGTGGTGTATATTAAAGATTTTATGCTTATTTAATTTATTCTAACTTGTTCGGAATTTTAAAATCACGATAAACAGGTTATTTTTCACTTTAAATGCTGCCGAAAATAGGTACACAGTAAATGTTCATTTTTGACAGCTCAATGTTGTGGGCTCCTGCCGAAACTCGGAACAATAACACACTTTGAATTTGGCTGAATATTCCTTTTAAAATTGATCAGAACACTATAATGCGTATGTCGACACATAATATGACCTTTCTTGTACCAAATATCACCAATTTTACGACAAAAAATGCACTAACTTAAGAGAAAAATAAATATTTGTAAGCCAGTTCACACCGTACGCTATAACCATCAAACTGTCAATGGCTGCTCTGTTTAAACGTCGCATCAAAATGTCTGTCGAAACGGGCCAAAATAAGCAACATAAAATTAATAATTAAAATGCTTTTTAACACCAATCTTAGGAAAGTAAGAGTGTTAAATTGCTTTAAACATTTTTTTGTACATATTCACATTTATACAAACATTTTCTGACCCGTATTCGCGCTGCCGAAAATAGGAACACAGCCTGCCGAAAATAGGAACAAACTGCCGAAAATAGGAGCAAAATCAATGTTTGCATTTTCACGAATATTTATGAAAAAGGGCTTTGAACCGGCAAATAAAAAATATTGTAACATACTATAATAGTTTATCAACCAGAATAACAACACTTTCATGAAAAATAATGAAAAATGTTGATGTGTGAGCAATTTTTGTGAAACTGCTGCACTAGCCTGCCGAAAACTGGTACAGTTACCCTAAATTAAGAAATGGAAAATTACAGCAAAAAGTGATGAAATCACAAAATAATAATTTTACTAGTCTCGTTAAATGTACGAAAATCTGGTTTTATCATTATTGATCAACTCACAAAGGAAAAATACACTAGAGGGCGAAAAATATTCATAAAAAGCATTTCATCGTCCTTTGTCCGTAGCAAGAGTATTAAGTTTTATTCATTCCACGCTCAACTATTTAAATCTCCTTCATTTGTTGCATTGCTACGTTGTTCTTGTTTTAGTTTCTTGTTGTTTCTTTTTAAATCCTCGCGGTCCTGATCGATGCTGGATGTGGAACATCGCTTCTTTAGCTGGGTTTTCTCTTTTATCGTACTATCGTACCGTTTTTCTAATGATTTCACCATTTTTCCATCGATGTTCCACTGCACACTGTACGTATCGCGTTTGGTTGGATCTTCTTCCCTCCGATACTCAGGTATTTCTACACCTAATCGTTTGGCCACTCGTTCAAGCACCGCATCAACGTAGGTTGAAATTTTCAAATCTGCCTTTTTGTCCTGCAACGAGTTAAGGAAGAAATATAGCAAAAGATACGTTGTGAATGGACAAGTGCACCACTTACATGCTTGGTCGGCTGCAGATTGCAGATGACGAGTCGTCCTCCGTGTTTGAGATTTTTTAGCGGTAGATCACCGCTCGGCACGATTTGCAATGTCGTCCCAAGGCAGATGTTAAGATCTGCCATCGCGGAATGCATAAATGCCAGTTGGAGATCATTTTCAGGTAGATCATGCTCCCAGTCTAGGATGTTATCGATCAGCTTGCCTCGACGACAGGCGCGCTCCGCACTCGTGCCGGGACAAATGTTTCCGGTCTCCTTTTTGCCCACTGTTGGCGCTGGACTGCTTCGTACGTACTGACGACGACATTTGGTGCACACCTCCAAAAACATATTGCCGTGCAGTTCGGACAGGTGTTCCCTCGCAAGCCCTGACCGCAGATGCAAACCGTCGATATTCTGGCTGACGATGTACTGCACGTGACCACTGGCTACGAGCGACTTCAGAGCCATGTGCGTGCGGGTAGGCACGGCATCATCGAACGAAATATTAACAGCGGGTTTTTCCCCTTTCTCCTCCAGCGTCCAGACACCGTTGGGGCCGCGGAAATCCGGTATGCCCGCGCTCGTGCTAATCCCAGCACCCGTGTGCACGACGGTATGGCTCGAGGCAAGCATCATTTTCACCAGCTGCTCGCATTTTTCCTCCACCAGTTCGGGAGTATCAAAGATCTGTGGGAAGTTTTGCGTTAAAATATGATTCGCTCTCCGATTGCATCGCCTGAAGCGGGGGTAGCCTCACCTCTGCCACTCCAAGCACACCCTTGTTTTCATATTTTGACAGCCCTTCAGCGTAATTGCAGGACATGTCTAATTAATTAATTCTAACCAACGCCGTGTACTTAGCGAAAGAACGACCTTTAACCTGGCAAGCCCGTCTCGGCAACGCATTGTTTTGTAAACATTTCGTACCGCACGCGCACTTTGCGGGCAGAGCTCGTCGAACCGGTTCGGACCGGTACACAGTGTGGCCAGATACACCAAAAAACCACAGAGACGAAATTTTTTGATAATCGAAACATAACGCTTATTATTCTACACAATGACAGTGAGCTTTGTTTTCCTTAAATTTTGATGAGAATAACAGGAATACATAATCTTAATTCGTGTTAAATGGATGTTTGGCACTGCAGAAGTATACTAACAGCAATTTCGTTAGGATTTCGCCCCCCAACGGGTGGACCGACATTGGTTAACCGAAAAAAAGAGCGTTACAATGCGTTACATTTCATCTGTCAATATTTTCATCACGGTGATTATCGGTGTGTCTGGCAGCGGCCTGATAGGAAGCCAGGGAGGGGGGCACAAATGCTAACTTCGAAACGAGCACTGTAGGTGAGTAAAGGACGGGTAGAGAAAATGAGCGAGAAGCAGCGATGTTCGAACGTCAAAACCCCTCGCCATGTTGTACGGGCAAAGACGGCTGCCGTCGAAATGGTAGCAATCGGAGGAAGAAAATTTAGCTCCTGCGTTTAATCAACAACATTGCACGGTGCAAAAGGCCAAGCGAGAAAAAGGTATGTCGGTGAAAAATGGTTGCATAAAATTGGAACGATTGAGTGCGGGAGCAGGAAAATCAACGGACAGGATCATCGCACGGTTCACCGTTCGCGGAACTGCGAGTCACCTCTGGCACGAACAACCGCGTCCCTTTCAGCAAGCCCAACAAAACCGACAACGAAGAACAACCGCAAGGCTACGCAAGACGTCGGCGGGCAGTGAGCGGATGGCGACAAAAGATCGTGCAAAAAGCCAATTTTGAGCGGTTTGCTGGGCTGTCGCAAAGTAACAAAAGTACGGCTTGTGGTGTGCAGCAGAAGGAAAAATAAATGTACCAAGCGCTATGTGCCAGGGGCCTTCTTTCTCCTGCTCCAGTTCCGGTTGCGGCCGCAAGTGAAAAATGTTTTGCAATTAGCGAAACAGTTGCGCAAAATAGATAAACCTCAGCAATGCTCTAACAGCATAAGGGTGCAGCATCGTTAAAGAATTCGTACCGATATTCATTAATGCTGGCACATAACGATAACGAAGTCGACGAATGATTGCTGACCGACTGCTTTGTTCATTCTTTTCTTTGCAGTAGCATTTGACGGATAAGACTCATCAACTTAGGAGGCTACGTTGGATGCGCCCGGAATAGAGTTGGTTGTTGTTTGCTCTGGAGAGTAGGATTACCGTAAAGGCCGGAGAGCATTCCGTAAAGGCTGCAAAAGTAGGCGAGCAAGCAAGGGTTCCGGGATGGAGGAGGAACTGAGCGATGGTGACATCGTGTGGGTGAAGGTGAGCAACAGCTGGTGGCCGGGTGAGGTGATGGGCAGTTCGCGCCTGACCGAAGAGTTCCTATCCTCGCTCCGGAAAAAGCCGCTGGCGGTCGTCAAATTCTTCCAGGAAGATTCCTAGTGAGTGTTACTCTTTTCACTGTTGGTAGCTGCGTATTGGAAGAGGCGAGATAATGCAATTGGCTTTTATTTTATGTTACAGCGAATACGTAAAAAATCCAAACTTTATCTTCAAATATAACTGTCCGCGCAAGCATGAATTTCTTCGCAAAGGTTTAGGTTGGTGTTTCCGATCCTCCTGCCACTGCGGTTTGCGTATCGTTATTCAACTGTTTCCCTTTTTTATTGCAGAACAATATCGTGCTAAGATGAAGCACATGGAAAAGTTCCCGGCCGATGTAATGCACGCCGAACGTGCGACGGGGGGCGATCCGGATATTGTTAATTCAACTGACTATTTACCACAGAAGAAAGAACGCCATTCGGGAGCATTCCAGGATGGGCGCTCTCCTACTGGTAAAGGAAAAGGGCTAAAAGGTACACGTATGAAATTCTTGGCTTAAAATAGGTTAACCTGTTCCAATCAAAACAATTCTTCCTTTTGTGTTTGCAGAAAAACCTAATACGCCAGCCAAACTGAACACACCACCGTTCTCGTTCGGGTCGGGACGCAAAACGATTCACGAAGTTCGTATTTTAGCGCAACCTTCCAGCACTCCATCCGATGGCGAGGCCGGTGTGTCTCTTCCGACAGACAAAATGAGCCCCGCGGTCGGAGCGCATTCGGTACAGTCATCTCCCAGCCAGGTGTATCATTGTTACAAGTGTAACAATTACAGTGCCAACAGGCAGAATTTGATCATGCTGCACATAAAACATTGCCGAGCAACCTATGCTATAGGTAGTGGTGGTGGCGGTGGTGCAGGTGGCAGTGTTGGTACCGTATCTTCGGCAAATACCTCAACGCCAACAGGTAAGTTGGAAAGCAAGTAATGTGCTTAATTCACTAAATTGATCACATTTTCTTCGCACGGCAGCACCTGCTCGTAAAGCTTCGTCCGAGAAGATGGATGAATCTGCCGAAGAGGTCGACCCCGAGCCGGACATCAAGCCCGATCGTGCTCGGCGATCGTTACCAGTCGCAGACAAACCACTTGAGACGCCGATACGTAATGTCGACGTACCAGCTGCGGTTAAGAGCGAGCCGCCATCCAGTGAGAAACGAACGCGTGGAGGTCGCAAAACAACACCGACCGTTCAGGCTCCCAAGCAGAAGAAAGGTCGGCAAAATAAACCCGACCAATCGTCGTCGGTTCTGGACGAGGGTAAACAGGCCTCTGCTAAAGTAAGCGAACACGAGGACACTCGAGCTTCGGCCAACGTCGACGTTACAGTGGAAGATGAGAAGGAAGAAAATCTTCATCAGAACAGAGGAAAGGGCAGCGGTTCGGTTAGTCACGAAGAATCACCAACCCTGCATGCCGTGAAGAACAAAACGGACGTTAAGCTCAAGAACGAACTGCTAGCCGACTGGAGCGAAGACGAGCAAGAGGACGATGAAGGTGATAAGTTGGCGGGAGGAGTTGAAAATGAAGAGGAAAAAAATCCCACCAAGGAGAGTCGAAAAGATACTCCCCCAAAAGATGTTTCGCCGGTTCGAACCACAAAAGCGAGTACCAGAAAACAGCAGAAAGACACAAAGCAAGAAACAAAACAACAGTCACTTGCGTCGAAGAAGACGGCCAAGCCGGAAGCCAAAAATGAAACCGTTGCAATGGCCAAGAAGGATGCGGAGAGTGTTGCAGTGAAAGAAACGGAAAAAGATCCAGAGAGTCCTCCGGAAAGCAGTACAGTTGTAGCTGCTACGGCCCCACCTGTGACTGCGGCGACTGCTGGCGGTGTTACAGCGGCCGTTGTGTCAACATCATCAGCATCTAGTGCTGCGCCCATCGTTTCACCGCACGCCACGATCAAGTACCGAAATATCCCGAAAAAGCAAAAGCGCGAATTCATCGAAGTGACCAACGACGATGTGTCCATGGTGCAGGAAAAGTACGCTGTACCATCGCGCGAAGGAAGCACGGCTAGTAGCTCCTCAACGACAGGTTCGAACGAATCCTGTGCCGGGCCATCTCAAAGTATCGTACCTCCGACAGCACCGGCAGCCGAACGTCCGATTAGTGCGAAACAGCTCATACTGAACCGTGCTACCCGTGGTTCCAGCAAGTCGTTAAGTGGCGATGAAATCACGGCTGCAAGTGCGCCCGTGCCGGCAGACCACACTACACCCTCGGTCAGTACGGACACAAACGCTGCGCAGGAGGAACGGAAATCTCATATTGACGATTCGGCAAAGAAAACGGACGTCCAGCAGCAGGAGACCTCCTGTTTTGATTTCAATGACGACGAAGACGTTCACCAGCAGGAAAAGGTATCACCAGCGTCACAAACATCCCTAATGACGGCACGATTTGATCGCAAACGAGATCAAGCGGCGGCGGCCCGAGAAAAATCCACTACCGTAGAGCCGGAACCGTCGGAAGTTGATCGGGATGCACAGTTGAGCCAGGAAATTGATTCGCTGCTGGGTGAAACGAATATACCGAAACTGCCGGAAGATTTAAGCGACGTAATGACGGCCGTGTCCGATAAGATCGACTGTAATCGTACCCTTCCGCCGAAGGAACGTGGCAAGCGAATCTTCAAGACTCGTAACAAGACGGTCACCGCTTCTTCGTCTTCGTCACCAAAACGCGACGACGCTCCCGTCGGCGAAGAGGTAGTTCCTTCGGAGGGATCCGTTCCAGCAGAGGCGGCGAACAATAATGGTGATTCGAGCTCTTCTGCTGGTGATGTGGCGAAAGACAAAACTGAAATGGAACAGCAGCCACAGCAACAAGAAGCTTCTGAAGAGGAAACCGAAACCGTAAAGGGTAAGGACGAATCCAAGAATCGGGAAGATGACCAGAACCCATCCATTACATCGTCTGCGATGACAGACGAAGTTCTACCCGAGGACAAGGAGCTGCAGCAGAAGCAGCAGCACCAATCTGCCAAGAAAAAACGGAAATCGGACGAAGTGCTACTTCCTGATAGCAGCGGTAACGGTGATCAGCCGACCGTGCCTGCAGCAACACGCCGTCGCGGCAAGTATAGTAAAGCCGTGACGGATGTGCATGAAAAGCCGGCGGGCGAGAAATCTGTATCCACACAGTCAGTGTCGGAGGCTCGCGAACCCTCGTCAGTGTCGCGCAAAGCAAAAAGGCTTCGTAAGGAAGGGCCAGAATTGGATGAGGCCACACCCGCCAACACGGACGATAGCGACAAAAGTAGCGCTGAAGTTGCAAAAGTAACAAAACGAGACGTTTCTAGCGAAATAAAAACGAGTGTAGCGATGGATACGGCAGAAGCTACCGATAATTCGAATGATTTATCTGCTGTTGAAAAGCAGGAAGCTACCGATGGTGCGTTGGCCAAACATTTGAAAAAAAATCACGAGGAAAGCGTAGCTACACAGCAAGAAGCAGCCGCCACCACGCTTCTGACATCGAAAGCTACACCGACAGATCTGCAGGTAGCGGAAGCGTTGATAAATCTACCGGTCGTGGTAAAAGCGCCGCTTCCCGTGAGCAGCAGCAGCACCAGTTCCAGTTCGGCCGTGGACGAAGATGTTTCATCAAAAGCAAAGGTTGTGGCTGAAGAACCAGCAAAAGAAGCAGATACGACTGCTAGCTCCAGCACTCAAGCGGTATCAGTCTCTGTAGAGTGTGCCGGACAACCGACACCAAACAACACTAGCAGCAGCAGCAGCAACAACAATAGTAGCACTGCGAAAAGCATTAACCCTCGGAAACGACATCTTCAATCGATGATGCTGACCACAGCAGAAGCGACGAACCTACCGCAGTCGAAGAAAGTGGCGGCTGTTGTGGAACCACCAATGACGACAGGTGGAATTGAAAAAGAAATTACCACCGTCAAGGTGGTTTTGCCGCCCGAGGAAGACCCTCCATCCATTCCAGAGAAGAAGAAGCGTAACGAAGTGTTGACCGTTGGCGAGGAGATGGCATCGAAAGAATCTTCCCCAGTGTCGGCGGAAGTTGAAAAGCTTGACATCAACAGTATGCCAATCGTAATGGATGAAGGTGAGCTGTTGGTAGATGGAACATCCTCCATTCCCGCTCCCGCTGGCGCCATTACGGTCATGAAGAGTGTCAACGGTGCTGGAGGTGGGGCCGCCAAGCCGCCGCTGGTAGCGGCCACCTCAAAAGATAAACGGCAAACGACGGTGGCGATGGTAAAGGGAGGCAAAGCTTCCACCGAGCAAATTGTGATAACGAGCAAGGGTACCGTACTAACCACATCGACAGCGAGCGTAAGCGTCGCGTCGAAATTCCCCAGCTCCACTAAATCGTCGGTAACGGTGACGAGCGCAATAACACTTTCTTCCAGCTGCCGTGTCGCCAGCTCCACGCCAGCGCCAAGCGTATCCTCTCCACCATCGTCCGCTTCGTCGGCAGCCGCCCCGCAGTTAGTACCACCAAAGATCATTATAACGAAGAAGCCGCTACCGCACGCTGCATCCACTTCTACGGCTTCGTCCAAGGCGGGCAGCGCTGAGGGTTCGAAAGCGGTCGGTTCGAAAGCGCACGACCGTCGCGTGTCCGGCGACGGTGCTTCGTCTTCGGTGTCTTCTTCCTCTGGCAGCGAAACGATCACCGGCAAGAAAAGTCACCGCGTGCTCAGACTTACGCCGCAAAAGCTGAAAGAATTTAGCCGCCTCGGTTACATCGAGGAGCGGCAGGGCAAGGGCAAAATGCTGACCAAGAGTGGGATGCGGCAGTTGTACGGAAAGCAACAGCAGCTGCAACAACAGCAGCAGCAGCAGCAGCAGCAGCAGCAGCAACAACAGCAGCAACAACACATTTCGAGGAAGAAGCCCGTCCCAATTTCCACAAAGATCATCAAGACGACGGGTGGTGGTGGTTCAGATCACGCTGTGGCACCCGATAGCAACAGTAGTAGCGCCCGACCAACATCATTGCCCGAGGTTGCTTCCTCCGGTAGCAATGTGGTGATTGCGGCAGCTGCCGATTCGTCCGTGCAGGAATCATCCACTACGGTTGGACGCACTGCATCGACGGATCCAAGCGCGGTGGACATGGAGGAGGACGAAGAGATGCTCGAGCAGCAAAAGGTTTCCTCGGGGGAGGCGGGAGAGCTTCCTGCGTCGACGCATGTCGCCCCCGCCGGCGGTGCGGCTATTCTGTTGGAGGGTTCACCGTCCAGTAGCGGAGCTGGTGCAGCGGAAGTAATCCTCGGCTCGAGTGAACTAGCCGTCGTTGGTGGAGGATCCGTGACGGAGGCCAGCAGCAGCAGTACCGGTGGCAGTGGCAGCGGGACCACAGCAACCGGGGAGCAAGAATCATCTCAGCTGATCGCCGTACCTGCCGAGAACTTTGGTGGGCCACCGCACCTGTTTTACCTGTGCTCGGTGCGCGACGAGAGTCTCGTGCCAGTGAACAACGAGCTGCTCTACCTGGACGCTTCGAATCAGCTGGTAGCGCTGCCCGAGCAGCACCAGCAACATCCCTCCCAGCAGCAGCAGCATCAAGGACAGCAGCAGCAGCAACAGGCGGCGGGAACATTGACGGAAGAGATTATCAACCATGCGGAAGTGATCATCCCTACCGTGGGCGGTAGCAATGGAGCAGAGATGGGGGGTGATGGAACCGGCGAAGGTGGCACTACTGCCATCGCCAACGCAACCGGTGCCGTGGGAAGCGACGGTGCGCAGGAAGGCTTCGTGTTCAACACACAGGACGGGCAGCATATCATACTCGATCCGCAGAGCTTGATGGCGCTGGCTGCCAGTGGCGATACGCCGCACCTGATAACTGCGGACGGCCAAGAGATCATACTGCAAGGTGCGTAAAGGAATGCTTGCTATTTTCTTCGCAAATCCCCGTTTCCCGCTCAAAATCTCCCAACTCCGGTGGAGCTGGATTAATGTTTTCGGAATCCTTCTCTCATAATGCCAGTTATCGCTTCGTGTGCCTTTGCTTGCATTCAGTATATGTGTATGTTTTGCAACACATGCGTACTATCATTTTCGCTACATAAATCGCTTGCCTGCTAGTGTAGAAATTTGTGGTGGAGTTTTAGTTATTAGTTTCACTTTTATTCAATATGTGTGTTTGTATTTTTTTTACACAATGTTCACTATTATTCAGTCGGAGGCTTTTTCATTACTCTCTACAAATTCAAACGACCATTCAAAGACCATTGACAGACACACGCATTTACATAAGGGTAATGGTAGTCATTTTCACGGGCCGTGGTATGTTAAAGTTGCATAAGTAATTGTAAAAAAAAAACTCATTGAAATGTACAAGAGATAGTTGGTATCAACCAACCAGTTAGATGGGTAGGAATTAGATCGTCCTCGAAGTACATTTAGATCCTGTTTATCTTTTCCACTGAGACATGTATTTACAATACTGTTACTGTAAAACGATGTAAAAAATAGTCAGATACTTAAGGAACACGGTTTATTAAGGTGCCAGCTGAACATGTAATCATAATGTGAAACAATTCACAGGTAGGCAGGAAACAGTGTCCCTAAGAGATGCGATGTTTGGACATTTCAGTTCACTATTGTTATAGTAAACTATATGGCGTTGGACAAATAGTTTAAACGGTGAAAAAAACAGTAATAATGGTAACTTGTGCTTTGACAAAGCTAGGGTTCAATTTTGTAATACGCTTCAAGTCACATAATCATCAATCCACTTTCAATTCGATTCTTCATCCTCTTATGTGTCTCAATATTTTGTACTTTCGTTATGCCGTTAAACACCCTATGGTATATAGGAACATGTAGTAGCCATAGTCATCGGACCGAACCAGCCAGCGAACCGGTCCAGTTACGCACGTAGCAGTAGCAGTAGTTGTTCTTTATCTTCCCTCATATTCATAGGCTGTGGCCAGAATGCTCTTTATTAGTTCGGTCTAGTGTTATAGAGATGTCGTCCATCTGTTGGTCACGCTGACGCATTCAGTTCCTCGCCCGGATGTGGGTCACGTACTTTAGTTCCGTTTCTGTTGCAAGCAAATGCAATTACGTTTAGTTGTTTCCGACATTAAGAAATCATCTTTACATGATACTTTACCGGTTTCATCCTTTTCTTCTTCCCGGTCAACCCTCTCAAACACACAAACAATACCAACACAGACACACACACACACACATAACGAAGGGAGAAGGAAATTGTGTTGTGTTTGGGAAGGTTGGTTGTTCTGCCTCGTGTATTTTTGCTGTATTTTTGTTTATTTCCTCTTTGTTCTCTCTCTTAGTATGATTTTACACCCCCACCCCACTTGATAAGATGATTTCTTCCCACTCTATGGTCCCTCTTCCTGCTCTTCCTTACCCCCTGACACCACAGAGATGCAAAATTTCCATCCATACTTTCACGTTTCTGTTTTTTCCTGTAGGTAGCCTATTCACCAGTTCCGTATCGGTCGATGATCCCGACTATGTTTGAATCCCGAGTCCGAACTGCACGAAACGGCACACTACTGTGAAAGAATAAATGCGCGAGAGTGAATCCAGAAGCATGAGTAGAACGGAAGAAACAAAAAGAAACTAATCACAAAATAATAAAAAAAAACTAGGGATTTCCAGGGACACGAGACCGAGTGCGCTAGTTAGTCGGCAAGCAGAAAAGATCAAAGAATCAAAGGAGGAAACATTTTAAAAGAGCAATTAGTAAGACCTCTCTAGTGTTAGTGTGGTACATTAGTGGAACCGTGAAGCAGGAAGCGCTGTTGTAGGGTTTTGTTTCGAAGTGCAAATTACACTTGGAGGCACGTGCTGACCGAGAGCAGGAGTTCAGACGTGTGGTGTTCAGTAGCAAAACTGCTCCTGCTCTAGTGTCCTTCGTCATTTCTTACTTATCAGCATCATCATTTGCACTGCTGCTACTGTTACAACCACTACCCAATACTACTACTGCTACTACCCTCTGCTACTGTGAATACTGTTTCCTCGTAGAAAAGCTGACGGGGCTGCTGTAAAAACCGGCTTTATAAGTTAATATTTTAACATATGCTTGAATTTGAACAATTTTTAACCTGCTCGATGTGCGTGCTGTACCTTGCTACACTCTTCGTATAGGTGTGAATCCTCTTCTAACTATACGACGATTTAATATATATAGAACCCACGCCTTACACACGTTTGGCATCCGTTTTCCCTTATGTTTTAATCAGCATCGGTACGCACTTTCATGCTTTCGAGAATACTATTGTTACTACTCCGTAGTAGTAGTTGGTACAGAATATTTATTATCGGCTAGAGGTTTATCGGACGATAATGGTACGGATGGCAAAGCAAAAGAAGCATAGCATAAACGCACTTGTTCAGAGAACGGCAGATGGGAAGGCAGATTTATGCTATTAATATTTTATGTTTGCTCTCGATGCACACTCTTACACACGCTGTAATCAATTTAGTAACAAATAATAATCTCCTACAAGCACTTTGTGCTGCTTCGCCCTTGCTTGTTCATTGCCTACGAATACGTAATGAGCTTTAGTTAATAAGAGGATGCACGCTGGTGAAGGGAAATCATACAAGATGCGCGCATGCTTTCCAGAGCTTTTTGCTTGCGCCGCCACTCATCTCATCGCGTAATGCTTTGTGCAATGTGTAGTAGCATTATTTACGGTTAACTATTTAGGAAAGACGAATACTGTCTTGCCTTTTCTTCCGCCAAAACAACACAAACAAACGAAACTCATGAAGTGTAGCACATGTAGCGGGTTGGTCTGCTCTTTGCTCAGCACCATACAGTTTTGTCATAGACGAACATCAACACGCTAAAATGTTAGGGAAGAAACGTTTTGAAATATTCACGCCAAGAATGTAGTAAGAATAAAAAAGGATAGGTATAAAGTAAACAACAACAAAAACTCAAGTAAAGCCAGATAATTATACTACAATTATACAGAGGTTTATAGTAATATATTTAAGTAGAGTTATTACTCCCCCCGTACATTAGGTCTCCAGTATGCTAACCAGAAATAATGATCGTATGTGAAGGACACTTTACGAATGTAAGCAACTGCCGCCGATCATTCCATGATGCTCCCCTTTGAAGAACCCAATATATAAACTACTACTCACCTGACACAATTAAAACACCACACCAGTAGGCTGTCCAGCTGTCCTGTGTGTTTGTCTGTTTGCAATACTTGATTGGTCTCCATTCTGTGTTTGTGTGTGTGCGTGTGTGGTTTGCCTCTTGGTTGTGTTTGTTCGTGGCTAATCTATTGAACGGTTGTATAGCAACCAAAGCGCGCTTTTCGCTCACGGGTTTTCTGTTTGGTGTGGTTGCATATTGGTTTTATTTCTTTGTTCGTTATTTTCTTTTTAAAACAAAACCTCCCGGCCCTCGTTTGTGGCGTGTTGTGTCCGTGCAGAAACGGCACAGGAGTGGTTAGCGGCACTATCCGCAGGCCAACACGCGCAGCAACAGCAAGCCGGAGCAGTTAGCACGCTGGTTACGCCGGAAGGGACACAAATTATCGTCGCACATGAGAATGCTGGCCTGATTGAGCTGCAAGGTATGTTGTATTGAAGCTAACTTTGGGCCCTTGTTGAGTTCCATCCAATAATTGGTTCTTCCTTTCTCCTAATTCCGCAGAACATCCGGTACTACTACCGACGGAGATCATCCAGGTGAACCCTAACACCACGGTCGAAACCAACGCCGTGCTAACGAAACCCCCGATCATGTCGACCGTTGAGGTGCCGACCAAGAACGGCATCGAATCGGCCAGCCGAATCGGGGATAGAAAATTGGCTGCTGCCGTGTCTCCTCGAATGGCTTCCGGCAGCACTACTCCTGCCGCTGGAGCATCGTCCACTAGCAGCAGCAGCGGTAAAGCTTTAACATCCACGATTACCGCTGGCTCGGGTTCGAATCTCGACGAAACACTGGCAGCCGTCATCGGGCATGTGCCGAGCAATCCGCACGTGCCGACCTCGCTCGAGCTACCGATCACCGTTACCAATCCGGTCATTGCGAAAACGAGCACCGCTAGCAGCAGACTCAATGCGACGGCACCGCTCTTTCCCCTGACGACGACGGCCGCTACGGTCGTTTCTTCGTTTGCGGACGCTATACCAGCTGCGGCAACCGTGGTCCTAGTGTCCGGAGCTGATGCCCCAGGTACGATCGATCATGTTCCCCATCCTCGTTCTCCATCTCCATTCGCAGCAGCGTCGTGTCCTTCTCCAGCAGCGGAGGGGCAGGAGGCGAGAAAGGATAACGGTGCAGAGCAGGAAGAGTTAGAGAAAGAGTCCGAAGAAGCAAGCATGATGACTGTTCAGCAAGAAGAGGGTAATGACGATGGCGACCACGCCGACGATGGTGGTGGTGACGCGTCGGGGAAGGAAAAATCAGCCTGCTTCGATGAGGATGATATTCAAATTCCCAGCACACCGGAATCGGCTCAGAACAACGACGAAAGGCAGCAGCAACAGTACGATGACGAGTTGATGGCAAGCGATGAGGAACAGCGTGAACCAAACGAGAACCATCTGCTGTTGGCGAATGAGAACTCGAACTGTAGCGAAATCATTGCCATCCAGCCGAACGTGGTCGTGCTCGATGGTGACATGCTACTAAACTCACCCGCAAACGAAGACGATGACGCAGATGATGATGATGGCATCGATGATGATCTGATGATGGAGAACGAAAGTGAAGAGGATGGCGTAATGACGGTGCAGCAGCAGCAGCAGCAGCAGCAGCAACAGCAGGTGGTGCAAGATGTGGTTCAGGGCCGTTCCTTCGATCAGCGACCACCACAGCAGGCTCACAGAGCGCGCAGCCGTGTGCCACCGGCGGCAAATGGAGCCAACGGCCGGCCGGATAATGCGGTGAACTTGGCGGAGCATCATAATAGTAGTAGCAATAACGATAGTGGGATCGATACCAGCATGGCCGCCGGTGGTGTTGCGGCATGTGAAGCCGCTGCTGCCTCTAGTAGCGGTGAAGGTACACCGACCACCGTACGCCGGCCAATCGTCGAACGATAAGCGGTCCGGCGAGTTTGATTTCAGACGTTTCATTTGCCTGTGTGTGTGTGTGTGTGTGTTGTGAGTTACCCCCGAAATCAGGCACATAATTATTACATGGAGCGCGAAGGTAGCTTGGAATTCTTAATACTTACACACCACTATCCTTTACTTTTACTGCGTTGATATTCCTCTCTTTTGGGTAAAAAAATGTTGAAAGTATGGTTTGGTGCTGCTCCTCTGTAATTGCTACTCTATCTGTAAAACGTATTAATTTGTAATTAGAGTAGACATTGAAATCGAGTCGAGTCGAGCGAACCACACAAACCGCACGCTGGTTTCTTTACTACGTAAACCATACGTGTGTGTGTGTGTGTTTGTGCGTTTTCTTCTTTTGGAAGATTGTAATTGCTTTGTAATCGTGTTCTAGAGCAAACTTTAGTTAACTTGTTTACTTTAGCATTTATGTTTCTCTTTCCCGTAACGCTTACTTCTTTTTAGTACAGTTTTTTTTTTCTTCACAAATTTCGTTCGGTTTAATTTTGTAAAACTCTTTACGTGTTTTTCTTTTACCCTTTTTTTTTCTTCTCTTGTCTATGTTTTGTTTTAGATTCTCTCATCTGCTGACAAGTGAAAAATGGAACATTTTACGCGTTGGGAGAGGAACCGCAACCGCAGCAATAGAATGTGAATCGAATTTTATGACCCCGTTTAACCAGCTTCGTATTCATAAGTCTCCAACAAGCATCACACACACACATACACATAATTCGCTCGTGTGTTGCGCTTGTTTTAAGCCTCAGTGACTAAAACAAGAAGCAGAAAATAATGTACATTTTAAAACGTAGAACCAAACAATCCGTGTGTGGCTGGTGTGGTGTTGCGCTTGCGATTTTTTTAGTTGGCACGATTCTTAACGTATGGAAATGTTAAGAGATTCTATAGATTTAGCATGAGTATGTTTTTAGCACATGTTTTAGGGAAACAATTACGTACCGATCGGTATCGGTCGGCCCCGTTCAATGCACACTCGTAAATCAGGTAGAGAAAGTGTTTGTTTTTTTTTTCAAATTGATGTAAGGATTGTTAGGTGCTAACAGTCATGACACTATACTAAATTACATTCAAATTGTGTAGGATTTCGAAACACCCAGTTGGAGGTGGTAGATCCATGAGGACATGTGCGATATTGTGTCGAATTCCTCCACCCTCCACTGTGTGTAGACATTATTGCGTGGACAGAGAACAACGCCTCGGGAAGGTGTTTCCGGTTTGGCGTGTTTTCGTCATTTTAGTAGTGTTTGGGATTTTCAGCAGAACGACCCTTTTTTCAGCAGCTGCAGGATACTGGAATGCGTTCTTCGCTAGAAGCAAAACAAAGAGCGAAGGCCTTACAATAGTGTATAAAACGTGCTCTAGTGTTTAAACGTTTCGGAAGGGGAGTGTGAGCGCTGCGTTACAACTTGTATACTCTGCATACCGGGCGGCAGTCTCGCGATGAAGAAACTTACTTGAAGCTTTGTACAAATGCATAAACAATAAATGTTAGTATTTTCGAATCGAATACAACAAAGCCGACTGGTTGTGCTTGTGCTGAGTAAGATCGAACCGAATACAAGCTGTTCCAGGACGCTTCCTTGACTTTTTCTTAAGGGAAGTGCACTTCATATTCCATTATATTCAATTGGACTCCATGGTACCCTTTTCGTCTTCTAGGAAATTCCTATGGGATTTTAAAACAGGTCCAATTGGCTGCTATATGAATCCAATTCCCATTTAATAGAATTTCAAGAAAGAAAGAGTCATTAAAGTGTCCCACAGCTATGAGAACTCCTGAAAAAACCCTGTAAGAACTAATCGTACAACAATCTTCGCTTTTCACTGGTCTATATTTCTAGATTTTTACAAATTTTCCTCATTAATATCGTAATCGATCATTTTCCTCTCCAGCACCCAAAACTTCCCATTGAATCCCACGTCAATGATGCGCTCGTGGAAGGTCATGTACCGTGGCTGCAGATAGGGACAGACGGCCTTGTAGATGGCTAGCCCTTTGTCGTAATTATCCAGCCACAGGAAGGACACCACACCGAGCGACAGCCGCCGCAGGATGCCCTCGTTGTGGCAGCGCTCCAGAAACGTTAAGTGCTGCGAGGCGATCGGGTTCTGGCAGGTTGGATGTACCAGCGACAGCTGATTGTACGCCCGCCGGAACTGGTCGTAAAAATCGGTCTCGCTGGGATTGCGCGCACCGGCGTACAGGCTGCCGGCGAGCAGGGAAACGTAGACGCTGCTCCGCACCGGTCGATCCCGCATCGTGCGGCCAGTGTCAATCACCATCTCCTTGTAGTCGATCACGAGATTCTTCCAGTACATGGCCCATTTCTCCAGTATCGTGCCTTTGTAGCGCTCGGGAAAGGTGATGGCATCCAGCCGGGCCTGTAAGCTGTCGTAGCGGGTTTTCAGCTGCTCGAACGTGTTCCGGAACAGGGACGGTGCACGCCGAAAGCCACGGGCACCCGAGTTGAGGGACATTTTTTGTTCACTTGTTTACTACGAGGGGTTAATTTGAGGGTTGCAACCACTAACAGCACTGTGTATGCGTGTGTGTTTATGTAACTGTAGTAAAGTTGGGCCACTGCCCGTGCGAACGGTTGGGGCACATCGGTTTGTTTACATCTGCACCTTGTTTGACAGCTGCACGATACGGCATGCTTTGGAGAGCAATTCTTTTGGGCGCAATTAACAACATTTTCCCTTAATTGATCTGCTTTATTTTAGCAAATAGAAGATAAAAGCTAGCTAAATCATTAGGGAAATGCTTTAGATGCACTTAAAATATGCAAAAATCCATTCAAATTATCATACAAACACTGAATCGCTGTACCGCCTTGGCAGCACTGCTTCCCCGAATGAGAGCTGCCTGTCACGCACACAGACGCAATGCACGCAATCAAAACAAACCGATTTGGCGCCATGTGCTCGCGACACTTTTCGACGAATCCAAGCAAACCGGCCCATTGCAGTACACGGATGGCAGTGCGATGATCCGAAAGCAACGACCAAAAAGATCGAAACCCCAGGACGGTAAAACGGATGAAGCTGGTGACAATGTTAAAAAAGAACCAACCAAACGGAAAAGGGAAAGGAAAAGTGTGCCCAAAAATGTGCTCCCGGCCGGGCAGTCGGAAGGTGCACAGGTATGACTGCAATCCAACGAATTAACTGTGTTCACTCGTAAGCATAACAACACCTCATTGTGCTCCTTTCAGTACATCAATCCTGCCATCGAACCGATCGTTCGACACAATGTCGGTAATCCATCGTCCACCTTCCTCCGGCGTAATCCACATCACAGCATCCTTCAGCTACCGTTGCAACCGAACGTGCTCACCGAGGACACGCTGCTAACCCACTTCAAAACAACGCGCCCATTCACTGCAACGTTACCGATGCCGCTGCACACCACCCCGGGACTAGGGCCGTCGATGCCCGATTTGATGGTTCGGGCAATACACACCAAGCAGGCCTACGAGCGGGAACTGCACAGTCTGCGAAAGAAGTACCAAAAAGTCGACACTGACCGACCACTCGATCTCCATGGTAACGGTGAAGATGAGAGCGTGCAGCACACGGTGACCCTTGTGTATGCCGCCCTGCTGGACCGTGATCCCGATCCGTACCTGAAGCTGGAGACGAATTACAATCCTCACTTTACCGGCGGGACCATGGTGGCCGTCCCGGGAGGTGCGGGTAGCGCAACGATATTCAAAGCGACCGGGGAAAGCCTGCAGGATGTGGAAGTGCTGCGGATACACTGTGATGGAGAAGGTTTCGAAGTGGGGCAAGTTCAAGCATGTCCGATGGAAATGGAAGGTCCACTGCTTGAGCTCGTACCGAGCGAAGATGGCAGCGTGATTCTTGCCAGGAAACGACATGTGGTCATAATACTGCGCGAGATTAATGTCACACCGGACAGTGTCGAATGGCGTCCCGTTCAGCACATCTTTTCAGTAAACCCGTTGGCGAGCGTTTGCTTCGTCGGTGGATCAACACTGACGCTCTGTACGACGGATTACGCACGCCAGCTGCAGCTGTGGACGTTCAGCGATGATGAGGAAACATGTGAGGACATGGTAACGCTACCACAATCCGTCCCGAAACATTCACCCACAACGAAGGAGGAGCGTGTGACGTGTCACAATAATGACCACTGGTCGGCAGTGAGGTGCGTAGATGGCCATTCCCTTGTCGCTTGCCTCGATCGCACTCAACTCCATCTGTACACGGTGGTGCGAAACGGGGAAAATTCTCCGACCCGAGACTGGCGGCTTGCACACCGTGGGGCAAGCGATTTTTCGCGCTGGATATCCCCGTGCGAGCAGTGCTGCGCGCTGGAGGTCACATCTTCCGAGGAGCTTCTTTTTATCGCTACCACTCACAAGTTAATTGTGGCAAAAATCGAAGAAAGCGTTGATCAACAGCCTACTGAGGAGAGCGCTCAGAACGGAGGCGATTCGTTTGATTTCGGAAACGTTAAGCTCATCGTGAAGGTGCTGCTAGTGTTTGCTCACAATCTGAAGCAATGCCCAGTGTTCTTGAGCCACCAGTGGAACGCTACTGCCGATCACGATACGGAGCATCATTTCGTCCTGTTCGGTAGCCATCTGCCGATGAGCTACGGTGTGGCCAGCTTCACCCGTTCCCCGAACCCGACCGACCTGTTCGGTGAGCCGGTGTACGCGACGCAACACTATCCCTACCATCCGCCGACCTTTCACGACACGTACAAGCAGGCACAAGCGCAAGGACATTGCCTGTCGGCGTACGAACCATTGCGAAAACGGTTTTACGCCTGCCAATCTGGAGCGGCACTGTTACGGAGCTGTTTGCCAACGGACAATGGAACGGAACGGCAAGAGCCTCGGCTTCATGTCTTACTGCAGACTTCAGCTGGGGATGTGGTGCAGCAATCGCTTAGCTACGATTTCGATCGGGAGGAAGAGAAGCAGCATGAGTTGAAACGGCCCGATGTTGAGCGGCAACAACACATCGGGGCACGTTTGCAGCAATGGCACGAGCAGTTGGTAGGGCAGGCAGGACGAATACCGTACCGTGCGACCAGCTTTAAGACGATGCAAAAGTTTCGTGACATTTTCAACTGTCCCGTCGAGGGAAGCGAACTGCGACAGATATTGTATCTTCCACCGGAGGTCAAACGAAAACACAGGCGCAAGAAAAGGGAGGACGAGAAGGAGGAAGACTTATATACCGAGGAAGAGCAGCACGAGGACGTCGAGGAAGATGAAGGTGTATGGTGTCTTTCGCAGTCCGTTGCCAGCGGTTCGTCCAGCGCAGCTGAACCGTCGGTTATACGGAGGCGCAGAAAGTATGGCCGTAAAGCACCGCCACCGTGGCGACAGACGCTGGAAGAGCTGCAGCAGTACCGCGATGTCCTTGCGCCGACGTTGCTCAGCGTTTGGGGCGTTGGGAAGACTGACGTACCACCGCAGGCTACGAATATGGAGCAAATCCCGACGAAACTGCCACCGCTGGCGGACATTAACGAGCGTATCGGAAGCTGGGTAACGGCTGCCACCAGCGAACAGTTGCAGCGCGATACGGCAGAGACCGCCGAGGAAGACTTGGAGCTGACCGTGCCAAATGTGACGGCCGCTGCTAAGGACGAGTATGGCGATATGAAGGAGGACGCGGATGGGGATTTGTTTTCGCAACCACTGACACAGTCGCAGTTCATCTCAGCTTCCCAGCTGTCCCAGCAGATGGTGAGATCAACCGTTGCTCGACCTGCGAGAAAGACGTACTCGAAAGGCTTCTGAAGGCCATTCTTTGCCGTAACGTATTTGCCATAAAGACACGCGATGTACAATTAATCCGTACAGCGAGGAAACTGATCATAGTAGCCAACACTGCCAGCAAAACGAAACTATGATACCAGAGGAGAAGCGTGTGTCTGTGTTTGTGAGACAGATAGAGAGCATTTGTTTGTGTGTATTGGTTCTTTTCTGATGAAAGATTTGAATTTATTATTTCGTTATTTACCAATATATATATATATACTTTTATATATACTCGTGTTTATAATTATATATATATATAAACTATTGTTTGTTTTTCTTTTATTACTCTTAACTTTTCTCCACGCTGACCTCGACTTAACATACTTTCACTCGCACATTCCATTCTCACACAAACGTGCACGCGAGAGCAATATCTAGCTGCGCGAGCGCGCGGGCGCTCAAATACGCACCGAATGCTGCCCTCCTCGCTCTTTTGCGTGTTTTATTGCGCGGCGTCCTTTTTGCTGCTGCCTTTTTTGTATCTTCTCTTAATAGGGAGAATGTGTTTCTGTTCTTCTCTTTCCCCCGCTGATTCGTACTAAACCCCCCGCTGGGCTGTGGCCACCTTCTCTCTTCGTAATGTTTCTAAATAAGATTGGTTGCTGTTTCTGCAGTTTTTTCTTGTTCTTTTAATTACTTTTCTATTTTACATATGTCACAGCAGTCCGATGGAACCCATTAGGAAGGAAGCAGAACACGAAGAGTCTAATAATGTTGTTTCTGTTTTTTTCTTCCTTCTTTTCATTCCGCGTTTTCCCTTTAAGATTTATATAAAACAATTTGTGGGGATTTCCCTTACACTGCGCAGTCTCCCCCTTTCCTCATCACACCGTGTAGCAGGCTACTACTAAAACACTGTCTGCAAATTTTGCATAATTTTTTCACTTTTTCTTTGCCATATTCTGTACATATTACGTGTTTTCGTTTGCCTTGCTAGTTTCCCTCCGGTCGGGCGTTTTAGTTATCATCTTACACTAACTCCCCTTTCTTTCTCGGTCTCCTGGAAAGGGAAAGGACCCAACAACGGATTGTGTGTGTGTGTGTTATTCCTTTCCCATACCGAACACCAGGTCAGATCTTTCTCCACATCTTTCCCCGCGCACATGCACGCACGCAGAGCCATGCATTATCGCTATTCTCCTAGAGTGCACTTTGTTTGATTGCTATTTTGAGTTTTAAAAGTTGAGTTGTGAGGGTGTTTGTGTTTCATTGTTCGGTTCGGGTTTTGAGCGAAAAAACTAACAAACCATAGCATACACCGTATTGAATCCCATTCAAATTGTGTATTTCCATTTAACGAATCGACAGATGATGTTGAGCGCGCTCGTGTTTTAGTTTCCATTCTCATATGCTCGTCTACAGAAAGAAATCAGAATGAAAAGCAGGTAAAAAACTATATTTCGTTGCATTTAGGTCTGTCTGATCCGGCCGACAGACTTCTCTTGACTCGCTTTATCGATCGTGAGATTGCGCACGGCAAGCAGATGGAAGATATTCGTTGAAGAGGAGGTCCACATGTTCACGGCAAAAGTAACGTTCCACCACACCGGAGAACACAGCAAAGTACACACTTCCTCCTTTCAGTCTATACTGGTGTGATCGGCAGCTCAGCTTATGATTGTTGGCGGAAGTGCGAGGAGAAGCTTTGAATCATTTTGAATTTTTCCCCTGCCCCTTTGTGTCAGATCAGAGAAAAGGACGAACCATTGCTACCGATCTTCGGGTTTGCTATGAATGAAAATATTGAAGGAACAACAATTCAATGGAGCTCCATTCAATCCCCTTCCTGCTCAACGCGTGTTGTATCACCGGTCAATACTTCGACCACATGTCGTCGTGTGGTCGACATTAAACTAGTTGTACCCCTATTTTGCTGCACTACAGTCAATTTTACAACACGAACTTCTAGTGCGGTTCCAAGATGTGTTTTAATATTCTGCATGTAGTTCACACCTTCAGTGCAGAGTCAGGTAGGGAATTACAGTACAAAGAATAAACAGAACTGTTATAGAATGCCCGTCTGTATGCACATGTGCATTTTTTTTAGTGCCGATCGGTATCTTCCGCCCGAATTCCTATCCATTTCACTTCCCTACTATAGGAGATGCTGGTTTAAAATATACTTTATGATAAGAAGATCTTTCACTGCTGTGTGGGTGTGTGTGTTGTGATTGTTGTGTGTACGGCGGTGCTGAATATTGAATGGTGTTTGGTTGTATAGATAGTGTACGAACAAAAGGTTGAAAATGTGCTCTACTAACACTCCGCTCTCTTTCTCTCCCTTTTCTAAATCCTTCTTTCTGAAACGAATTCTCAAACAGTATCTCACCATTTCCTATTTACTAAGCTTATTTAAAGTGGCTTCTTCCAGCGTTTCTCTCTCTGTGTGAAGTTCTGCAGCTATCCCCCGACTTCCCCCATACGTTACTAGCCCACTCTACCGATCCCTTTTGCTTTCGAGAGTGTTTTTACCCCATTCACGCGCATACGATCTTTCCGAAGTTTTCTACACACAAACATAACACAAGCACGCTCACGCACGCACGCACGCACGCACGCAATTTTGATAGACGCATTCATCCGTATCGCTCCAGAACCATCCCATCTCCATTCGTACTCGCATCTACACTTAAGTCTAGGAACCTAAAAGCTTAAAGAACGAACGATTATTGTTAGAAGAACTAGCGCGATGCCGTTGCTTTCGGTCGTGTTTCACTGTTATAAGACGCTGACACTACTACTACACTACAGCATCAACAACAGAGCACGGAAGCGAAGCGCTGCAACAGCATCGTGGAACGGCGTTTGCCCTCCCCTCTCCCAACTCTTAACCATCCTCCTTGGGGGGTGTAAACCATCCGTTCTTTTCGTGGATTTGCACGAGCGATTTGAAACTTTGCTGCGCTCTAGCTAAGCTGTACTGGCCCTGGGAAAGAGACTGATTCTCGATTAGTTTGTGGATGAAAATGGCGCAACATAAGCTGCCTCAAAAAACGAACATCTCGTTTTTCAACGGCAGCGATAGAGAAAGGGAGAGAGAGAGAGAGAGCGAGAGTATTAAATTTCTTACCTTGGTGGGTCCGAACTGTATTCGCGCCTTGCCCTTGACTAGTGTGGCCGCTATTTGCATGATGACCGCCTCCACGGTGTAAGCCGAGCTCCAGCCTTGCTTCGTGAGCAGCTCCATGCAGATGGCACCACCGACCAGTACGTAACCACCTGCGGAAAAAAAGGGTGCAAAGGAGGTAAGCAAAACCGGGGTCGCGCCTAGCTATTCGCTGCTTGCTGCTTACCGGATATGATTGGATGCACAACACGCACAAACGGTGGCTCGAACGGGTACGTCTCCTTGAAAATGATGTTCAGCAGTATGCTGTCCTTGCCTTCGCGCTCCTTCAGCAGGACCAGATCGTTGTGCAGCGGGCTGTCCGGGTCGACCGACATGAGGCGGATGTTCCACTCGTAGATGGAGTCGTTCACCAGCTCTATCGAGTACATGTTGTTTTTGAACGAGTCCGACCGGTAAATGTCTCGCAGCTCCTTCATCAGTCGATCCGTTGCTTGGACCGAGCCGGACACCGAACCCTGGCAACGAAACAGTCACGGTTTAGGAGACGATCTACCATGCAAGGGTGTAGAGAGTATACTCATACTTACCTTCAAATAATCCTGCCGTTGCGTTTGTCTTAATCTTTCCAGTGTTGCTAGGTGTTCTACCTCCATTTCGTCTTTCTACAGAAGAGATGGGAAATAATGTTAGCTGGAATGTTTTGGATGCATTGACATTTTTCCCGCAACCGATCACAAAACAGCAAAATCACTCCCTTTTTACAGAACCACATGACACACCCTATTGTTTGAGTGTTCCGGCAAACGGTTGGAGATAAATGTTAGCTCTCCTCCCTATGTGGTAATCTTAGACGACACCGGGAAGATACTATCAGCTTCATCCTGTTAACTTCATGATCACTATTCGAGAGAATAGGACCATTTACGATGTTTTTCAATAGGACATTCTGATAAGCTTCCAAACACCCTGAAGTCAAACAAAGAGCAGTGTATGTACGACTTTCTGTAAGTGTTGCTGGATGCAATCATTCTGTTTTTACCATGAGCTGTTGTGCGTAGTTCCCGCCCCATAAAGGTCAAACCTCGCATGCACACATATGTATGCTGACGTGCGCACGTTACCCAATACGCGGCTGTTTCCCCGCTACTGTTTACACGATTCATGCAACTGCAGCATTTCGCAAAGAACGAAACAGCAAAGCATGCATTAATTTTCTTCCCCAAAAAAAAACGGGCAGACCACCCCTCGTGGCGGCTGCTTGTGCACATTCCAGCCAAGCATTCACAACATTTCCCTTTCCGTACCTTTGCCGTGCTACGGCCATCGTCCATCTCGAGGGGCAGGTCCTCTTCGCCTTCGCTTTCCTGGTCGCTGTCGCCGACCACATCCTCAATATCATCACAGTCGGAGTCGATCTCGTCGATCGCCTGTTGCTGCTGCTGCTGGAGCTGCAGTTGCTGGTGTTGCTGGTGCGCCGGAAGAAGCTGCTGAGGTGACATACCGTGCTGGTGGAGCTGGGCGGCTGGGTGTAGGTGTGCCCCGGCTGCGCCACCGTTCGGCTGGAAGGCTTTCTTCAGCGTTTCCAGATCGGGAGGTAGTGGGACCGTATGCTGTCGGCAGAGTTCGCGCAGCAATATGTGTACCTACCGGGAGCGAGGGAAGAATATTACATTAAAGTTAATCCTCTCCATATCCTTGCCGTAAGAAGGATTTGATTGCATTAGATGCTCCTGGCTTACCTGATTTATAACGTGATTATCTAAACCTTTCGTGTTCGTAAGTATTTGTACAGCGTTACTAATACTTGTGTCTTCGCTCTCGGCGAACCATACTGGTGGCGTGGATGGATACGTTTCCTGTAAAGGATGGTCGAATAGGAAAAGGAGAGGAAAATTATTATGAAGAACATATGAATTGTACCTGAAAGCTGAGTTTCTGTATCGCATAAAACAAAACAAGTTACACATAAATTCGTTATGCAGTGGCTGCAATGTTTTCTTGCTCTCGAGCATCATGAGCCTCCCTTCCATTCTCCCCTCCATCACACATTATTATCATATATCTTCACATTCGTCTTCCTTAACCCCCCACCAGAGCCATTAGAAGGATCAATATTTATATTGGCTTCAGTGTTCGACCCAACCAGACACAAAGAAGCCCAAGCCAGACGCTTGGCTTTGTCCGGTACAAGCCACTGCTCTCTCTCTCTCTCTCTCTAAGCAGCATCCTGTGGCATCGATTGCTGGCGTGCATAAAAACGAAGAAAAAAGGTCAATAACACAAACGGAAACGTGATGAACGGCATCCTAAATGGTGATACATGTTTTGTGCGAGTTATGTGTGTGTGTGTATTAATCAGGAAGAGAAGAATTTGTGCAATATGTGCAATAAAACAGTTCAATTTTTAACTAGTCATCAAACAAGGAAGTGTGATTGTATTCAGCTGTGTGTTTGTGGTAAAAATAATTAACAAAAAGATTAATACATTTCAAAACAAATCTCAGTTCGTTTGTTGTTGTTTTTTTAACCCACACTCATACACATTTGCTCTTCCCTTAGCAGTGTAGAGCAGGAAAGATGGATACACGTGAACGGGAGAGTTTTTTGCATGTCAGCTGTGAACTGATGCGACAAAGTGTGCCTTGCGTGGAAATGTCACCTGCGCTTGGTGTTCATTAAATGGTTCGTTTTGTAAGCGACACCCGGGTGCATTTTCCCCACTACTTAACAAGCAAGCATACGATCCAACAGAAACATGGTGCACGCGTGCATTATGTGTGGCTGTGCGTAAGGATAAATCTACATGAGCTGCACCATTCATGACGGTGCAGTTGACTGACGGGGAGAATGTATGAGTGTGCATGTTCAAAACAAAACGCTTTCTAGTGCTTCATTATTGTGTAACAACACAGCTTAAAGTCCTTCTCCATCTGGGTCTGTAGCGGTCGTTTCTCCACGATATATCTTTAGAAAGTTTTCTTCCTCGACACACACACACACATACACGCTTGACCTTCGTGCTTGGTACGAAAAATTCTATACATGTTCTTAGTTTCGCACGTTGCCGTCATCATCATTGCATTATGACCTCGCACAGCCTTCTACGATGCTTGCCAAGCAACAGCACCATAGAATGGGACTGAGAAATTGACCTAAATTGTGAAGTACTTTCCCTCTGCACTTGTACACACGGTATTGATATTCGATGCATCATGCAATTCTCTCTTTTTCTCCCTTCCTCCCTCTCTCACTCTGTTTCGCTGTTTTTTCGTTTCATAAATAAGAGCGTAAAATTGACATTTTTCAATGTTTTCTAGAACTTGTGTCCATTTGTTTTGTACAAACGTGTCACACAATATGCTTGGCACCGCTCCGAAGCGAATGCAAAAACACAACGAATGTTTTGTGTTCACGGTTGAGCTTCGGCTGTGGGGAGTGCGTTTATCAACAAATATATTTTGTTTAGTTGCACCGACTAGCGGAGTTATGTTGGAGGTGAATTGCTGAGGAAAACTAAAATCTAGCAGCATAAACTTGCGATAAAGCCATCCTCAACTAAGTTAACTTACAAACTTGCCATGTATACACACGTGGCAAAGCTGCACAGAGAGTTCAAACCAAAGTAAAACACTGCAAATAAGGAAAACATGGCATTGCAGATATCAGGGTTCCGACACTTACCGTAATGTTGGCATGGATTACGTATTGCTTGCCGTTGCGCCCGATGAAACGGCAGCACAGCTCGTCCACCGTGGCGTTAAGGATTTGGAACCGTTCATGGTTCTTGGGGAAGACCTGCTCGAGCGTTTTGATTTCTAGCTTCAGCGTATTCAGGCACGCCATCGTGCCGGACCGACCGGAACCCCCGGAGGAGGCAAGGTGTAGTGGTTCCTCACACTACACCCTGTGGCACGCCCGGACAGTAGGATGCGTACAGCAGGCAGTGCTGAAACTGGGCGGATGATGGGCACCTCAAGACACGAGATGCGAGATGCAGTGTCCTTTTGATGGGATAGGCAGGAACTCTTTCCCGACCGGGAGCTTTCCCGTTTGGCCACTTCCGGTCACTGTTTTGCTTCACTAACACACACGCACATAGAACAAGGGACACAATTTAACTTCCAAAACACTCCCTCGCTTTCACTCACAAGATGATGCGAATGGAACCCGCAGGGGAGAGAGGTCGTCCTAGTTTGACAGGTTGTTTTTCACTCCGCAGCACACTAGGATACAGGAACGCGCACGCACGCACGAACGCACGCACACACACACGCCCACCCACTCGCTGGAGCAGGTTCGACACACAGGCTGCACGCACACTGTTGGCTTCTCGCTCTGGCGCAAGGAAACAGGGTGCCGCTGCAGCTCAACCGTACTCTGCGCGCTCGCGTGAGATTGTGCTGTGTTATTGTTTATTAGCGAGTACGTGCATTGGGGTGGGAGGGAATCAGGACACACACCGCTACACTGTATGGCACAGAAAGAAAAAATAAGAACACATTGAGACACATTTACAGAGACACATGGGAGCAAAAAAGCTCGTTGTTAGCAACAAACGAAACTTTTGCAACAGAATACACGTTTTTACACCTGTGAATATCCTTCTTTACAACACCGTTTTAGAGAAAATAATGTTTTTTTTCTGTTTAATTGTCCTTAGTAGGTAAAGAAAACGGTTTTACGATGTTTTTCGTATCCCCAGCTTAAACACTGTTGGTTGCAGTTGTTTTATCACAAGAGGTACACACATGCACACACATGTACAATTACACACACGACCCTAATACGCATTATTAATAAAGCTTGTATGCACCCTGTAGCTTTTTTCCGTGCGACTTTTTACTGCTGCGTCGTACATAGCTTTCTTTTTTTTATTGCACGGGGCATACATTTTTTATTGCACGGGAGTAGGGATAAGCAAATGCCATGCTTCCTTCGAGGACACTGCTTTACTGTTATCTTGACAACTACCTTGAACTGGAGACGTCTTTGTTGCCGCAGTAAAAATTAGTTTGAAACGAATAAAAATACTGACGGAAATTGGCTTAACGAGAGATCGAACTAAGAACCAAAGCAGCTCCAATTGCAGCGAAAGGATCTTGACGTTTGCGACAACGAACTGACAGTTGGTGCTAGAGTCTGCTGCTGTGTTTTTTTTGCATTGGACTTGATCCTTCTTCTTCATCCCTACCCGGAAAGAACAACGTTGATTTTTTATTCTTCTTTTTTGTTGGGCGCTTGCCTTGGTTGCTTGGTTGTCGAGGATATGTGCGGTTTCGAATGTACCGTTCAAGAGATGCAGCACACAAACACAAGAGCGCGCCCGCGCATACACATACACATACATGCACACGCACGACGGGCTCACGTCCAACGTAACAAACCGTCCCCCGAGCACTTCCTGTGTCAAACGATATAGTGGTGACGGTTTATCGCTTATTTCAGCCTTTTTTGCAATGGTATTATTTCGTGGTTTGGGAATTCTATGAAAACAGCTTTCGATTGCTTCCTTGATCGAACATCTCCGATAACCGGTTTGGTTCCTGCGCTGCAGGTACATCACAAAAGGAACCCTCTACTATAATCGCTGATCCCAGCACACATTCCAACAAACAGTCACGACGCACGTACACAAACACACACACACATACGCTTTACATACGTCACAATGTTCGCGCTGTCACAGAGAAAACATCAATGCCCACTTTGCTTATGCTATACCCTCCCTTCAGCACTTCCGCCGGTGCTTGGGCACTTTTTCCCATCATCACACCACGCCCACCCAACAAGACACAGGGCGGCCACGGTCATAGATTTTCCATTTGAGGAAAATTCAACCCACCCCCCCCCCCCCCCCTCCCCTTACTATACTTCACAATGTTCACACCCCGCCCGACAACAACAGACGGGGGCAGTATTATTGTGCAAGGGTTGCTGCTTCGCGAAACCCCCAACACACAACAAAAGAACGTCGAACGTCGACGTTTGCTCTTGGGGGGGGAGCCGCGTCCAAGTAACATTTTGTTCATTGCATTTTTCCAACACCCGATTAAACCGACCTCGGTCGGGCGGCTTCGGTTATGCATCGAAATCAGAATTAAAAAAAAAACCGGTGCTGCCCTCGATTTCCCGACTGACAAACGCGATGGCAAGTTCCAGCCGACTCAATACGCGCCTGTCTATGTGTGTGGTATGTGTGTGTGTGCGTGTATAGGTTTTCCCTTTTCGCGTGCGGTTCGTCCGCTTTTGCACTACCACAAGCGATGCCAAATAATACAAAAAACGGCACTTTCATGAGAGCCATTACCGACCGACCAACCTCTCTTCCGACTGCCACCCTTGCGCGATGGTTGGGTCGGGGGAATAAGTTTTTTTTTCGTTCGAAAGGAGGGGGGGCGACTTTGTCAAGGCACAGCTCGTCGCGGGAAGGTTAGTGCGCGGATGGGATTCGAAAAGTAAAACTTTGCAGTTTCAGGAACGGAAGTTGAAAATATGTGCACACACACACACACACTTGACGCGGAGTTTTGCGTTTTTTGCTACTGCTGCTGCTACTGCTGTTGCTACTGCGACTACTGCTGCGCTACCCATCCTTCCGTGACACACCTCCGGGGAAGGGCGACGACGACCATACCGAAACCAATACCATGCCAGCGTTAAGGGCTCCCCCCTGACAGGAAAAACTTGATACGGACGGGGCACACCATCACAGCACACCACGACACCACACACTACAGTCCCCGACAGCCCGCTGCTTGGGCAATGTGTGCGCTCATTAATGGAGGAAATGGGGAAGCTTATTTTTGCGGACCTCCGTACCTCTAATGGCTCACGGAGAAGAAAAGGGGGATCTCATCAATTCGATTCCCTGTAACACGCGCACACACATACACGCACACAAAAACACACATACACAGGAATCTTCAAGGGAAAATCGATCGTCGAGGTACGCATATTTCGAAACAGTTCGCTTTTTGTCTTTTGCCACCGTTGGGCTATACCCCCTCCTTTCGTTGGTCGTTTCCCGTACCAGACCAGCAGCAGCAGCAGCTAGGAAAATGGATCACCACCTTCCCTAATCCAGCACCAGCACCAGCACCTTAATTACGGTGACGCAGTGCGACCCATCACAGATCGAACATTTGAGCTATTTTTCTACCGTTTCAACTCGCCAAAACGTAGCGAACGCAACGCACGGAAAACACACCAGCAGTAGGCACATACAAACACGGGATGAAAAGCGCACTGTTTCCGCGAATCACGCAGGCAAAAATTCTCGACGAAATATTTGGTTTGCTCACAGGTTCAGCAGCACAAAGTACGTACGCATACACACAGGCATGTACACACAGAGACGGAGGCTCAGGGTAGCGCTAGTGATGGGCTTTTGATTGCGGAACGCACAATCCGATCCACTTCAACCGTGGTTGCCAAACAGCTGTCAAATAGAATTTGGCGAAATATTCTCACAAAAATATGAAAATGCTTAATAAATATTGTGGGAATGGTGGGAAACCCACAACAAATTACAAAAAAAGATGGATTGATCTCTGCTGAACCGCACACTGCAGTGAAATCTTTGCATCGCGGTTACTTGGAACTTTCGTCTAAAAACACTGCAGAGTATTTTGAATATATTTTACTAATTTTGTAATCAATTATTTAATCAGATGTATCGGTTTGCAAACCATTGCTACAGAGCAACAGAACAAAATTCTCCATTCCGTTGGTGTGTTTTTGAGGGTGCTCTGTGACAATCTCGCTAAATGACACATGGCACTTCCACTGTGCGTCCAGCCGTCAAACGGCAGCAAATGACAGCGAATTGATTACACCCACTGGCAGCACTGGTCAGCATTGTCAAGCGGAGAAATAAAATGGAGAATCTTGTGTGATTGTTATTTTGCACAACAGTAAGGAAGCTGTTGTCGAAAAGTGTGTTTCAAGCTAGCTTTGGCACGATTTGCTGACCGATTCTACATCAGCACAACGCGCCAACCGTGCTCGGGAAGGAATTTAACGCGTTTACGGCCGTTCTAACGCGTCCTACAACGTGTCGCCCTGGAAACGCCAAAGCCACCCCCTTTCCGCCCCTCGCGAGCAGAGTAGTTTGTGGGTTTTGTGCGAGGGAGAAAAGTCGCAGGAAAACGACCCGCGCCTAGCTGCAGGTGTGTGTGTTTTTGTGCGAAAGGAGGTGGGGAAGAAAATTACAAGAATCATCAAATTCGCCGTTCCGGTCCTGCCATCACGGCCAGTCACGTTGTGTCGCCTCCCTGCCACGCTAGAGAGTGTGTCGCCTGTGTTTATGTACCTCATCTCCCGCCCCCACCAGCCCCTCCTTCCCCTCTCCAAAGCTGCTGTGTGAGGTGTTGTGCGGGGGTGTGAATAAGACAGGGGGGATTGAAGCGCACAAGAAGTGGCACACAAACATACAATCGCGCCCCATTCGCCGTTCTAGACACACGCATACACAAACACACACACACACACACACATCTCCCACCTAGCATGGAAAACGATGCACCACCATTCGTGTGCTGCGCTGCAGGCGAAAGCCCGCTCCAGTGGTTAGGATGATGCTGCTGCTGCTGCCGTGATGAGAAAAGAAATATGCATTACCACGCCGTGCCCCGGATCGCTGCGTGGAGGCTCGTAGAGGTGGGCAACGTCATAGGCGTCGCTGGATTGCGTGCGTAAATGCGTGCGCGTTCGTGCATCCCACCGGAGAGCGTGGTTGGCGCAATGCAAAGGTGCAAGAAAGGCGCTTTCCGTAGCCATGCCAGCGAATCTGGCACAGAGACGATCCATGCATACAAACAAACAAAAAAAAACTCTTGAACGAAAAGTGTTTAGTGCGTGAAATATATCGTTTAGTGTGAAGAAAAAACACTTACATAAACTCGCGATAAACCCGTGTTCTTGTGTGCGTGCGTGCGTGTTAGTGTGAGTGAGTGAACTGAGTATCCTGTAGGATTGGCAGTGCTTACTGGATTGCATTTTGTGGCCGTACCGGAACTAAAAGCACCATCTTCGAATCGTATCCGTGCGTAGCGTGCTGTGCTAGCTCTGGTCTGGTGGTGGCGGTGGTGGGCTCACCAACAGCGCGCACTGATACGATTTCAGTGGATGGGAAAAGGGTCTACTTTAATCCACGGACCAGAATGAAGGAGATGGTCGGTGGATGTTGTGTCTGTTCAGACGATCGCGGCTGGTCGGAAAATCCGCTAGTGTACTGCGATGGTCAAAGCTGTGCCGTGGCCGTGCACCAGGCGTGCTACGGAATCGTGACCGTGCCGAGTGGTCCTTGGTACTGTCGGAAGTGTGAGAGTCAGGAGCGTCCGGCTCGGGTGCGCTGCGAGCTGTGCCCGTCCCGCGATGGGGCGCTCAAGCGGACGGACAACCAGGGATGGGCGCATGTCGTCTGCGCCCTGTACATTCCCGAGGTGCGTTTCGGGAACGTGACGACGATGGAGCCGATCATCCTGCAGCTGATCCCGCAGGAGCGATACAACAAGAGTAAGTAGGCCGGTAGAAGGAGACGTTTTTGGCCCCGGGGGATTTTGGCTCAGCTGATCGACGTTTGTCATTCCACAGCATGCTACATCTGTCAGGATATGGGCAAGGGGTCCCGTGCGAACGTAGGAGCCTGCATGCAGTGCAACAAATCGGGCTGCAAGCAACAGTTTCACGTCACCTGCGCCCAGCAGCTCGGCCTGCTGTGTGAAGAAGCTGGCAACTATCTGGACAATGTAAAGTACTGCGGCTACTGCCAGCACCACTACAGCAAACTGGTAAGTGTGCACCGAACTATTCTTCTACTGCTTCTTACGTACCCGCACTGACGAATCTTTTGCCTCTGGTTCTGTTGCAGAAAAAGGGAGGCAATGTGAAAACGATCCCACCCTACAAGCCCATCAGCCACGAGGCCAACTCGAGCGATGGTCCGTCGTCGCCGGAGAAGGAAATGGAACCGCCCCCACCCCAGCAACACTCCAGCAGCAGTGCGGCCGGATCAGGTGGAACCGGTGGAGGTGGTGGCGGTGGTGGTGGGGGTGGCAGTGGGGCCGGTGGCAGCAGCAGCTCGAGCAGTGGGCTCAAGTCCAGCAGCCGGTTGTCGGGCGAACCGAGCGTCGGCGGCTCATCGTCTACCTCTTCCTCGTCATCGTCCTCCTCCTCCAAGCAGCGCAAGTCCTCGAGTGCGTCGAAAAGTTCGAGCGGATCGGGCTCCGGCGCATCGCTTTCGTCGTCCTCCTCGTCCTCGGTGCTGGCGTCCGGCGGGGGCGGTGGTTCCGGGGGCAGTGGGGCCAGTGGTATGTCCGGCAACTCCTCCATGTCCACCTCATCGTCTTCGTCCTCTTCGTCGGGCGTTTCAAGCATGTCCGGTAGCGGAGGCAGCGGTAGTGTGAGCAACAGTGGTGGCAGTGGAATCGGTGGCTCGGGCATCGCCGGAAGTGTGGGCGGCAGTGGTTCCAGCAAGACCAGTTCCGGCTCGTCCGGAGGAACTGGTGGTGGTGGTGGTAGTTCGGGCAGCAGTTCGAAGGAAAAGGATAAATATAGTAAAAACGTAAGTGTCTCGGTGGAATAAGGACCCGTGGCCCTTTTTTGGATTAAGTCTTTAGTTTTACAAACTAAACCCATTTCGTTTCATTTTGCAAAACAGCGCGACAAAAGCTCGAAATCATCGAAATCGTCGAGCAGTAGCAGCACGAGCGGAGGAAGTGGAAGCAATTTTAACAATAGTACAAGTACAAGCAGTTCTGCCGGTGGCAGCTCCAACCAATCGAAGGATGTCGACATGGGTGGGACGGCCGGTTCTTCTTCCGGGTCGATGGGTGCGCTGGGTGCGAATGCGTCCTCGCAATCTTCATCGCAAAGTGGCTACTCGTCGACCGCAGGCGGTGGCGGCAGTGGACCCGGAGGTAGCTCCAGCAGCAGCAGCGGCAGCAGCAGCAACTCCTCCAGCAAACATCATTCTGATAAGCCCGACAAAGGAAGTGGCGGTGGTGGTAGCAGCAGTCAAGGTGGTGGCCCTCTGTCAACGAATAGCGGCGTCGGATCGGGACGGGCGGCTTCCCTCTCCCCGGCAGCGATTCCGACGACGCTCATCATTAAGCCACCGCAGGACCACACCGGTGGCAGCGGGAAGGAACCACTGTCCAAGGAAGCGATTGCAAAAATGAGCACCTCGAGCAACTTCACCGAAACGATCGTCGTCAATTCGGAGTCGGTGTACAATCATGCCGGCTCGGGTAGCGGGAACGCTGGTTCCACGTCCGTGATCGAGAGCGGCAAGCTGGCGATGGGAGGTTCGGGAGCGGGCAGTGGTGGCTCGGGCGGTTCGTACGGTGGCAGCACCGGCCCCACAGGTGGATCGTCCACCGGGAGTAGTAGTAGTAGCAGTAGCGGCGGCAAGAAGCGAAAGGCCGATGCACGCTCGACACCAACATCGTCGGTCAGCAGTAGCGAGATGCTGGATGCTAATCGGTAAGCATTTCAAGTACAGTACGATACATTACACCCATGTACAGCATTTAATTGATGATATCCTGTTGTTCCTTCATCCAGTGACCTGATAAGGGACGTTGCCGTATCGCTGGTGCCATTGTCGCTGAGTAAAAACGATCACATTGATCCGTCGTCGATCGCATCACACGAGAAGAGTGTGAAGAAGGTGAGTGGCGCACGGTCGCTTTAAACAAATATCAACAAAGCGGGTAGGAATTAAAAAAAAAAAACACATAAGTTGCTACCCGGAAAAGAGGACGTTTGCTTGTGTGCGTGCAATGTTTCTCTCGTCCTTGGTGAAGTTTTTTTTTCCCAAGGATATTCAATGTCACACAAACACAGCTTTGCGTATAGAGTGTGAACGCTGTAGGGAAGGGACTCGGAAAGCAGAAGAAGAAAGGTGGTAAAACCGCGCGTATGTAGTGGTAAGGGTAGAAAGCATATCGTCCTCCTTTTGCAAATCGTCCTCCATACCGGAGGGACTCACATACACACCTTTTTTTATTGTTATTGCTATTCGCATATCCGCATACCGTCGCTGCTGTGCCTATCCGCACGTACGCCGCCCCGGTACGATCATTCCGCATTGATAGGATAATCGCAGAAGGGAAGGAACGCTTGCGACGTAATACGACGAGAGCATGACTAGCGGTCGAAAGGTAGGACAAAAGGAGCAAAGGAGCACACACAACACAGGGAAGGGATCGACCGAGCGCGCCGGCCCTTTTTTACGGTTTTATTCAAAAGGGGGAAGAAAAGCTGTGTCTTGGTGTGCGGTGTTTGCTCAGCGAGCTCGTATGCGCACAGGGTTCAACGTTTATAGCGGGCCGCTCTCGGTGAACGTCCTAGGGGGACACCGGTAGGTACAGATGTGTGTTTTGTTAGCGTCTATAAAAACGAGATTCCTTTACATACACGACGGCCGTACCGTACCGTGCCGTGTATGGTGGTGGTATATATGATTCAATGCTCAATCTCTCGGCCCCTGGGTAGAGCCGGCTGCAACGCTGCCTTTCATTATTCGGCACGATGCCTTCTCGCGCAGCACAACTGCTCCTCATTTCGCGTAAAGCTTCTGCCGTTGCGGCATGCGCACCACGATAAAAGTTCGTTTGCTCGTTATGAACCGTTAATTTAGAGCATACGTAGTGTCTGTCCGATTTACGGAGATGCTATGCCGTGCCATGCTAGGTGAAATAGTGATACACGAAATACAGCACCAAGTGCTTTCGAAAGTGACACGCCTGTGACAGCTTGTAAAGCTAATCCGTTGGCGCCCTGTGGCGAGTGATTTAGTTGCGCTACCCGTGAACGCGATGCCACACAAGCACAAAAGCCACAAGAAAGAACGTCGCGAAAAGAAGAAAAAACATAAGGAGCGCAGCAGCCGCGAAAGTGGCGACGATGTTCGTGTTTGGCTTAAACTGCGCTTCGACGGCGAGTACGTGCTGCGACGCTGTCTAACCGGAACGTTGTGCTCTGGCGTTTGCTTACAGGCGAAAACCGAAACCAGCTCCCCGCTGCCCCATCCGGCAACGGCGTTGCCAGCGCCGGAACCGAACCTCCAAAATGTCACACCCAACCTCATCCAGTCGGCGCACACATCGAGCATCATCTCATCCGCTTCGTCGTCTTCAGCGTCCTCCTCCTCCGGCAAGCATCAGCAACAGCAGCAACACCACCATCATCAGGTAAGCAAGTAGTGGTGGGATAGCAATTCTCTACCGGCGATCCTTTCTCCCGAACACGCACACAAAAACACCACCACTGTTGTGACCACAATCACTGTTACAAATCACTGTCCAATCCGTCCACCTACACACACACACACCCGAGAAGCGCACAGTATCCTTCTTGCGAGCAATCATTGTCGAGCAATACCTGTCCTTGTGTTTTACCGGTGCGACGGGGTACCCTTCCTCAGCACACGGTACCATTCGGGTGTGCTTGGTCGTAAACATGCCGTTGAAATGCCGTTTCAGGGGGGAAAGTTCCTTTCAGCGCGCTCACCGTTTGGTACCGTGTGGCCAACGCGCATCTGTTGAGCTTTGCCCGGGCCGAAAGCATCCGCCTCCGCCTTTGTAGCACGCACGGACGGCTGGACAGAGTACAGGGTGGGAAGAGACGGGGAGTTTTCCTCTTACCTGGTTCCTGGCACTCATGTTTCCCGGTCCAATCTCGGTCATTTTTTTTTCGCAGCCAACGCCTCACTCGCCTCAGCAGCCAGCGTCGTCGCAGCACACACCGAGCCTGGTGGTGTCGGTACCGCTGTCGACGGCTACCGTACCTGGAGTTAATCTACCCGCTAGTAACAATAGTAACAGTAGCAGCCATACCGGCAGTAGCAGCAGCAGCAGCAGCAGCAGTAGCAACGTTAATCATAGCGCTAGTAGCAATAGCAACAGTACACCGAACATTGTCTCACCAGGACATCACCAAGGTAGCGATCGAGGTGGCGGCGGCGGCGGCAGCCACATCAATAACAACAACAACAACAGCAATAGTAACAGTGGTGGCAATAGCAACTTGTACCAACAGATTTCACACCGGGCAGGTGATCAGTTGATGGTAAGTGCCAGTAACTCGAACCGCAGGTGGATGGGGGTGGGTGTGGGATTGTGTGATCTTGCGAAGGAAGGATTGGATTGCTCGAAAGGAATTGTATCTAACGGTGGGAGGGTAAAATTATTGTCAACGGTTTATCGAACATTACTTACGTGCTTTCGTTTTCTCTCTCTCTCCCTTCATTCTGATCCTCCTCTAATGTAGAATGCCAGCACGAACCGCTCTAGTCCCGTGATCCAGCAGCAATCGACGGCTCAGAACATCATTCAGTCGTCTTCGTCGTCCTCCTCCACTGCCGGTTCCTCCTCGTCGTCCACAGTCGGCCCTTCGATCGGTCACCATCATCTCGAACGGCAGTCACCGTCTATGCGCTCGTCCCCGGCCGGCGTGACGACCGGTGGTGCCAACGTAATAACCTCCCTGCACCACAGCCAGTCACAGCAGCCGGATCTGCTTTCGCCTGCGGGCGGTGGCGGCGCTACGGTGCTGCAAAGTGTGTCGCCCGTGCCGATGAGTACGATCCAACGCACCTCCTCACCGTCGACACTGCACGCGGGTGACAATAGCAGCAGCAGCGGCGGCGGCGGCGGAGGATTAAAGTTTGGCTACGAAAAACAAGCGCCTACGACGAACGCACGGATAGCGGCCCTGCAGGAGGAGGAAGCGTCCACCGGCCGGCGGTCCAGGTACGGGTGAGGACACTTTCTTTTTTCTCACTGTTGCAAACGCTTCCGTTGGTTGGTAGTTAGCATTTGTTATGGCGCCTTTTACCCGGGTGAAGAACATCGGGTGCTTTCTGCTTCAAACGGGACATTTATCGCGCGTCAACAAAAATGCGTCCCCGAGAAGCAGAAAGGATTTGCATTTTGTTGTGTGCCTTTTTTATTATTATTTTGCATTTCTACTATGTTCACTTTAAACTAGGTAACCGCGGGTCGTTGTTACGATGGTACTGAAGCTTTTTGTGGGTTTTTTTGTTTCGAAAATATGATGTTATGTGTTTTCATTTTATTCTGTTGCAGCACTAGACTTTTCCTTATCGTCGTTGATTTAGCTTAAGTTTGTAGCGTTATGTGGATATGGTGATTTCGAAGTGTTTTCGGATGCACGAGTGGTTCGTTCAGCACAATAACACTGCCAAAACACACCAAAGCGATTGATATACCTCCTAAATCTCTAGAAGTTGCGGTCTCGTTCTGTATTCTTTATTATTTGGCATGATCGGTGTATCATTTGTAAGATGGAACAAATAACGAGTAGCTTGAGAGATGCAAATAGCCTCTTCTATTCTTTTATTTTTGAGATGCTAGTTTTTAAGAGGTCCAGTATCCTTGAAATGGCTTAACCTGCTCAGAAGAACCGCTCCCATCACAAATCGATACTTACATTGTTCATTAGAATTCCGTCAACCATTAAGCCCGTTAACGTAATTGTTGTTACTTGTCCGTTTTGTTTTTTGTCCTCGGTGTGGTCATGTGTGCTGGCATTAATATGTTTTTATAACACAAAACCTTCTTCCCTGGAATATCCCCCCCATCTCACCTTCCTCACATGCAGATCACACTCGAGAGAACGTAGTGGTGGCAATGGTGGAAACAACTCTACCGGTGGTGCCGGTAACACCGGCGTCGGTGGTGGTGTTTCTAGTGGTGGTGGTGGTGGTGGTGGAAAAACTCGTACATCCAAAAAGCGTTCACAGCAGCAGCAACAGCAGCAACAGCAGCAGCAACAACAACAACAACAGTCCCAATTACCACCAGATCGAGGATCACCTTCGATTGGGATAGAATCCTCAGCAAGCGGTGGATCGCATCGCCGTGGGTCGTCTCCATCACCTTCACGACGTTCTTCCCATGGCGGTGGTGGCGGTAGTGGGCAGTCCTACTCGTACGGACCGGCCGTGGATCGTAATGTCGATGACCATTCACCATCACGGTATAATCCATCGTCGTCCGGTGGTAGTAATGCGCCCGCGGCCGGCGGTAACAATGCCAGCAACAATGGTAGCGTGCTCTCGATGGCAGCAGGAACCGGATCCGCCACCGCGTCGGTGGTCGTGGGAAACTCTTCCTCCCAGAACAGCCACCATCATCAACATTTGACACCTCACCAGCAGCAGCAGCAACAACAACAGCAACATTCTCACCACCATCACCACCACCAGCCGCAGCAGCAGCAGCAGCACCATCACCAACAGCATCATCAACATCACCAACATTCGCACCATCAGCAACATTCCGCTGCGATGGGCGACAAGCTTTCGTCGGGCGGTGGTACTTCTGCCGCACCGTCGTCGCTTCACTATTCCACGGGCAGTTCGCATTCTGCTTCGTCGCAGCATTCATCTAGTGCAATTGCTAACAGTAACGCTTCGAATGTAACATCTACCATTTCATCTGTCGCTTCCCCTGCCGGGCCTGGGGCTACTGCTGCTGCTGCTGCTGCCGCTGCTTCTGTTGCCACATCTTCAATCGCTTCAATGTCTGCTTCCTCTTCTACTTCCTCTACTGCCCACTCTAACAATTCTTCCACTTCTGCTGCTGCCAGGAACGATGGCGGATCATCGTCCGCCGGTGTACATCCGGTCATCGAAATGGCGGGCAGTCACGGTGGATCACAGAGCTATCAGCAGCACCACCACCACCACACTAGTGGTGGGATCATTTCCGGCTACTCTCAAAACGCTAGCAGCAACAGTAGCGCCAGTACCAAATCTCACCAAAACACCAATAACGGTAGCAACATGGAAAGCTTTCACCAGCAGCAGCAGCACCACCACCATCATCAACAACAACAGTATCACGGAGGCGGTTCTGGTTCGCACAGTGTGCTCTCGGGCAGTGGCAACAGTAGTATTAGTATTAGTAGCAACAGTAACAACCTTAGTAGCAATAATAACACCTCCACTATCACTACCACCACCACTACCAACACCACAAACATCACCACCACCAGCAACAGCAGTAGCAATAGTGGCAACAACAGTAACAGTAAAAACACCACCATCATCAGTAGCAATAGCGGCAACCTGAGTGGCACCGCCGGCAACAGTAATACTAACAACAGCACCGGAAGCAACCATAATATATCTAACAGTAGCAGCAGCAGCAGTAGCGGCGGTACCATCGTAACAGCGGCTGCCAATCCGAACAAAAAGCACCGGGGGGCTTCGCATCATCCATCAATCGTTGAACTTTCGCCATCGCCATCTACTTCCAGAACGCCGGAAATGATCGTATCCAGCGGCGGTGTCGTCCCCTACAGCATGAGCTCGACGATGACAGCGGCCTCTTCCTCGTCGTACGGTGGTAGTTCCGGTGGTGGAGGAGGAGGGCTAAAGTTCTCGTACGAGGCTCAGCCCACGAACCCGTTGTCTGCAGTATCGACCGCATCGATGATGGGCAGTAGCGGCAGCGTGATTGCGGCCCCGCAAGTCAAGGATTCTCCCCCGAGCTCGCCCGGATCGGATGCGGGCGGCAGTGCCGCCGGCACAGCGATCGTTAGCGGTCGGGGAACGAAACGCAACCGTAAGATGTCTTCGAATGCGGCGGCCGTGAACAGTGGTGCCGGGGCAGTGCCAACGACATCGGTAGCAGGACAGACCGGTGGACCGTCGATTGTACCGGCTTCGATCGTGGCCGGTGGAAGCGCCGATGCCAAGGATGGCAAACTGTTTCAGAACGGAGGCAGCAGTAGTGCGGCCGCCGGCGGTTCGGTCGTGTCGGCTACCCATATGTTGGGTAATCAGCTGAATCCGAGCAGTAGCGTGGCGCAGAAAATGTCCGACCAGCTGAGCATGGAGATCGAGGCTCACGCGTACGTACCCGGTCCGATCGATGCGGTGCCGACACTGATGGGACCACAATTCCCGGGAAAGGTAGGGGCACTTTCGTGGTTTTTACGTTAGGAGCAAGCATGTCATGTCGTCGTTACAATGGACTCATTTCACTATTTCAGAATCGCACAAACAATTCCCAATCGATGCCTGTTGGAGCGGGAGGTGGCGGTAACTCGTTAAGCTCGATGCTAACGGGCGGTGCTACAGCGACGGCGAACGGGAACACTCCGCAAAGCTTGGAGCAGCTGCTGGAGCGGCAATGGGAACAAGGATCTCAGTTTCTTATGGAACAAGCGCAACACTTCGACAGTAATGCTACCCTAAACCGTGCACCGATCGACCCGCACACGCCCCACTAACATGTTTTTTCTTCTTCTTCTTTCATCTTGCAGTTGCCTCTCTGCTGTCCTGTCTCCATCAGCTGCGGAGCGAGAACATTCGGCTGGAAGAGCACGTCAACAATTTGGTCGCACGAAGAGATCATCTGTTAGCGGTCAATGCTCGTTTGGCTATACCGCTGAACCCTACTGCGGCGCTGGGCGGTGTTGGGATGATCGGAGGATCGGGCGGATCGGGTCCGGGGGCCGGAGGGGCAGCGACCGGTGGCGCCGGTGTCGGTGGTGCTGGTATCGGATCTCTGCCAGGTATGCTGACCTGGTTGTGATGTTAAGCCACTTTAAGCTCTAGCTAAATACTGTGTTTTCCGATCCGGCAAACAGGGCAATTCAACAACATCCACGGCAATGGGCCAATCGATGCCAATGTCATCACCAACGCGTCGGCAGTGTCGAACCGATCTAGCCGGGGGCAGCACGGACCGAACCAGCAGCAGCAGCCCGGCCAGCAGGGTCCGGTCGGCCACTTTGGGTCGGGGGCGGGAAGTAATGCGGCCGGTGGCGGTATTGGTGGTCTGCCGCAGGAGAATGGTATCGATTTCCGACACACGAACTCCTCGCATCCGGCCACAAACAGTGCATCGATAAGGTAAGCCGCGTCCCGCAACCGTATTGCCCGGGATGCAATAACACAAACGTTCTATCAGCTGTAATGTAATATGCGCACGACATCATATGTTGAGGGAGAGCACACAGTACCTTTAAGATACGATTGTATTTTTTTGTTGATGTAATCTAAACAAACACCTTTCATTGTGCATACCTTGCCATCCAATTCATTCATTAGCTCTTTCCACCCCTAAAAACTCGCTACTTCCTTATGTTCATTCAAATTTGCTGCATAATGTGTGTATATTTTGTAAAATTATGTCTCCTATAATTTATTCTTTCTTCTGTTTTTTTTTCTTCTTTCTTTTCTTTTGTATTTTCTTTTTTCTGTTTCTCTCCTTTCTTCTCGTTCACTGATCCGTTTCCAAATTGTTCAATCGGTACGCTTGCCAGTGAAAAGCCCAACACAATCTACGTGAATTTTTGAACGTCTAATCGGCGGCACCACCATCCCCCCCCCTCCCAAAAACACACGCAGACTGTCCAAGGCAAACGCGGCAAACCGATGTTGATGTGCAATTACACCTAGCAGAAACCAGACATGTTAGGCAGGGAAGCAAGCTGAAAACGATACATAAACATAAATAGGATCATAGGTTGAAAAGCGATCGGGCGATCGTGTGCTGACACACGATTGCATCGGAACGGACTAGATATGGGATAGCAAAACCGTATGATTTAGAATGTAGGCAAGAGCCAGCTGAAAAAGGCATTATACATAGTTGGTAAGGTAGCAAATATTCGACGTTTCGATACAAAACACTTCTAACTCATCATCGTTGATGGGATTGTGGTGTGAGACTGTTTGTGTGAGGAGCAAGCGATTTTAATAGATATGTACTAATTACTCATCGTGTCCCTTTCCTCCGTGCGACACTGCCGTGTCCTTTTTAAGTACACACTTACACCACACACACACACACACACACTGCTGCCGGAATGCACACATACGCGCGCCACAGTACTGTAGCTTAACAAGATGATCGTATCTGTGTGGCGCGAAGAAGAGAGAGAAGAGTGTTTAGTAAACACAAACACGTTACACTCTATGTACTGTTGTACGTTTGGTGTGAAAGTGAAAGTAAGCTAAGTCGTAGAATTATTGTATACTTTAATTTATAAATTAATTTGCTCAAACAATCAAACAAACAAGCAGCCCGAATCTGTGTTGTATTCAGCTGAATATGAATCTTTATTTATTATTGTTTTTTTCTCTCTCTCTCTGCAAACGGCGTTCATTCGTATGGGTGTGCGTGTTTGGGTGTGTGTGTGTGTATGTGGGTGTGATTAAAACGATTGTAATTTGGTAAATATTTTACCACAAGTGTAGTAAATGTAGAAGGGCAATTAATATTTAACAACAACTCATGGTTAACACCACAGCGCGCATTGTTTTGTGTGTGTGTTTTGTGTTCGTTTGTGTCGCGCTTTTTGTTACGCGCGTTGTTCCTTCCGTTCTTTCCCGACCTCCCCGACCTCCCCGACCTGGTTTTATTTATCCGTGTTTTATCCCCCGATTACATTACAATTTACAGTCGTAGTGAAAGAATGCTAGTAAAATGTGGTAACTGTGTAAACGTAAAACAATGAATGGAAGACAAGATATAGTGTTAGCGAAAATGTGCGGGAAGCATTCTTCCTCGATTTTAGTACGTTAAGTTGGAGAGCAGTGTAGCAAAAAAAGGAAAAGGGCAACATGAAACGACACACTAGTAATAACTATTTCAAGCAGTAATTTTGATAAAAGCTCCTCCAGCAAACCACAACAACACCAAGCGAGCGCGCGCGCGCGTTTGCGTACGGGTGAACACATTACTTGCCGGTAATTTCTCCACGCGATCGATCAGCACACCTATATCCCCTCGATCCAGTTAGGCCTGATTAGCGTAGCCGATATGATGATATGGTAGGCCCGCGAGTGTCAGAGAGTTAACGTAGAAAGCAAATACTAGACACAAATCTGGATGCTCTATAAGGGTTAATATGAACCGCGATTGGATAACGTACCCCCCGCCGCGTGCAACAAAACAATTCGAAAAAATATATACACAAATTTTAAACCCACCATGCGCATTCACATCTTCCATCGCCTGCACACGATTTTGTTTTTGGTTGTTAGCTGTACTATCCATTGACCGAATTTTTATCTTTTTTTTTGTTGCCCGCCACCTTATCTCATCATCTTATCCTGTGCTGTGTACATAGTTCGTTCCACGGGTTTCAAACGGGTTTACTTTCTCTCTGCTTCATGTGGTTGTTTTATTTTTGGTGCTTTTATGCAATTGGTGCTATTTATTATGTTGATGTAGGTTTAGACGGTGTTTCACATTCGATCAGACCCTTTTGTTCCGTATCGGAACTCGTCCCTGTACACATACAATTATTAGCTGTGTTGCATTGACCGCTGGGGCTGGGGTGGTAATTGATCCTCTGTACATACATACCCACGTACAATCGAAAAATGGACTACGCAAGTGCCAACTTGTTTGGCTCCACCACCACTCTACAATGTTTTCTCTGTGTCCCGTTTCTTCTTCCCCGCTACACCTTGAAGGCGCAACTCTCCTTCAAGCCAACCGTTCCCATCAGCTACTACTGCAACTGGTGGTGGTGGCGGTGGTGGAACCACACGGGGGGCGCCCTCCACTAATTCGTCCTCAGCGAACAACAGCACGGTCCAAGCGCAGACAACGGGGGGCACTGGTTCGGGTGAGCCGGTTCTCCCTTCCACCACCGGTACTACAGGTCGCTCGAGCACACTGCGACCGTCTTCCGGCCCAGCCAATGTATCGTCCACTGGTAGCAACAGTAGCACCGGCAGCAGCAACAGCAACAACAGCAACAGCATTTCAACCGGCAACGGACCGACGCCGGCCATCGGTGGTGGCGCAGGGCTGAACAGTTCCACCGTCGGTCCACCAGCGGGAACATATCATCAGGCGACGCGTGAACAACAACAAACGATCTACAACACGGCACACCAGGTAGAGTAATGATCGCGAACGAACCTCATTTATTCACTCAATCGGCCGCCACCAAATCGCCATTTATCATTCCCATCATCATTCCTTTTGTGTTGTGTGCGTGTGCTTATTTGTTTTTACTTCCCAATTGGTTGGATTGGTACGTCTTCAGCAAAAAAAAAAGAAATACGACTCGTTTCGGGTGCAATTCGCGTGTATGGTTTGTGATTGGTGTTCAAAATTGAATTACGATTTTTGTGTGTTTAAATGCATTTTGTAAGATAACCGGGAGGATAATCATCATCATATTCCATACTCATACTCTTCATCATCACCAAATCATCATCATCATCATCCATCCGTCTCCATCGTCGTCACCATCATCGCGATCGTTTACGCTCCATCTTCTCCACGGCATCGCATCGTTCATCCGCCAACCGAATTGTTCCATCTTTATTTACGTAGTAAAACCACCATGTGTGAGTGTTGTTGTTGTTGTGTTTCTCTCTTATACCCGTACCACCGTACCACCGTACAACGACTCGTAATAATGATACACGCTTCCTCTCCGTCGGTGTGGGATCACCTCGATTGTTGAACCCCAATTCTCTCTATAATACGTACAGCCTACACACCAATTACGCCGAGACGATGTTAGTAGCCATGTTAGAAGTAGCTGAAATAGCACTGCGCCAAACCAAGCTAGCCGCCGGCACCCGTCGGCCATTAATGAAAGCCATTTTGTTTTCAACCGCCTAGATTCCGCTCTTGCTCGAGCACCATCAGCAGGAACATTTGCATCATCATGCCCATTCCCAACCCTCCCACCACCAGCACCAGCACCACCACCACCACCAGCCTCCTGTAGCTTCTCTTCCTCCTCTTCCTCCACTACCTCCAACGCAGGCTCCTTTACATCTTCACCCATCGGTGACCGGCACAGCGGCCACGCTGCCACCGTCTTCGCAAGGACATTCGCAACAGAACCATCATCATCATCATCAACAGCAGCAACAATCGAGCAGCAGCAGCAGCAGCATTATGTCACAATCAAATCATCCCTCATCGCCTCAAGTGTTGGTGAGTCGGGTGGGAGTGGCTCCAGTAACCTCCAGCTCCATCCGAACCGCTCCCACAGCAGCAGCAGCAGCAGCAGCACACGTACCTCCTCGCTCCGTAAGCAGCAACCATCACCATCATCATCAACAGCAGCAGCAGCAGCAGCAGTCCCACCACCATCCTCAACATCACCACCACCATCTCCATCAGCACGCCTCCCATCCGTATATGCACGGGAACCATCTGCAGCAGCATCGTTCAGCGTCCCCGCCACCAACCGGAAGCGGTCACGGACCGACGACCCATCCACATCATCCGCTGCAACACCACCACGGATCGCTGAACTCGATCGATGGGCCGATGGCCGGTCGGGGAGCAGCTATTACTACCACCCCACCACCACCACCACCCTCTCAGCCGGCAGTGGTAGTGGTAGACCGGATGATGACCGGTCACTCCCAACGGCCGCCAGCTCACTAAGACGGTGTGCGCAGGTGGTAAGCTTCATCGATCGATTCATACAAACGAACGGGAAGTGCCGGCGGATCGGTGGTACGGCAGCGGCGGCAGCAGGCCGTGTTGCTGCGGTCAGCAAACTGTCCGCCTCGAACCCGGCCTGGCGACGTGCGACTGGTGCAAAGTACAAAGATTTTTCCATCGATTTTATACTGGGCTGTCGTAGTGGTGGTGGTGGTGTAGGTGAAGGACGATCGTCAGCCCTGGCAGGTTCGTCGTCTTCATCCCTTACACAGTACCGGAGCAGTGGTGCGGCGATGGTTGGGAGCTCGAGCAGCAACAGCAGCAGCAGCAGTAGTGACGATGACGAAGATGACGGGGACGATGGCGATGAAGAGGATGATGAGTACGATAATGATGGCGATGATGAGACGGATGATGATGATGATGATGAGAGTTGATCGCTTGTTGGGATTTAAGAGTGTTACACCACTACCACACTGTTGCTGGGTAGGGTTAAATGGCGTAAAACCACAAACAGGATTATATTTCTATCTCCTTCTATAGAGTTCGGATAGGTCGAGGACGAAACCTTAGCGTCCTGTTTCCACTCTCTGTCTCTGTGCTCTCTAACAATCTATCTATATCTACAGCCCTGCTGCTATCTGTAGTCCGTAGGGATCGGTTTTACTGAACAAAAACAGAGGGGATGGAAATGCACAATATTTAAACCATGCTGTACATATACACCTATAAAGAATTATTAACACAAGGATCGCACACGGTGAAGAATCTCACCCCGCATCAAGGTAGGCGTGTTGTATTTGCAGATAGAGGAAATTACTTTTACGCGCGACCCCGTTTGCAGTAGCGTGCAAGCGGTTAGAGGAAGGCTTGTTGTAATAGGGTATATTAACGAACGAATTTTAAAACGCAAGACATATTGAAACATATTGCCTAAGTTTGAGCGGATGGTGTTGCTATTTCTGTATCTATTTTGTGCGAGGGGGGGGGGGCATTTAGTTTTTGGGTTTAGTTGCAATGCAATGCTTTGGTGTGGTCGTCCCTGTTGTTTTTGGGAGTAAGCGCACGACATTTACAAGGACGCAAGGACGCACGATGGGGCAAAGTAAACACTCAGGTACACTCAACACGGCAGCAAATATTTAAAAAAAACGCTCTCTAAAAAGGAATGTAGACAATGTAGAGAAAAAACAGCAAAATGGCGCAACGGTGACACGTGCGAAGCAGCAGTCGTTTTTTGATCCATTTCACTAGTTACTATTGTCGTTTTGTAGCATTTTTTGTTTGGTTTTGTTTTTCGAATGGTGTATTATTACGATCAGTGTGTGTGTGGTATGTTTAGGTACAACTTTCTACCTTCTCCAGATTTCTGGTCCAATATTTTTGTATGATTTTTGTGAGCGAAGTGAAGTGTATGTCCTCCCTCTTCTACCACTCCTTCTCCAACCCATTCACTTGCGAAGTCTATTTCGCGGCTAATTAGAGAGGGCCAAACAAATGTGTGTACGGTGGTGGTGTAGTAGGAGAGCATGCATCAGCAATGCGAGTAACGAGACACACACTAACACACATACACACAAAGAAATAAATTTCGAGACCTGCAAGTTTAAGCTACGATATTTAAAACCAAATCTCATAAACAATACAATAGAGTACACAGTAGTCGGCGAGGACGCACGTAGGAAACAAACAGTGAGGTGTGAAAGAGGGAGAAAGATGATTCCCACGCCTACTGAGCGAAATAAAACCTCTTAACACAATGCAGAGTAATCCAATCAGTAGAGTTTGCTCCAGCGGCTTTCGTCCCGGTAGGTGCTGTAAAGCTTAAAGAAAGTGGGAAACCGTGAAAGTAGTGGCACAGAAAAAGCGGTCTGCAGAGAGGACATTACAAAAGGTGAAGAACGGCAACCGATCGATCTGGAAGGTGGGAAGGACGGGAAGAATTGAACAAAATGACATTATGTAAAAGTAATCGATTTAATAAATATTTGACAAATTCAGCTGCCCAGTGTTTCCCGTGGGAATAATATTCCTAATTACAGGTGCGTGTGTTGTGGAGTTCTTATTACCTCTTATCTGTATCATTTCTTTCTTTATGCCGTTTTAGGAACAGTATTTTTGTTATATTTATTAATTCTAAAAAAGCTTTACTTTATTCTCTCACTAGATTGCACTTGCGGTGTATGTGTGTGTGTGTCTGTATGTGTTTCTTCTCATTACTCCACAATTCTTTACCAATTTCTTCTTCTTCGCCTACTTTGTCGTCAGCTGGTTAGCGTTTGCGTGTCCGTATGCATGGGTGTCTATATTGTGTGTGTGTGTGTTGTGCGCAAACACTTGTGTATCACAATTGAGGAAAACCATAAAAAAAAACAAAACTAATACTACCACACAACAAACCGTGTAAGAGGACCCCGGAAAAAAATTACACTAATAATAGCACTGTGATACCGGGTAACCCCGGGGGAAAAGGTAAAGAGGCATTTCAATTGCGCGGAAGCGGAATACGGGAAAATGGGTGTGTGTGTGTTTGTGTTTGTGTTATTGTGTGATTGTGTATAGAGACAAGGAGGAGACGACGTTAAACGTCCTCTACCGAAAGGTTCATCTTAAAGTAGCACCCATCGTTGGCAAGCAGCTTCACAATGTTCTCCTCGAACCGTCGCTGGATGTGGTTAAAGTCCATAATGTTCTTTGGCTTACACTCGACCCAGTACCGGTCGAACTCGTAGAACAGATAGCAGTAGAACTGGTGGAACGTGTCCACCGTCAGGTGCTGCTGCGGATGGTTGTAAAAGTGTGTGCGGGCAGAACCGGCCTTTAGCAGGTGGTACGCCATCGAGGTAAGATTGATACCGACGATCGCGAAAAAGTACCCGTGCTTTGGATGGTGCGAGTGGGACAGCAGGTGGCGGGCGGTGCCGTTGTAGTTTTGTGCGAGAAAGAGTAGATTGTCCAGTCCGAGCACACCCATGCCACGAAAGTCGGTCGAAGGATCGTCTCCCTAAAATCGAAGGCCATTTAATTGGAGAGTTCAGCTTCGCTCCCGCACACGGTAAGTACCCACCTGAAAGCCAATGTGCTGCCACTGGTCGGTGATGCGGCCGGTTAGCTGCATCTCATCGCCCACCAGCAACTTCCACAGCATCATCAGCTTGGCCTCGTGCTCCGGCTCCTCGCTGTCGTACTGGGTGGCGCGCAGCTTCTCCACCATAAAGTACAGCCGCTTGTAGCCCCATATCCGCTCCGCGCACGTGCCGAACGAGCGCGGAAAGTCGATGTGCACCTTCGGGTTGATCTTCTTCACCTGCAGCACCGTCCCGACGGCGCGCGTTTGGATTTCGCGCCGCAGAAACGTGTCCTCCACATCGTTGGCGACCAGCTCGTTCAGGATGTGGAGCAGCTTCTTGATCGGCAGCCGGCGGGACAGCTCCAGCGACATTTGGACCTTTTTCGTGCGCGTTGCGCCCGGCGGGCAACCGTAGCAGATGCGCTGCAGCTCGCACAGATTGGTGAACCGGTGCAGGAACCACTTGAGCAGTGGACGGGAAAGGAAGTAGAAAAAGCTAAACACGCGGAATATCATCTTCGGCTCGGTTGTTGCTGGAGGTAGCATTGTTTTTGTGGGGGGCAAGTGTTGGGTAAGGGAGGCTGGCAGTTCGATGTTGTGCTGTGATTGTTTCCGAACGGAACGGATTGTTGTGTGGATGGGTGCTTGCTGTCGCGAGCGCTTCTTCTAGATTCGTGATACACTACAGCTTTCTACTCTCTACAATCCATGGCGCTTTGGGTGATGGTTTCTTGTTGCAAACTCGTCCACGGTCCAAACAGGTTGCCACAGGAACATCAGCGCATGCTCGCGGCGTGTTGCGTACGTTCTGTGCGATGGAAACGAAACGCAGCACAAAAAGCGGAATATTAGAGGAAATTAAATGTGTTAAAGAGACGACCTACATACCGTGATCGTACCGTCGAGTGCACCGTGCAATGTTTACGAATAAATTCCCGAAAAGGAACGGCAGGAAAACAATCCCCACCCCGTTGCAAATTTGTGACAGCTGTGCTGCTTTGACAAGCGGAATGTGAAAGTTTCATGAAACATTTCAGGGTTTGAATGGAAACATTTCAATCCAACACAATGCGATTGAAAGGCGGTTGGAGAGTGGATAATCGTTCAATTAGCGCCTAATAGAACACAAGAAGCTGCTCCTTTTCTTCACTTTTCCGCATGCAAGAATGCTTTAACTTATTTATTTATATCATACCGATTGTATTTGGCTATTCTGAATCATATCACCATCACAGCTATTTGAGACGATGGATGTTCGGGTCCTATTCTATCGGCAAACGACTTACCACGAAAAATAAACTCTGAGTGAGGCACTTCTTTGATGAATGTAAAGCCCACCTTCTCTCCGACACGTTGCGAAATGTTCGACGAGAATAGGGCTAAAATGAGTTCTGGCGGCGATTGGTCGTTCGATTCTAGCACGATGCTCCCATTCTTCAAATCACGAGCAAGCTGAACGGATTGTTCCACAAGCCTCGTTGCAATTCCATGTCCGGAGTAGGTCGGAAGCGTTGCAAGATACATGATATCCATGAAGCAACTCACACCGTACCGCTCGAACAGGTTCACCTTCGCGTCCATCGCGATCATGTAGTTGAGTACCGATCGTGAACTATCGGTAGTACATTTGGTGTCCCGGAACTGCTCAAAGTAGCTGACACCTTCCTGATGCTTGGGTGTCTGCAAAAAAATAACATCAACAGCGTTACTAAATGCAAAAGAATGCACACAAGCAGACAAGGGTAGCAATAACCTGCAGTATATTGAAGGCAACACCCAGGATCTTGTCCGTAGGAGTGTGACGTGCGATCATCGTTACGCCACCGGCTAGAACTTCCGCACAGAGCTGCTCAAGGTCATCCTGTGCTTGTGGCGTAACGTTCACTTCCGATCCGATGCACACCGATTCGTGTAGGAAGAACGATTGGCGCAATACTGCCAGCGATTGCAGTTGGTAACGATCTTCATAACGCAAAATCTCGATATCTTTCGATGATACTGCTGATGTCATTTTGATGCGTTCTCGTAACGGCAAGCAAGTTTAGCTGTTACAGCAACGAAGGACACACCGCCACGGCCGATGCGACAGAATGAACTGACATGCGATAGAATGTAATTGACGATCATGAATGGAGATAGGACGGACGTAGAGATTGCTAATCAACGACTATGATTGTGTGGGTAGGATGACCCACCCAACACAACTGTGCGCGATGCATTCAAACAAACCCCTGTTCTTTTTTTTTGCTTTCTCATTCCCAATCACGTGTTTGGTTGAAGAAGGGCAACGTTTCACAGCATGGAGGGCTCGATTTATTTAACGATTTTTTTCCACTTCAAATATAATCAAACAGCTTCAATACTGAAATCACATACACAGATAAGTCCCTATAGGGGCACACAAGTTGGCCAACACAGTGCTAAAACATTGAACACACTCATCACGTCTTAGCACTTTCACTTTCCTCACACACACACTCTCTTTCTCTTTCTTTCTCTCCCCCATCATATGTGCTTCACGACGAGCGTTGAAAATGGATGCTCGGGACCGGCCCGATCGCTGAACGTTTGGCCCCGGTAAACAAACTCCGCGTGTGGCACCTGATTGATCACCGTAAAGCCAACCTTTTCACCGACACGTTGCGAGATTCGGGATGTAAAGAGGGCCGACACTAGCTGAGGCTGCTTGGCGACGACCGTACCCGACCGCTCATCGCCGCCCGTTGGCGCTACCTGCCCACACTTGAGTTGTTTCGCCAGCTGGACCGATTCCTCGACAAGCCGGGTTGCAATGCCATGGCCGGCGTAGCTCGGCAAGGTGGCGAGAAACATAATCTCCAGCAGACAGTCCACCCGGAACCGCTCGAACAGGTTCACCTTCGCGTCCATCGTGATCATGTACTGCATCAGCGCGCGGGAGCTGTCGGTCGTACACTTGGTGTCCCGGAACTGCTCAAAGTAGTTGCCATCTTCCGGGCTGCTCGGGGTCTGCAAAGGAATGGGAAAGCGGCTGCGTTTTACTTCCGCATTTTTTTTTGGAGGAGAACTATCAACGAACCTGCAGCACATTGAACGAAACACCAACGATCGTATCGGTGTCGGTGTCCCGCGCTATCAACGAAACACCACCGTCGGCGACATCGAGACACAGCTGTTCCAGGTCTTTCTGTGCCTGTGGGGTAAGGTTTACCTCCGATCCGATGCACACTATTTCCTGCTGGAAGAATGATTTCCGCAGTACCTCCATCGATTGGTCCCGGTAGCGCGCATCGTAGCGTAGGATTTCGATCGCGCGGGTAGACTTGTCCGTAGCCATATCTTGAAGTGTGTTGATGATGATGAATGTGGTTGGCGTGAAATTTGGCGCGATGCGATAATCTATGCCCGCGTTGCGTGCGTGCGCTGGAGATAACAGTTGAGCCGTAACTGAAGTGGCCGGACCTAGCCTGAACAGTTTCTGGTCAGCTGAGGCGCCTGATGAGATTTCTCTCTCGTCGCTATGACGACCTCGCGCGCTCTCGCTCTCTCACGTTGCTATCAATGATGGGTCGTTACAAATGCATTGGTTTGTTGGAAGGCTGTCAACAATCAAATTACTCGACAAAATTGCAATGCACGTTGCGTGCGCAACGATATTTACTTTAATGCGCTAAAGTTTCTAATGAGCTCAGTGGTTGTTACTTGAATTACAGCTGACCGTTTAATAGGCACGGTATGCTCACTATCTCCGTACAAATCGCACAGTGTTGGTTTGAAATTTTGATTTAGGTTTATAAAAAAAAAGATAAAGTATAAAAAAAATGCAGACGAACATAATCAAACGTCACAACAAAAGCAATGGATTTTATTGATCGCGATGAGGCAAAACCTCTTCTACCAACTCTTCTATGATTGTAAGGTTGAATAACACACAACGGCAGAAGGAAAAAAAAACCAGATCAACCTTTCCTCCCCTGAAGTGGTGATATTAATCTCAATTGGTGGTTTTATTAAAATTTACACTACTCCAAAGGCACACCCAAACGCACACAGTCCCTTAAATCCCGTTACCCTATTTTTCCATTTTTTAGACCACCACAGGACCGCCACAGTTAATACGCCCCGAGAGGATTTTAGCACCCTTCGATTCAAATGCAATTAAGTTCCACGGGGCAACTGGGAAACCGGGGCGGGTTCCGGTGGTGCAACTGTGTTGATCCAGCGTGTCGACTACGAGGACGGCGCGATGACGATCAACACAGTCCCTAGGATACTCCTAGGCTCCTGCCCGGGTTCGTGGTTAAATTCAGCGACCCCGTCATTTATCTGCCAACGCATCGCATCTCTTTTATGCTGCAAGGGCTCACGGCGCTGTTGCGTTGTTTAGAGATCTATTGCATCGTGATTATTTTTTTAAAAAACGCGAGCCCAACCGACCCCCTTTTCGTGTGATGCGTGTTATCTTTGTGCAATTTTAGTCCTCTTTTTTGCTTCGTTGTTTAACCGTCAGCGCATTGAAAAAAAATCCGCTTGAAAGCGATTTTTCGGGTCGGTTTTGCGCTTTGATTTTTAAACCTCATCAAGTGTCAGCGTTAATCCGGTGCTCAGTGTAATTGAAAAGAAAAACCGGCTCGTTTGCCCATATTGGTGGATTGAGTTGAGAAGATGATTTGAATTAACTGGAGGTTTTCAATTGTACTCTTATAGAAAGTATTAAAATAGATTTTTATAGAGAATTTTTAAACAACCAAAGCATCTTTTCAGAATAAGTAAGCCTAATGACGGGAGGAATGAAATTTGAATCCAATCACATGGTGCCTTTCCGTTAGCCTGCACAGCCTGCCTACATTAACCGGAAGCAGCAAAAGCACAACAAATCTATCGCTAACAAATCACCGCCGCCTGCTTTGATCGAAACAAAACTATCACTCAGTCTTTGAGCTTTGTTTACTCAGGTGCAAGCGGACGTGAACGTTCGTGTACCCGCCAGGAGGGACCGACACTAGGTGAGTCTTGCAATGGGAAAAATATTAACAGCCACAAACAAAACCCCCGAAAGAAAGCAGAAAAAAAACCCTGTGCAACGTTCAAATGCACACACGCAAAAGCAAACAAAGTTATTTAGGAGACGGCAAAAAAAGCATAGCAAAACCCCCCGTGCCATGCAAGATGAGTGCATTAAAACAACAAACTTTGCACCCCTTTTCCAGGTCTGGCGGCAGTTCGATCGATCAACGCGAGAGGGAATGGAAAAAGAACAACGTTTTAATGAAGCGCTAAAATTTGACTGTTTTAAAATCGATTCGGGTAACGCCGTTTACGCCGCTGGAGTTGACGATCGACGGATGGGTATGTGATGTTCGCAGCCGGTCCTTAAGTGTGTGTGTGCGAATGAAACGGTGTGACGGGATGCTGGCCGTTGCAAAGGGGAAAGGAAAGGGTTTCTGTTTGCTTTTTTGATTATATATTAATCAGTTACATTAGCAATTTACTCGATACACTGCCGCAACGTTTCTTTCACTTTCACAACGAAACATCGCTTGAAAAACTTACCCAAAAGTTGGAAGAATTTAAGGTAAATAATATAATAAGGATACGTTTATTTACAATCCCATTCTCGGTAACATTAACACCGAAGAGAGTGACAGAGAGAGTGTGACTGTGTGTCAAAGACTAGATTGTTTTTTGGTTGCACATATACGTTTGAAGATGTCGTTCCGACTGGACTCTGAATCCATCAGCATCTAGGGGACACGGTGGCCACCTCTAGCAGATTCCGTTCGTCGCGTACGCGGACGGACCGGCCGCGATATTGCGATGATTGCTGCGCGGATCCTCCGGGCGCCAAATGCGTGCAAAGTAGCGCCCGTTCGCGTTCCGATCGCCCTTCCGGTGCCAGGAAAGGGAGTGTGTCTGACCGCTACCACCTGCGAAAAAAAACGGGGGAGAGAAAGAACCACCATTAGCGCATTGTTTCGATTGTGTTTTCCTACCCATTCCCGCACTGCGAACTGTGGAAGACTCTTCCCAAAGCGTCCAAAGGGATGGGACCCTCTCTGCAGAAAGCGTGCGCGATGGTGCGATTCGTTCCGGGGTTGAGGGTGGATCACATTTAAGGACACTCTGTGTTCCCTCCCTTGCCTCCTCCTTGTTTTTGGTAGCCAAACACTCTCAACAACACAGTGACAGTGAGCCGACAGGGCTGCAGTTTGTTTACAAATCCCCCAGCTTTTAAGTGCTCCCTTTTAAATGTCTGTGTCTTCCCTTTGTTTTGTTTGGTTTTCGGGCTACAAAACACAGCACAGCACAAGTTTAACGCGGGATGCAAGATAACAAATTGCCCGCCACACGGAGAAGAACACGGGCATGTGCTCGCATTTCCCAGGCATCTTTACCGTACGGCGGCGAGGGCCTTTGCTTTCCTTTGCCCATCATCTCATGCTCATCATCATCCTCTTCATCATCGTCATAGTAGGCTGATGGAAAGCAGAAACATGATGGTGGTTGTTTTGCGTGTAGCTCCAACCCCGCAAGCGAGCCGCCGCGGTAGGAGTTTGCGCAAATGCGCACCAACTCGGCACGCAACCAATGGTCCTTTTTGCCGGGCGCCACGAACGCACGCGGGGATGGGCGTGAGAATTTGCCGCTTAGCGTGCAGGTGGTCCAAAAAGTTCCATCAAGTGGAGCGGATTTGTCGAGCATTAATAGTCTGTGAGCTGTGTGTGTATGTGCGTATTGGGATACGCCTGGCATTTCTTTTGCGTTCGCGTACGGGCGCCATGTTTTGTGCTGCAAGGCTGTGAGCTGTCGGTTTTGTATGGTGGTGCAACATTAAAGCACATTTAAAGGCATTTTAGAGCAATTCGTTACATATGCAATATATGGTAACATTTTACAAATTAAAATACAAACTCGACTGTATTTTATAAGATAAATTGTGTGTATTCCGGCGATTTCCCAAGTAAACTGGCACATACCTTATAGATATTGTTACACACGCGATTCTAAATTTCTTTTTTCACCAATCTGATCCTAGTAACCATTGTTTATCTTTCCACGTCAAAGTAAGAAATTTCTGGAAACACGAATAATCCAGTCCGAACGGATACTCGGGTAAACGTGTAAGGCTAAATTTAGTATAAAAGTAGGCCATATTTTCTATAAAAACGCAGAAGCTCTTGGAGTTAAGAGGTTTAATTCCAACAACCGAGATAGGACAGAGCCCCTGGATCTCCAAGCCAAACACCCCCTTCCGGTTGCATAGGCTTTCCAACCTTTGGATCAGAAGCAACTAGCGGGAAGGACAGGTTAGTAGGCAAAGCATCAAAGACTCTGTCCACAATTGCTGTTTGTTTCTCCTCCGCTACGACCCTGCAACTCTTGCTGAGGGCCAATCCTTCGCGTGGCCTGCCGGAGAAGCTCGGTTCGTACCAGCTATAATGTCATATTTTCGATATGCAAACCTTTTCCAATCAATTTCTTTTACCTTTTCCAACACGTACAGCACTACAGATCACACTGTTCACTGCCAATCAAACCCTTTGTTGCTTCTTCCACTACAGCTGCTAGATGAGGCGCAAAAACTCCCTTTTATACCCGCCAGTGTCGTATCATCAATTTTCAACCGGCAACCGAATAACGGGCAAACGCAAAAATGCATTCACCATTTCGTACTGTATGCTCTGTCACACCATTCCCGTAAAGGCGCATATGCTAGCAGCCCCGTTGCCTGGCCCCGTGTAGAAACACCGTGACACAATAACTGCATCAGTTACGGTTTCCGGTACATTAGTGCGATCCCTCTTCCCTCCCGTGGTACAGCCACGTTCAATACGAACGCAATCGAACCAAACGAACGGTCCCCCAAGCGGTGGTCCGGCCACACCGATGATCGACGGGGAAAGGGTCCATTCGCTACGGAACATTTGAGCTCTACCAAAACACAGCCGCCGGAGCCGGAGCCCTAACCTCTGGACTAACCTCTACTGTTGGCTAGCAGTTGGCTAGCGGAGGCTGCTCGGTGTGCTTGCGAGGATGATCAAATGTAGTGCACTGAACGGGGGATATTCCCTCGCAAATGGAACTCACCACGGACGATGAATTTCTTGGGCGGTTCCTTTACCGGCACCCGCTTGATACCGTTCGATCCGGCCTCGTTGCCGTTCTTGTCCTTGCGCAGCATCTCGCCGAGAAAGGAGATGTAGCTGATGGCCAGCTTCAGGGTGTCCACCTTGCTGAGCCGCTTCTCGTACGGCAGGGTGGGTATGTGGGTCCGCAGCCCTTCGAAGGCTTCGTTGATGCTTTGCATGCGGCGCCGTTCGCGTAGGTTCGCCGCCTGGCGCTGTTGGGCCTGCTGCGAGGCACACTTGGGCCGTCGGTACTTGGACGTACGGTTGCCGTACATGCTGCGGGAAGGGAGTAAGGAAAGAATGCAATGTTAGGCGTTATTTAATGGGGTTTTTAAATGTTTTGGGATGTGTAATGGTAGATATCAATCGTGACTAGGATGAATTTTCTATGTTTACGTATTTTATACGAGACTAGCAAATAATGTTCTTCGAGTTCACTTTAACAAAAATGTACGCTAAGGTTTCTGTCACATTTTTTCCTAGATTTTTTTTTCCGGATACCCCAAAAAAGGAGATATTGGTCAGGTGTTAGTACTGGATTTCATGCTTAAAAAGCTAGTACAAAGGACGTGTTCGTGCAGTGTACGACCTACTTGTCTGTTTGACCTTCGGTAGCAAACTCATCGAGCTACGACTATAATTTTTTGGAGTACATTTTCGATTAGTACAGGGTTTTTCAAATCATTTTCGATTGGGCACATAATTATTCACCTTCTCCAAGATGTTTTTCAACAGCAAATGGTCAAATGGTGTAATTTATTTATTTATTTATCAACATATGTGGCTTGCACTCTTGAGACTGTAACAAATTAAGTGCTTAAAACCCATCCTACACCTAAATCCTAAATTATTCCCCTTACATCTCCCTTGATCCAGTGTCGCCAAAATGGAAGATTAATAAAATGTTTTCTTTAAATGCGTTGGTCGTTAAATTAAAATCAAAGTGATGGGACCATGTATTGAATTGCCTGGTCATAGCTAGTAACGGTTCGTTGTATCCATATAAGGTACGCCTGTTCTCGCCAACAAGTAAGTTACGAGAGCGAAGAGGTCTCGATGGCGGGTAGATATTGATCTTCTCTAGTAAATATGGGACGTCTAATTCGTTTTTTTAATGTTTTGGCTGCAAATACACATTGGTTAACCTTAAAATGGTGTTCGAGCGTCTGTAGGCCAAGTAGAAGGCAACGCATTTTAAAGTAAGTCTTGTAAACTTCCGTTGCATTGCCTCTATTCTGTTAATCATCGAGGTGCAATTCGGGAAACAAAGAATTGAGCAATACTTCACGTGCACAAGACTAGTAAACAACGACTTAAGACATAATACATCATTACATTCACGGAATTGTCAAAAGATAAAACCTAGCTTCTTGTATGCCTTCTTAACAGTGTTGTCAATATGTAGACGGAAATTTAAACTAAATGAATCAATTATTCACAATAAAGATTCAGTTATTACACATGATTTTCAACACATCACAAAGAACTGTAAAACTGTACAATCCAGCTTGAGAAGTGTTGAAAATCGTGTGGAAGAACTGAAACATTATTGTGGTGTAAATACTCGCGAGCAATAAAAAATGTGGTAGATATTGGATATTGCCTCGGAAACCCCTGTAAGATGGATCAGTTTTCCTTCGCTTGCGCGTATGGAGTGGTTTAGGTTGGAAAGAAGAATTCGACCTAATATAGACACAAGACAACCTCCATGGGTTAGACAACTTTCATTCGACTAAGCTTCTCTTAGATTCTGATTAGATTAGGTCCGACGGGCTAGGGTCCTATCTTTCACAGATGGCCAAAACTTCCAAAAAGTGCCATAGACTGGGCTACACCGATAATAGCTGTTGTTTGTACAGATAGAAATAAGAATAAGAACAAGGAAGTTTTTAAAAAAATATGCAATAATTTAGAAATAGTTCTGAAGCTTTGAAAACTTCATCGTATATCGACAACTTGACTACTTATTTTCAAGATCTAGAGTGATTTTGATTAAAAATTTGAATTATGTCCTTATGAATATTTGATAGTATCAAAATAATTGAATAACCAATATGTTGAGAAACTGATTTTGAAGTAACTCATAATTAAAGGACCTAACATCACTTACTCTTTCATGGAATCGTTATTCTCCTGATCGCTGTTGAACCCACAGTACGATTCACTGTCCGTGGTGTTCTCATCGTCGGCCAGGAAGAAGTCCGAACTGTTGGATGTGGTCGAGTCGACGTTGTTCGCCTGATGCAGATGATGCTGCTGATGGTGGTCGTGCGACTGTGTGTCCGAATGGTAATCGTGCTGATGCCGATGATGACTACTCAACTGCTGATCACTGTCCAGATGATGCTGCTGCTGCTGGTGATGGTGATGATGAAGGTGATGCTGCTGCTGCTGCTGCTGTTGCTGCTGCTGGCAGGAGTGTTGCTGCAGATGGTGCAACGGCTGCTGACTTTGGTGCTGATGCACCGACGGCCCTTCGAACAGATGGCGGCTCATCACCGCCTCAAAGTCGAACGTATCCATCGAGAACATGGTGGGGCTTACTCTAAGACTAGATTGACGTGACTAGATTCGTTGTCGTTTTGCTTTCTTTGGCTTAAGCTCTAACACACCTATGCTGCGCGTTTACATTCTGGAATGTGGCATTACCCTTCCCATGCTTCCGATTCCCCTTTTAATCATAACACAATCTTTCCCAGGGGGACACTTAACGCGCCTCGTTTACACGCCGGTTAAATTATCCGATTAAACACACTTTACTGCTGTTCACACACACTACAACCACCTCTTGGCTGGCGCTCACTTTGCCGCAGTGTTGTCCACACCGAACAACACCCACAGTTCCCACCGTGGCCACGTGGCCATTTGGTAAACACAGTTGGCTAGTTTGCTCGCTAATAGTGCGCCTAATTGGCGCAACAATGGACGCCTGTTTGCATACAAATCACTTCCTTTTGGTTTTGGGTTGAACTTTCACTTAACTCGCACAAACACGCTGCACGCGGCCACAGCACGTGCCGGCCACTTGTCGATGGGGTAAATGGTGTACAAGGTGTAAAGGGAACCACACGCCTCCTACACGCGGTACCGGAAGTGAGCTTCCAGCGCTTGAAAAACCGTTCGTCCCGGTGGCCCAAAAGCCCGATGATAACCCCAGGAGAGTCGACAAAGGACTAACAACCGTACCACGGCTTATACCCGGGCAGGTTTGGCAATGGCTAGGACCTTTGTCGAAGGGTGGAAAACGAAACAGGGCAGGCCATGAAAAGATGAAAAGAAAACAAATAGGGGTATTTGCATTCACGCTATGTGTGTGTGTGTGTGTGTGTGTGAGTGTGTGAGAGAGTGTGTGTGCTTGCGTACGCCTACTGTGGTAGGAATGGGAGAAAAGCGTTGCAGATGCGTTGCTCGGGAAATCTCACTTAAACCACGCCTGTTTGCGTCTGATTGGTTGGTTGATGGCGAACGCGCTGTCGCTGCATCGCTCCATGCGCACTGGAGGTCCTTACGCGAGCGAGTACTGCGGCAAGATGCATTGCCGCAATGGAACGTAAATCTCTTTTTTTTTTATCAATTTGTTGCTTTTGTAGGTACAGGTGCTCAACTGATATTCAATTTAATAAAATAAAATGATATGATAATGTATTTCGATGACAGTAAGTTAAGCATAAATTAGGTTTAAACTTTCATTCTCATCTATTTCATTAGCTTCTTTTATTGTATTGCTATATATGCCTAATTTAGTAATTGTTATAAATTGTTTATTAAATTTTACAGTTAATGTAATTATTGATGGTACTTTTTCATGAGAATACTTATTTCGTGCATGAGTTATTCATTATACATACACATCGGTTGAATTGATTCTTGCTTTCTTGCTTACTTGTCATCTCTTTTCCTATATCTTTTATCTGTTGCACATTCATCAACACTTACTTATACTACAAGCGAAAGATCCAGAATATGAAATCAATCTTCGTCAAGTTTTATAGAAGCTTCTAGTCCTAATGATAATTTATTAATATACTTTCCCTACTTTCACGTAGATACTCTCCATTCCAAAATCCAAACATTTCTTAGTGAAATATTTGCGGTTTCACACCGGCCACTTCACCCAGGGGGCACATTTTTGTGGGCTACATCCCACAACAATTCCCTCTCTCCCTCCCCCCCTCCCCGAAAGAATGTGGCCCACGTCGTGCTGCTCTTTTTACATCAATTTGTAGCTCATCCTACGCACCCCTACGAAAATCACACCCGTGCAGCACACGTAGACAAACACAGCTGCTGAGCTTCGGGTGGTAAAAACGGTGTGCGGCACTTCCGTTCAGCAATTCAACATTCATCGCCCCTGTTTCCTCTGCCTGCAAAGGGGAATGTCCTAGTGGTGGTTGAAAATGTCCTTCTAAAGTGCGCTTGCGGGTGCAAATTGGTTTTTCCAGCGGGAGGTTTGTTTCTCCTTACCACCCCACCACCCAATTGAGTACTTGTTGGGCGGAGCGTATACGAAGGAATGTTGTACGAAAGACACACATGCACTCACACACACCGTGCTTTCCTGGGAAATGTATACACGTTGCTATGGTAACGCGTTGGTAACGCGATGGTGCAAAGGAGCAGAATCAAAAGGATGACACTGCAAAGGGGATGTTACGTTTCCTGCACGTTGGAGACCATTTCCGGTCGTTTGCATATGAACACGTTTGCAAGGTGTTCATCACACACACACACACACACACACACACACACACACACACACATATGGGGAATGCATTTACCCTACCCGTAAGAGAATTGAGCCATTTCAAAGGGTGCGCCAGCCACCTGCCCGATAGATAAGAGGTTTGGTTTGGCTACCCCTTTTCGTTTCAAGTCTTCTCACAACTGCGGAAAGTTATTTAAATGATGAGGTCCTTTCCATATTATCGGTATATTACACACTTTTTTTCAAGAACACACTTCCACAAACCTGCAAACCTCAAATGCCATCTGGTGTATTCATTTTCGGGCACCGTTTTTACACAATCGAAATGAATGTAATTTTTCCATTGTTTCACCATAAATACAGACCGGGCCGATTGTCATAATGATAGTCATAACGCCATTTCCGGGATTCAACCCATGGCGGCCTTTAGCCCCGGGGGGCGTACGTGTAAGGGTTATCAGTAGTAGGACCACACATCCCCTCCTCACTGCCACTGCCACCGGAAGGAGTTGGTTAGTTATTAAACATTCAAATGGTACTCCCTCTGTCGGCTGTAAGGCTCGATTTGGCCCCATTTGCAGGTGAATACGGTGCGTGAACATGTGTTCTATTGTTTCGCGTAGGATCGTGTGTTGTGTTAACTTACCTCCGCGAGGGCGAGGGTCAAGTGGCAAGGTATCGATAATCGATGTCAAAGTTCCCGGGGGAGGGAGGGGGGCCACCGTAATGAAGCGTTTTACGACTGGAAACAGTTACCACCAGCAGCACCAGCGAAGGTGAAGGTGTTTGCATGTGTTCCGGTAGGTGCGTGTTTATCATGATTTGTTTCAGGTTTTTGTAGGGGGAAATGTTCCTAATAAATGGATGGAATCTCGGAGTGGGAGTTTTGTATTGAATAGAAAAATGTAAATAATATACAAAAGACAAATATGCCTATTTAATGTGTTCATTTTCTTGGATATTTGAGCTATCTTTTCAAATATTCTAAAAAAATATCGCAAAATGTAGCAACAAAATGGAATGAAATACAGCCACGTATTCAATTAAAGTGTAAGCAAGGGCCATCAATACAGTTCCTTCAACAGATTCAGGTAAAGAAAATCCAAACAGTTTCATACAGTTCCTTCAACAGATTCAGGTAAAGAAAATCCAAACAGTTTCCGTCATACCGACTGAGCAACCTCGGAACGTCGGTTCGGTGGGTTTCCGTGGGAAAATCGATTGCATGCAACATATGTGTCGAACCATTTATTACACCAAACCGATCCTGCCCGAAGGGAGTGAGTGTGGGTGGTGTGGTAGCCATCGTTGCATACCGAATGATGATAATATATCATACTATCACTCACCCATCCACCCCACCCTTCCATGGCCGATGCGACGAAGCGCAACAAACAACCTCAATGCGATGGTGGAGGGTGGGGTGACGATCAGTTTCGCCCCCGAAAATGTGTTCGATCAGTTCGACCCGAAATAAAAAGGAGGAAACACCTGAAGAGAAGAGAACGTGCGGAAAAAAAACATCGCCGAGGGGTTTATGAAGAAGAGAGTAAATAATAAACACTTCACTCTTGCTTCATCATCCCTGTCCCTTGGGGGCTTGAGTGCATCACACGCACACACAGCTTGCAGCATACGTTTTTCCTATTTTTGCATTCCTCTCAACCACACACAATGGGGAAAAGCACACTCGAGTGCTTTGCCGCAAGTGAGATAGCTATCAAAATCAATACGCACGGGAAACGGTGCGTGGTTTCCGATCAAAATCTGGTCGCATGGGATATACTCGGTGAAGGTGAAGGGGAGGACAGTGGATAGGGCATCAATTTTTACAACTGAATAAACAACTAATCGCCTGATAATTATCGCTACACCCGACGGGCGCGAGGGAGATCCTTTTTCCCCCGATGCTCACGGGTTCGTCGCTTACGCTTTTCATTACGCTCTCGCGCGACCCTTCTTGCGTGTTTGCGCACAACCCCTCTGGGCGGGCGTGCAGGGTTCGATTGTATTCGGGGTTTTTTTTCTATATGCTGTGTTTGTCCTTCTTCACATCCCGGATGCAGACAGTGATGTCCCAATGCGCACATCATTAAACCGAGCGCATCGGAAAACAATAATAACTTAATTTTGCGCCGGAACGGAAACGGTTCGCTGCCCCTTGGCTGAGGGCTGACCGCGGTCAGGGAAGGGGGTTTGCGTGTTCGAAGGCTTGCATGCTCCGCTTGCACAATGGGTTACCACCGGGTGTGGAAGAGTGATATTGTTGCGATGATAGTGCCGCATGAATGGTTCGTTTGCTTTTCTGCCGTTGGATCTTATCAGAAGCTGTTGTGATGTGCATACGCGGCTAGAGGGATGTAAGGAAACTGCACGGTAATGGTTGGAAAATGTGAAAAGTGCATTGTTTAGCGAGAGATTGCTTGAGGATGGTGGTTAGCATACGGCCTTTAATAATAATAGTGGCATAACATATAATTATGCGTGGGTCATGTCAAGTGTCATAAAAAATATTTTCATTAATCCACCTAACAGGTCTGTTGCGGCTGAGTTCTGACTCTGAACATGTTTAAGGGCATAAATGAGCAGGAAGATACATATTCCGTAATAAAACGTTTCTGTTGAAATATTTTTCGAAGTAATAATCACATATTATTCGATTTATAGTCCTAAAATCGTTCGTTTTGTTGAGCAACAAATGAAAATAATTGGACTGCAAACTGCTTGTTTGAATTAACGGATTTTATAACCACAAGCTGTTTGGCAGCCACGGGTGAAGTGGATCGGATTGTGCGTTCTGCAATCGAAAGCCCATCACTAGCGCTACCATGAGCCTCCGTCAGAGTGACCAGAAATGCTGATTTATCTGTATTCCTACCGATTTTTGATATGCATACCGACTCACAGATGAGCCCCCTAAAACTATCGATTTCTCTTTTTTTCTACCGAAATTCACAGATTTTTCCGTAATACTGACCAAAACGTCATTTAACCATCTCCCAAATTGTTAATGTATTAAACTCCATGTGAAAATCACTAGCAACCAGAACCAGAAGTACAACAGAGGCAACAAAGAGCCGTGTCTGTACTTCATGAGATGTGATGATATAGGACGCGATGGTAAAACTTTATACGGGATTTGACAGATAATGTAAGGCCGCAAATGCACGACGCGCGATTCCGCAGGCGCGTTCAAACGCGTATAAAGATCCTTACCAGCTTACAATCTTTAGTACAATTTTAAGATCGACACTTCAGAAAGGCCTCATGTGACTGCTATAAACCAAATCTAAACTATCTCCTTTAAATGGATAAAAGATGTATTTTCTCGTGCTACTGAACTTTCGTAGGGCAGATTAGCTAATGCCTCCCCGCCTCCCCCGTCCTACACTTCAAAACATACCGAAAAATTCCCGAAAAAATCTTAAACTCCTACCGAAAACTACCGATAAAATTTAGATGCGCCTACCGAAAACCGCCAAAATAATCTGGCCACACTGACTGTCAGTGCGCGTTTTGTTTTGTATACGTTGGAGCTAATGTCAACAGCTGAATCGGCATAAAAAAAGGTTTACGTGTTCTTTCGGGGATTTAATTCGCGCTGAGCGAAGGTTCGTACCTTTTGCGAAGCATCTCTAGCCTATGTGGGACGTGCCATGCATTGTAATTGGATCTGATAGTGTTTAGTATTAGCTAAAATTCCAACCCCTTCTGCGCGTTATCTCTGCTCTCTGACACGATCAGTACGCGGCAGGCACGATGACGAACAACAAGCAAACGCTGGTAATCTCTGCCGTGGGCATCTTCGTGTGCTACTTTTACTTTGCGATACTGCAGGAAAAGATTACACGCGGCCGGTACGGTGACGAGCTGCAGGACGATGGTTCGCGCGGCGAGCGGTTTACGTACATGCTGGCCCTGGTGGGCGTCCAGTGTGTGTGCAATTGGGTTTTCGCAAAAGGTTTGTATAAAGTTGGAAGCACGATGGGAAGAGGCCTATAATTTATGTAATTGTCCTTCTTGCAGCACTTCTCATGGTCACACCCCAACCGGAAGACGGCACACCGAAGGCGTACTATGCCAGCAGTGCCCTCACGTACCTGTTGGCCATGATTAGCTCGAACATGGCTCTGCGCTGGGTCGCCTACCCGATGCAGGTGGTGGCGAAGGCGGCAAAGCCGATTCCTGTAATGTTGCTTGGCGTGCTGGTTGGACGGAAGAGCTACCCGATGCAGAAGTATCTCTTCGTGCTGCTGATCGTGGTGGGCGTGGTACTGTTCATGTTTAAGGACAGCAAAGCGACTACCGGCGCCGTACTCGAGCACGAAACCATCGGCCAGCTGCTACTGATCATGAGCCTTTCGATGGACGGGCTGACGGGTGCGATTCAGGAGCGCATGCGGGCCCACAGTGCACCCTCCGCCCAGCACATGATGCTGGCGATGAACGGCTGGAGCGCGATGATCGTGTCCGTCGGTCTGCTGGTGACCGGCGAAGGCAAAGCGTTCGTTCTGTTCGCTCTCCGGCATCCGGAGCTTTTCACGCACCTGACACTGCTGGCACTGACCGGGGCGCTGGGCCAGTTGTTCATCTTCATGATGGTGTCCTCGTTCGGTGCGCTCGCCTGTTCGGTGGTGACCACGACGCGCAAATTCTTCACCGTCCTGTTCTCGGTGCTGTTCTTCGGCAATGCACTGTCCGGCCGGCAGTGGGTTGGCGCCGTGCTCGTGTTTTGCGGTCTGTTTGCGGACATGTTTTTCGGGCGAAAGCCAGCGCCAGCGAAGGAGAAGCTGCAAAAGCAAAAGGACAAGAGTGAAGGCGAGCTGCTGGAAGCGAAACGCTGAATTGCTCCTCCGCGTGGAATGATTTATGCTGCAAGCATTTAACTTACGTGTAATTCCATCATGGTGCTAAAGCACCGTAAAGATAAGATGAAATCCAAACGATGCGCACACACCGTGACAGAAGGCTTCTTCCGAACCAACAAAAGATTCTACCTGCTATCCCCGCTGTAAACGTTATTACCTGTGTCCTTGAATAGTGTAGTTAAGCAAGGAAAAAAACATAGAACATAATAAACAAAAAAGTCACACATTTATACGGAAGATAATCGGGGAAAAGATGTTCATTTTTGGTTGCACACGAAGCTATCACATTCCGGACGGGCGATCGATTTAGCACCCTGCACGTGCAAATTGAAACCCGCTTAACAGGGACGGCAGTTAAAGAGCTCCATAGCATGTGTTAATTATGCTGGGCGAGTGTGTAAATTTAACACGACCGTGGAATGAAATGTACAGATGAGATGACACAAAAAAAAGTAAAACTAGAACACAATTAACGGTTTTCCAGTGGCTTTCAAGCGTCCATTTCAATTGACGCTTCTCAAAAAGGCCGCCCCAAAAAAGACTATTTGGGCACCGCGAACGGAGTATGCGCATTGCGTTACCATAGTCACTCAAACATTGGTCCCTTTTTGCCGTTGGCCGTTTGTGGGTGTGTGTGCGGCAAAGCAGTTAGTGTGCAATGTTGTGACAGCTGACATCACACACTTGAAATTCCGCACCAGGAGGCGAAAAGTAGGAACTTCTTTTCGTTCGTTCGAGGAGGAGGGCGTAATCGGTATCGGTACCGTTATTCCGTGACGTGATAAGCAGTCTTGCTCGAATAGCAGCCAGTGCACCGAGGTACGCAAAAGACCGATAAAGGGCGATTTTCGGCCGGCTGATAAACCGTTCAACGCGTTAGCGTACCCTGCGTCAATGAAACACCAGGCGTCCGCTTGAAATCCCTTACCAAATCACACGCAATCTGTGCTACGTTGGTAGTTTGTGTGTAAGTGTGTGTTACTGAGAAGAAAAAGGAGAGAGAGAGAGAGAGAGAGAGCAAGATAAAAAGCAAATGAGCGAAAGAGCCGGAGAATGGTGCAAAAAATGTCAAGCGTTGCTCGTGTCCTACTAAATTGAAAATAGTGTTTGCCGCCACTTGTGTGTGTGTGTGTGTGTGTGTGTGTGTGTGTGTGCTGGCCGTCCGTCCGCCACTGTTCCATTCCGCTGCCTGCGTGCGGTGGTGATTCTCGCGTTACGCGTTTTGGCTGTGCGTCACGCGGGGTGGCTTTGGCACATTTGTGTCTTCTCTTCCCTGCCTCCCCCTCCTGGACACCAGTCTCCCCCCCCCCCCCCCCGCAGAGCGTTTGCCACACTGTCCTTTCCAGTCGGTCAGCCGAGCGCGAGAGGTTAAATCGGTTCGTGCCGTCTACTTGGCAACACGCAGCCTGGCTCTCACGTTCGCCCATCATCGCGTGCCGCAGTCAGTGTTCTTGCCGAGTTTTCAGTCCGGGTGATTTTATTTTAAGCAGTGAAGCATCGGCTTCTTCTTCCGGGGTATCGCCGTACCGCCCGCATCAGTGTTTTTTGGCAACTTCAGGTGCGCGGTGCACAGGAATCGAAGCAGCGGGGCTGCCCCAAGTGACTCGGGTTTGCTCGGTTTTCCACTTCCCCGCGGTGCTGTTCTAGTAAGTATCGAGATGTCGTAATCGTGTTTGTATCGCAGCAGCCTACTTTTCGCTGAAGCCGTGAGGGATGCTTCATCTCAGCCCCAAACAAGCTTGATGGAGCAGCAAATGCCTCGACCGATAGAGCAATCTGGCTGCCTCTTTGTGAACGGATGTGCGAAAATGTGTGAAAATGAAATCCTATAAAAAGAAAACCACCCGTACACGGGAGTGAAATCCGCGTTTCATCGCTTCAAATGAGGCTTTACACATAGCTGTGTGTGTGTGTGTGTGTTTTTTTTCTTTTCACACTCCCGCCGTCACAAGAAAGCGAAAAGTGGCCACGGCTCTCTACAGCGGGGCAAGTGGTGGTGTTTTTGTGGTGTGCCCAAAATACGTACACACACGTGTGTGAATGCGGCGAAATCGAAACCTCCTGCCGCCTTGGCGCCTTGGTATTGGTGAGTTGCTGGTCTCTGTGTTGTTGGTGAGCTGTCAAAAAAAGGGAAGCAAAAGGATTCTGTGCACCAGCCGCAGTAGCAGCAGCAGCAGCAGCAGTAGTTGCGAGCGCGAAAAACAGTGTTCCTTCGTGCTTCGTGTCCCCAAACGGTGTCGGTGCCCTCAGAAACAACTCCAAACTGCGGCAAAACCGCGGTCGTGTGTTGGCGAAGGCGTTTTGCGGCACGCCAGCGTGTGTGTGGCGAAGGTTAATAATCCTTACAACGTGCGGATGTGCGCGTGTTGTGTTGTGGATTTGCATCGGTTTCTATTGACTTGCTGCGATTCAGTCGGTTAATTTCCCGGTGCAAAAGAGCGGTGGAAAATCATAACAACCAAGTGTGGAAAGGAGCGCAAAGGCAAAAAGGTAAAAGTTTCGTTCGTACTAATCATCCTTAAAAGTCGCAATTGATCATTGCTTGGAAGCAACCGCGGTCATACCCATTGTGAAAAGCCTTTGGAAGTCCGCCCCGCGCGCGTGTGTGTGTGTGTGTGTATGTGGGGTACAGTTTCCGCAGCAACCCAGCCCCCGGCCTGCTTGACGTGTCTGATTTATGTAATCCGATCGATTTTCTTTAAAACATCATACCCACTGGTTCTTGTTTTTGTTATTGTTGCTGTTGTGTGTGTGGTGGTGCAAAAGGGGGAAGACATTTTCCACGCTGCAGTCGTATTTTGGTGCAGTGCCTGGTGGTGCCGCCGTTTTCACCCGCTCCTGGTCAGTGGGTGAGGGGGATTAGAACGTTCCACCGTTTTCACCAGACAACTCGTCTCCGTCTCGGAGTCATCTTGTATTGCTGAAAAGCTGTATCGTTTTTTGTTTTGCTTTACATTCCTTGCCAAAATGAGAATCCGTTGTGTTGTCGCTCCCCCCTTTACTCGAACAAAAATGCATTCCCGTTTGCAACGAACCCCCCCCCCCCCCCACACGGAATGATGTCAGAGAGAGTGAGCAAGAGGATGCAGTGAAGCAATATTTACTGACACAAACACAAACAATCCCTTCCTGCCTCATTGCCATTTGCCACTTGTACTCGAGTTTCTCAACCACTAATTTGCCACTTTTAATCCCAACCGCTTTCACTTCATCACATCACATTGGCAAAAAGTGCATCCGAATCCGTTGGTAAGGGCCCCCCGTCTGATGCATGTGGGTGGCCTGGGTGGTTTTTGGTTGTGTACGAAAATAAAATAGCTCACTTGTGATCATAAACAAAGGCAACGGCATGCAAAGCTGGGTTGGATGATTTTACGTGCAACTCACACTGTGTGTGTGAGTGTGTGCACAAGTGGCAAACCAAGCGGACCAAGCGGACCAAGAAGAGGTGTGCCGAACCGAGTTTCGTGCGGTGTGGAAAATAATTAAGTCCGCAAATACAGCTGCAGCCGAAAACTGGGTGATGGGTTAGTAGCGTGTTGTTTGCCTTTTTTTTTGTTGCTCTGCCTCATCGCTCTGCTCAGGTGCAATCGTGACGCATTAAGGGCAGAGCGCGATGGTTTTACCTTGGGCTTAAGGTGGTGGCGTTTTTTTTTCCCCTTCTTAGAAGAACGCTCGTCACGAAAGCGCGCACGTGAGCCTTCTGAGAAGGGTTCGATTTGTGCGGCATGAGGACTATTGAGTGCTTTCCTTATTCAATTAATTAAAAAGAGCGAGATTGAAAGGAATTGGAAAAGTGTGAATGGTTGTTGGAAAGTTTTCTTAACTTGTGTAGGCGATAATTTTTTCTAATTAATTTAACCACTTGTAACTTTAATCTCTACAATCGGTGTCATCTGTGTCAGTCGAATGCTTCTGCTTCGATAATCGAGTTGTAGTTTGGACCCTTCCGAGCTGTTTGAAACTCTTTGCCAGTTAAAAAAGAGCAAAGATTATTTACTATTCACCAGCCCCACCACTCTCCTGCACGTGGAATCTCTCAAGTGGAGCAAAGTGTGTTGTTGTTTTATGATTTGAACTTCAATCGTGGCAAACCGCCGCTCCGCAATCCGCTTTGCGCGCCACCGTGCGATGCGTGCTCCGTGCGATGCGCGTGGAAAAACGATGCTGCTAAAACACACGCGTCCTTGAACGCGTTTAATGTCCAACTTTCAGCGTGCCAAGCGGCGCAGTTCCCGGTCCGGATGTCGGCCACATGACGATATTCGGTTCGGTATATTGTTGGATGGGTGTTTGTGTTTTGTTTCCTACCGCACCGCAGCTCATTTGCACGGTCTGGTGAAGAAAGTCAGCCCGAATGAGTCAGGCGAGAAGGTGTGAGGGGGGAGCTTAGCAATCTTGGTCGTTTCGGATTTCCGTCTCGGGTTATACCGGAATTTTTTATGGCAATTTTTCATGACGTTTGTTTAACATTAAAATCATTCCACTGTGGTCGGATTCGCACTGGAGTAAAGAATAAGGAAAATAAATTTAAGTTAATTGTTGTCGGGGTTTTCCCCCCTCTTCGCCTTGGTCGCTTGCGGGTTCATTCTGCTCCATGCTACTCTACGCACGGGAGGTCGGCGCCTTCTGCGGTGCTTGGTGAGGCGAATCGAATTAATGCTGACGGCTGCGCTACCCGTCTTCCTTTGGCAGATATGGGGAGCAACACGCACAGGGACACAGGCACACGTGAGCTAACAACTGTGCTATTGCTCATCGTTTGCTGGCTGACCAGGCTGGCGCCAATCGGCCTGGGAATGCAAAAAAGCGACGCTGGAAAGAGGCCGCCCCAAGCACCAAGTAAGTAAATGTTTGCAACTGTGCATTTTCTCGATGACGCTTGCAGTCGATCGGCTTTGCTGCTCTTTTTTTATGTCGCGTGCGTTACTGTGGCGGCTCGGGAGGGGCCAATTGTTGGGTGTTAGTAGTTCGTGCCGCGAAGCGTTGAATTTTAAAGGTCACTGGAAGCTCCAATTTTGGCACCGTGAGTGTTTTGTTCTCTTGGTTTTGTTTGGTTTTTGACTGTAAGAGTGTGTTTGTGAAACTTTGCTGAGTGCGTCATAGTTTCCTCATAATTACCAACTTTCCACTGACTAATGCAGATCACTATCTTCACGTTTGACATTTAAATTAATATTAAATTCGTATAAAATCGCATTCAATCTCGCATCTTGTCTTTCGGATGTTATTTTATTTCGAAGTATCACTTAAATATATGTTTAGGAGAGTAGACAGCATCTCATCCTAAACCACAATATACTTGGGAAGGATTTGAAGCCGTTCGCCAGTGCCAAGAGCACAATCAGCTGGAGTGGTTTGATGAACTCCAAAACCGGCCACACTCGGCGGGCTGCTATCATGCTGAAGGTCATACAAATTGTGACCAGCCAAAAGAGCAGCCATGTCCATCCCCACGAGCTAACTTATCAATTGAGCGGTGTGTTGTCCCGGGCCCGGGATTCATCTATTTGCCATGCAAACCAATTGAAACCAGCATCAAACCGAACGCTTGACGTACGCGTTCGCATCACAGCAAATTGATCGACACGAGCAGAGAGAGAGGGTGAGATAGAGAGTGAGGATGGAAAATCATCTGTTTCCATCACAATTGGGTGATGTTGTTTGGTCGATGCAATAATGCACGAGTTTGTCTGTGCGTGTGTTATTTCACGCCTTTTCACCCAATCTCGCTGTGTGTTTACACTCGCCGCACAAATTGCAGGCAAATGCTTCGGACCGGGAGAGGAGAATCATTCTTACGTTCGTTAAAATCAACTTCCGATGAAATGTAAACACAAGAAGCGTATTTTGCACGGCCCAGTAAGCAGTGAAACGGGTAGAGGTTGGATTAGAGATACATAGAGTTTATTTTTAGAGCAAAGAGTTAAGATAAATAATTATAGCAATTTCGCTTCAGAAACTGCCTCAGACACGTGCCGAGGTTGTTGTCCTTGACAAAAAAGGGGTGAAAAAAGTAGACGCTTTGTTTATGTTCTTTTTTTTACTGTCCGTGTGCACTACAAATCTGCAAAGGCATTAGTGCCGAGGACGGTCGGAAGAAGAGTTAAACACTAATGAAGCTTATCTCTTCACGGAAGAAGTATCAGGCGGGCAAACGCGGCAGATTGCACTTGACCGGTCGTTCTTTTGTGCATTCTCCGGCTGTACTATATTGTTTGGGGTGGGAATGGAGAGCCAACGTCAATTAGGCGGCCCATTTTCATAATTCAGGTTGATTTGATACATTTTAATGACTTCAAATGGTGGCGTTGCACTTGCAACTGCGAGAGCGTTGATGATAACTGAATTTGAATGGCTAGAACATATAGTACAGCTAAAGCATTATTAATTTTTCGTAGGTTTGGAATGGTTTTTTGAAAGATATTTGAGGTTAACGTAGACTGGGAGAACAGTCAAAATAACGATTGAACCACTGCATCTACTAGTGTTACTCAACTTGTTTTAACTAGCAGTCGAATGGATAAGAATTTGTAACAGAAACATATCTTACAGTTTACTATAATAATCAGTACTGCAACACAAGAACTTCTAGCTACTTGTGCGTTGATTGACTTCATTCCTTATGCAAATCTCTTTGCTGTCAAGTATTTTTTTTGCAATTTTTCTCCATTCTGACCCATAAAGTGCCCATTACCGAAGGCACAACACATGCTGGTGAATTTTACATAACCCGTTTCAACGTTCAACGATTTGAAAAAGCGAACCCTTCTTATGGTGAATAATTAACCATCGACCGACCGGCAGGAAGCCCGTGCTCACATGGCACCATGGTTGTACGCGTCCGAATGGTTCCGATTTTTACCACAATTTGCGTGTCACATGGCACTCTCCCTACTTGGGTCGTTGGGAGTAAAACGTGCCCAGCAACAACGTGTCCCTTATTGTGGGGTCCCTCAAAAGCACACCACATTCAAAGCGCGCCTGCAAAAAGAGGCTATAAGAGAGAGAGAAAGAAAAAGAAGGAAAAACGCCCAGTTCGACGAAATGGGTGGCTCAGGTGAGCGTGTTAACAAACCGGGTCCCGGTCCCGGTGTACAGCCCGTGCTTGCCGTGGCAACACTTCGTTAGGTCGCGTGCGTCTTGACGACGACGCAGGATATCGATTTACGTTTCGCCGCTGTACGACTGCACCCAGATTGGCCGACCAGAAGCTGACATAAGGGCGCTCTAACAGCAGCAGCAACGGGCAAGTGGATAGAAACGGTTGACGATATGCGGCGTGCGGGCTACTAGTACTAGTTTAGTGTTTTGACTGTTTGTTTTAGGTGTTGGTCTTGATGAGCTTCAAAGCACAGTGAGTGGGGCGCGAGGGGCTGAACACACTGCAGCAGGGAGCCATGAAGCCGAGGGAGAAAAGGGTAATTTTCTGTCTACAGGCTACAGGACGAACAACAGTGACCCGAACAGAACCCGGGCTGCAGAAACAATAATGCGAACGTGGCGACAAACGAATTATGGTGACACTTTTATGGGCCCCATGCTCTGGACTGGTTAACGATTATTTGCTGAAGAGCTGTTTCTATGTTTTTCTTGTCCATGTTTTTCTTTGCTAATTGAATTGACAACCTATGAAACGGTGAAGCTCTTCGGACGTCAGCCGGCTGAGGAGGGATGTAAATTGCTCGTGCTGCGCTAGCTATTAATTGTTTTAGATGAACAAACCCCATTTCGACTCCCCATTTCTCGTACAATTCCTCGTGCAATCAAACAAATGAAAGTCGTAAATGAAGCTCCGGGATGGAGTACCGAAATGCATGAGAGGCAATTTTTCAATCGGCATCATTCCAGTTGGCAACATTTTGTGCACATTTTGTCTTCATCCTTCCACCCCCATCAGGCGGGAGATGGATCAGATGACAGTCATTAAATTGATGCTAAACATTCACATCCTGTCCCTGTGACCGTGAGTTCATTGTCTGTCCGTACCGTACCACGATTGCAAATGTTCCATTTTTCGCAAATATTCTACACATGCTGTCTATGAATATACTGTATGTTGGATTTTGTTTTTCTGTTGAATCCTATGCGCATATTATTAACATTTCACATGTAGTGTATTTTCAAACCCCCATCAACCCCCACGGCTGTTCTGTAAAGAACCTGACTGTACTCATCCGATATCCGTTTTTTTCCGCTCCAATTACAGAGTGTCCCTGGTGGCAGCTTGCGTGGGAAAAGCCGATCCGATTGCTCACAACCGCTCGCTCCTACACTTCCATCAACGCACCGTGGCCGCGTCCTGTCAGAAACCTCAACCAAGCATCGCTCTACTAGCTCCCGTCGTACGTCGGTAACGCTTCGTAACGCTCCATAACGCATCGTTCAAGCGCAAGCTCGTGCGCACGTGATCGTGAAGAATCGTAGTGAGCGAAGCCTTGTGTTGCGTTTAAAAAAGTGCTGTTGTCGGAATTGTTGGCAACAGTTCAACTTCCTTTCCCACTCAATTCATTGGCGCGCGCGTTGACTGTCGAACACGAAAAACGAAAAGGAGCGAAAGAATTTCCGTTAAATGTGTCACATTTGTGGCCAGTTGCTAACTTGAGCATTTTTTCGGTTTTGTTTCTTATATTCCGTGTGCGGTATGGTCTTTGTTGAATCGGTAGCAAATTAGTAAACGTCACGTTCGCGGCGTGCCGAATTCTTTTGCGAGGAAACAGCTGTTTCTTGACCCCGATGAAACGTCACTGGGATCAGCAATTACGTGCGGTTCGTCAATCGCTTTCAGTTTCTCAAAATGACGAAGAAAAGTGATCCGTGACGTGAAAGTGGAGTGTTCATTATAGCTTAAATTTGTGTTTTATCCTACAATTTTCAGGTATTTGTTTATTGTTCTTTTTAATTGTTTTAATGTTGTGTAAATGAAAAAGTGTTTAAAGTGAATGAAGGAAACGCGATGAAAAGTAGCGCCCAAAAGTGATCCACAGTAGATTATGATTCTGAAAGCTTGTCCCAGCTCCAAAGTGTACACAGTGAGCACCATTATAGTGACGATTGGTCTTCCGACAACGAAAAATAAGTAAGAACATCAGTGATTGATCGGTAGTTCCAGGTAGTTTGCTTTCGTGCTTTGCTTTAAGGTGTTTACCGCCGCATTTGTGTCGGTGTTTAGTGTCGGGTGCTTAGGGCAAGAACGTGTAACAAGTGTGGTGAGGTGACATTATCACCTCGGTTTGATTTGCTTCGTGTAATCAGTCAGCGTTAGTCATCATAGCTTCCAAAACGGCATCCGGTAGCGGTTGGCGAGCAAGCAGCAAGGTGTCCCAGGAAGGTACGTTGACATGGAGACAGAACCTTTATCTATCGGTTATCAAACTTTACCGTAGAATTTGACCGATTGACACATACATCGAACGTAAGATAAAGATATGTATCTTGAGATGTTGGTAAAAATGTTGACCTATTTATAATGTGTTGTGACAATGAGTGTTCTTTTTTTCAAATTATGTTTGCCCATTTTGCAACAATACCTTGCCAAACTTAAACTAGTTAGAATGAGTCAAACAGATCTATTGGGAGGAAGAAGAAATAATAAAAGATAAATAATATAATTAGGCCTCATGCAAAGCATTTTTGTAAATTGAATTTTTCTGCTTCATTTCTCGGCTAGATGTAAGCGATGATGGAGCCACCGGAAGCTACGACGATGGTGCGACCACGCGACGCGGCCGGTTCCGTGTGTCGGCACCATCGACCGGCCCACCAGAAACCACCGTAGGTCGGTTCCGTTTGATTCCCCAAACTGGTACGTAAAGCATCGACAATCGATTCGCAGATTGCACGACTGTCTAATGTTACCACTGTCTACCTGCCATCGCACAGGAAACTACGGACCGACCTCGCCCTTTTTGCAACGCGGCCGATTCTCCGTCATACCGGAGGAACCACAAAACTCGCCGGGTGCGTCGGCCCTCACACCACCAATCATCACAACCACGGTCGCACCTAGGCAGGGCTCACCCGACTGGGACTTTGATGATGATAAATCCGTAAGTATAAAGTAAACGCTTTATTATTATATGGGATGTATTTCAAAACATGTTCGTTCGTTCGTTGTATCTTTTTGAACTTTAAGAATGATGCACATGCTGTTAACGTTGATTTAAATAACATTTCATTATATCTCATTATATCATTATATATATAAGAGTACAAACATAATAATTGCATTTACTATAAACCTGAACTCTCTGAAGCAGAAATAAATTTAACGTTCAAACCAGTTGCGTCAAATACGCAACTGGAACCACGTTACGCCAGTGAAGAAATCAACCCATTGAACTAAACACGCACCACTGGCGAAGCGTCAACGATGAGCAGGGGTGGTAAACATTCCACACACACATACACGTACATCACTGTGCATTCGTGACTTTTACCTGGAAAGGGGCTTGGGTGACGATTCCGCGGACGCGTGTGTTTTTGTTTTGTCTCTTCGTACAGTGCAGTCGTGTGTTGTGCGCGAGCTCGTAGCAGCGATTATTGTTTGTTACTTTCGTCAACAGCTTGTGTACGGTTTTTGCGTGTTTTATTCGGAAAGTTGTTTGAATTTTGGGTTTGCCCCATTCTACCTATCAGTGTGTCCATTTCGCTCGTAATACGCAATCGGATGCAGTTTCCCATGTGCGTGAGATAATAGTGAACCATACACACACACACACACGCACCTACCAGCAAGTACACACAGTCTTAGCAACAAGCATAGAAACTGTCCATCGAGCGTGGTGCGATTAAAGGTCCGATGCAAAATGGAAGCAAAAAAAAAGAAACACACACACAACATACTAGCAGCCACCCCAAACGGGTCGTGCGCGGCCTACTTTACGTTTTCCCCACCCTTCTGAATCAGCTGCACCAGTGAAATAGAGCGAAAAGCAAAGATAGCACCATCTACATGGATAGATGTTGTGCATGTGTGCATGTGTGTGTGTGAGAGAGTGTGTATTCGATTCGCTTTCGATCACACACAGAAACGGTGTATAATCGTCCGTTTTGTTGTGTACTTTCACCCCTTTTTGCACACGCGGGGATTATGCACCCCTGCTCTGCGCTGCCTTTTCCGTTGAGAAATGGGCTCTCCCGCATCAGCTGTCAAGTAGGAAGATATTTTGATCGTTTGTTTACTTCCCGGTGCTATTTTTGCATTACGCTCCCCCGTCCGGATGCGCGTTTGTTATTGGTGTGGATAAAACGCAGGTGAAATTGTTTGCAGAAGAAGCGTAATTTTTAGAGCAGAATTTTTATCGTTTGTAGAAACGGCAATTCTATTGGCTTCTTTGAGTATGTCGATCAAAGCGCACGTATTTTAGTGTGATTGTTGAATATTATCATGGAATTACCATTGAGATACTACGTAAAATACATTCTTGCTCTGAGTATAAACGACCTCTTTTCCTAATAAGACTTTGCAACAATGGGAATTTTATATTTCCAACTAAACAAGTGACATTCTACAATTCTACAAACACTTAATTGCGCACGGTGCGTGCGACACTGTAAAACTCCCATTCGTGACGGGGTGAATTGGTCGTTAGTGTGTGCGTAACAGACCAGGCGGGTGTTTGCCGCTCGCGCGCAAGTGTGTGCGTGTGTCTGGGACCGTTTGAGGGGGTGGGGGGTTTGGCGACAAAGAAAGCTGCTGCTGCTGCGGATTACTACACACACGCGATAGGCGCACAGTTGGGGTGGTACGTACGGCCTGTCTCACTCATCCTCCATCCATTGCTATCGGTGCGCTCGCAGAGGAAGGAGTACCGCCGTCAGAGTCGTCCCTGCCCGCTGCCAGACTAAGTGGGGCGCGCGTTTTGCGGCCGCAGAAATCTATTGTTTCGTGCGGCGTTGCTACTGTGCCTGTGTACCGGTTGTGTGCTGTTTGTGTGCTTCCCTCCCAGAAAAGGGGTGCTTTTAAATTGTGTGCGTGTGTTTTTTTAAATAGCAATTAAGTAACTGGTGTGTGTGTGTGTATGAGGCTGCCCCAACGAGAGAAACCATTGAATGAGAAGGCGTGGGTGTTTATTATTTTGTGTGCAAAAAAATGATAATGCCGATCGTGTTGTAACGCTCTCCGGCATTCGATCCATCACAGGCGCAACAGCCAACAATACAGGCTTCGCATGCGTCACCAATCCCACACACACACACACACACACGTACCCTGTACGGTGTCAGCAAAAGCAGCAGTGAAGCGTAGCGCAGTGCAATACTAAGAAGGTTTTTGGGGGAAGGTGGCGGGGGGTGGAGAAGGGCATATGTGCATTTACACGATCGATCGACGCACAAATCCTCCCTTCCTTCCCTCAGCCTCAGCTGTGTGCAGCGATTGTCGCGGTGCAAATCTAGAAGAAAGAGCACAAAAAGAGAGATAGCAGTGTGTGTGTGTTGGTGCTAGAATAGTGCATGAGATAGTGTGCGAAGAAAGGGCCACGAGACGACGGCACTGGTTGCGGCCATTTCCATTGTGTGCGGGCTATTTCCCGCAGCATTGCGGTGTGGAAAACAGTCGAACGCGGGCTGGAAGTGTCGACCGAGTGTCTCCCCGTGTGTGGTGCAGAGTGTAGCGTAGTAGTCGCCTCGTGGCTAAGTGGATTAACCAGTCTGTCCGGTTGTGTGCCACCACAGCTGTGACGTCATTCGAGTGTGTGGGGCGCGTGTGTGTGTGTGTGTGTGTTTCGTACTCCCCCCTCCCCCGGTCCAACTGATAATTGGCAGCAAAGGTGAGCGAAAAAGTAGCAGCAAAGGCAATAGAGTTGAAAGTGAGACGGTCGTCGCCGCCCAGTCGTCGCGCTTTTCCATCGCAGTCGGCTGTGCGTGTACGAGACGCGCACCGCAGTAGTGTACGAGGGAACGAAGAGAGAAAGCGCTAAACGTTAGAAGAAGGCGAGGAGCGTGGCCTAGGTTAAGCTAAATCAGTGCCGAAACCGGATCTATCTAACCGTGTGTGTTTGTGGGTGTGTGTGCAGGGGCAAAATCAGCTGATTTACGTGCGTGGTGAAAAGAAGAGCGAAAAAGAACGTGCTGTGTGTGTGTGTGGAAGGGAGAAGTAAACGTTCAGCTGATCGCGAAGCTTCTGTTGTGTTGTCTTTGCAAAATCATCATCATCATTCTCTCCTACCTTAGCAGATAGATTGAAGTCAGCCGGCAAACAACCTCTGGCAGCGAACAAACGCCCGTTCCGTTCCGGTTGCTTCATCGGGAATTTTTCTTTTTTAACCGTGTGAGTGTGAGTGTGTGTGTGTGTGTGTGCGAGCGCTTCCGGAGTGATTCATTGGCCGCAAAAGAAGTGAAATAAACAAGACCGAATAGCGAACACACATCATCACCCGGCCGGTCCGCCACTAGATCATGTAAGGAAAAACAAACAACGACATTTTCTTTAAAATCCCGCACGACGCAATCCGGATGATGAATCGAATGGTACATCATCCGATTGATCTCTGTGGTTGATGCGATAGAGGGCGAGAGAGAGAGAGAGAGAGACATGGGACGATGCTTGAGTAGACAGGCCAACAGTGTTGATGCTTTTCGGGGAAATCTATTTCTTCTCTTCGGGTTAAATTGATCCCGTTAACGTGTCTGGTGGGATTGTCCAAAAATGCTAAAAACCGGTTCGATGTGATAATAGGCATGTTTTGTTTCCATCACGGTGTCTCAATGGACCGGTTTTTGTTGTCTTTCGAAGGAGATGCGCATAAGCACAATGAATGAATTTTATCACTGAAAGGCTTTAACATTATGCCAAATTTTACTTCCTTGAAAAACTTGGCGAAGAAATGCAATAGACTTAGAGTTTTGTGTGCGGAAACAAACAAGGTGAAACTATGTTTATCAAGCAAGCTTAATGTTTGCTTTCTATTTTCGCCTCAAGCGTGACCGGTGTGGTCTGTCGGTCCACCACTGCCTGGTGGAGCATTATGTAGCAGCATTTAGAGGATGTTTTGATCGTTGTTTTGGTTCTAAACAGTTCTGTGTAACTCTTGCGAGCGTGCGTAATAATCGTAACATCATCGCACAACTGTTTATAAGGAAACTTGCAGTCTCTCCATTGCAGTTGCTAATTATTATCACTAGCGCTAGATGAAAAAATCAGCCCGGCTCACTCAAAGGGTGCGCAAAAACATTCGCAATTAATTGCTGTTAGCAAATTGTGTCGATAAAATCTGTCATTCGAGCTCGTTTAATTGTGCGTTTCCGTCACGGGGCCCTTGCGTCGCCCAATTAAGCGCCAACAACAACTCACTCACCACAACCCGCCTCACGCTCTTAATTGTGATGATCTCAGCAATTGGTAATCGACCACACGTCGATATTTCTCCCGTCAATCCCGCCGCCGCCGCCACCGAGTTCAATGCAACAAAAACTGCATCGTCTCCGATCGATGTTTCAGGCTCGATGGTGGTGTGGCGTTTGGCGTAACAATGTCGCGACGAGCTTTTAATACACATTATTTGAGATGGTCTTTTCTAATAACGCGCGCGCGATCGATTCCGCCAGAGGGAGAGTTACGAGTTACGCTTCAAACCAGCTGGGAAGCGTCAGGGATTTTTCTGGTGTAATGGGGAAGTCATTTGATGGTGCTCTGCCATCTTCGGCAGGGATGTGTGATGTGTCTCTGGGCGTCGGTTTCTCTTATTTTATTGCTGGCAGATTGAAAGACCAAACGCATAAAGAGTGAAGCTCTGTTCTTTGTCGCATCGTCATCGGTTTGTTAGCCATGAGTAAGTGCATTGGCTGCAGCAAATGATCTCGGTAATGGTGAGGATGATGCAAAAATCACATTACAAAAATGTCACAATTTGTGTGAGCGAACCCCCCTTTGCCACACACACACCGTGACGCTTCTTGGTGGAAATACAACAAGTGAAAATCAAATCCCTTCGGACGTGTGTGTGTGTGTGGGAAGAATGGTTCTATGCCTTGAATACGGATTTCCGAACGAACCTGAGCACACGGTCACGGTTGTGCACATAAAGGTAATAAAGTAAAGCCAGATTTGATGAGTTCAGTTGAACTCGGAAGTATGCAATTGATCTAAAAATACGCCAAGCACAACGGGAATGGATTTAGTATTTTGTCAAATTTATTCCTTTCCGCCTCAACTTGGTTTGAGTGCGATCTCAATACACCTGCTGTTGAAAAATGCCGGCCGGCTTTACTTCAACAACACTTCCTATTTGGGAATGGTCTTAGGTTTGACGATTCTACTGAAGCAGCGGACTTATTCGCAACAAATCTTATCATTTTGAGGCTCATTTACATTCAACTGCGTGACGGTGGGTTTTCTTCTTCCATCCGGCCACACAGATGGTGCAAAGTCTTTGTGTCGCACGCGCCCGGATGCTGGGACTGCTGGGACTGTGAGCGCGAAAATTGAAGGGACGACGCTCGCCCAAGGGCACACAATGTATGTGACGGGATGATAAGGTCTTTGATTATTGATGGGGTCGTGTCGATTGCTTTGAACGCGTTCGCCGCAATGACACAGCCAATGACGCTAATCATCGCGTGTGTGTGTGTGTGTGTGTGTGTTTGTGTACCGAGGCCACTATTTGCAGATTGAAATTGGAATAGATGAGCGTCACGTGAAGGTCAACAGTCGGAAGTTGTGGAAGATGAAGTCTTTGTTGGAGTGTTGTAGTGTTGGAATGTTTGGTTCACAATTACAATCATGTTTACGCGTTGATAAGATGCCGATGGTGATAAGAATTCCAACTGCGTCAGTTTGTTGTAGAGTGCCAAATAGAGCATAATCGTAGTGAGTTAGCTGCAATTCGATTTGGTCTGAATTTGTTTACGCTAATTTTCCTCCTTCTACTCTGCAAATACCGCTTCGCTTATAGTATAAACAAGCAACTGTACGCGAATGTGTGTACAAAGTAAGCGAAGGATTGGCGGGGGGAAAGGCAAACCGTCACCGCAAACTGACACACCAATATGGGCAATTAAACCGTCAATCAAGCGTTTTTATTATTTATTTACGTGTCATATTTAAACCACCGCCGCATGTCTGCGCCTCCTCCGCCTTCTTCGGCACGGTTTCGCTCACTCTCCGGTTCGCGCGTCTCTACTAATAAACAAAATACAATAAAAAAAAGGGTATGAAGGGGGAACACTACCCCACATCAGACATCATACATATCGAATGTTTTTAACGACTTTTTTTTCTGGCCTGCCTCGCGCACAGTTTGTTTCGCACGTGACGTCTGCATGCCGTCGCAAATCCCACTCCGGTCTATGAATCACACTCCGAAGCAATGGCCAACGGGTGCGACACGACCGTCGAAAAGTGGTGCTGAAGAATGGACGATGGGCTTAAAGTGGATCAAAGATTAAATTACAGACGAATGGGCACCGACCATAGGAGGGGGGGGGGGGGGGTTGTGGGGAGTGTCACTCAAGGGAAAAGCGATACCTGTGAGCCGAGAACATAAGTACAGGGGTAGTGCAAATTCAATCGCACCACATTTATTTCGTTTATCAATCTCCGTTTCACTGTTTGGTTTGTTTACTGTTTTGCTCTGCTGTATCGTTTTTGTGTAAAAAATCTTAAAATCAAAGAACGAAAACAAAACACAACCTCCTGTGGTCCGGGGAAAATCACTTATCACACTGCAAAGTGGTAGCTGCTCCGGCTAATTTATTGCCATTCGATGGCTATCGATTGTGCGCGTCCCGTAAATCAGACCGATTAGTCGAACCAACCGCGCCACCATCATCATGCTGGGAGCCATTTATCATGCATCAATCCGCTGGCACACTACCCGTGATTGGGCGGCCAGTCTGGACAGCGAGACAACAAAACCACGTACCAAGCCAATAAAGCAAAATGATACTTTCCCACAGAACACCGTTGTATGCCGCCGTTATTGGTGTGCTAGCTCGCACTAATCACCTCTTGATCGCCCGATTTTGAAGCGATTTTGAAGGGAAGACAAAGAGAAAGTGCAAAGGGTTGGGGCGAGAAACTTTTGTTTTTGCTTGTACCGGATGTGGCCGGTAAAGGTCAAGAAGAGAGGACGAAAGACTAATGTTATATTTGCCATGCGGTTCACGCACGGTTCAGCACGCGAAATAAATTAACCTCACGCAAGAGTTACGGCGCGTTCTTAACGATCGCCGCGTCGTTATGGTTGGGGTGATTCGACCATCGCCGGTACGGTTGGGGCATGCTTGCTTATCGACGTTCTAATCCTAGCAGCTGGTGCACGGTGGTACATTTGTCACGCCACTAGCAATTACAGGGGTTTTCGCACCATTTTAGTGTGTGCTTGGTATAAACGATGTTACTAGAAAATAATTAAAACAAATTGAAATAATGTTTAATCGTTAATAGGTATCTTTTCTCGGCTGCAGGAGAAATTAATGCTCTGTTTCACACTGTAGAAAATGTTGCCTTTTTCCGTTGTATAAGTCCCCTGCATAGGTAGACGAGCTAAGGGATGGTCAGCTTTGATGCATTGGCCGAGTTTTCAATGAGCAGGAAAACGTAATCGAGCTTGCATTTTAACGATTGCCCGTGCCAGCTTGTTGCCCTCGGTACGATAATGATTGACGGGCGTATGGCATCGCGTCATCATTTGTAGTGGAAAAATCATGCCTTTGATGGCTTACAAAGAGCAATTTGTTAAACAGCTTCCATTCTAATGAGGTACAGTTTGTCTTAAAAACAGAACTCATTTGATCACTTTATAGCACTTCATACACATTCTGCCCTCATAAAACTGTGTGGCAGGTCAAACGTTCGATCCGCCGAATCATTTTTTTCGCTAAACGTTAACCTTTAGCCACGCATTCGCGACGTTCGGTTCGGTGTTTTACATAAATCATTAACTTCAATTTAAATCCCGCGCTCGTTTGGAGCAATTGATCGGCAGGGCCCCCGGACCCTCCGCTGTGGCCGATGGTCGGTGACATTCTCTAATTGAAAACAGCTGTGAAGAGGAATGTTACCCACTCCCGCGACCCCTAGTCGTTCGCGCCCCACGCAGCCGCGAATGATATTAACGCGAATGGGTTGAGAAATTTGCACGCCAACGCCAGGCGGTGGTGCGGCTTTTTTGCCCTCCGCAAAGCGACTGGTGGGTGGGTGGGATGCTTTGCGCTGTTGGCTGTTGACGATGGGGCCACAGTGTGTGAGATAAGTGCCGCGGTGCGTTTAGTCAAACCGTCGTCGATTATTTTGTCGCCGTGGACACACTTACTGCCTCCTCCTCCTCGCAGTCGTCGTTGTCATCGTCACATGCTAATTGGTTGCATCGATATGGCAACGCGATGATGCCTTGGCCGACATTGAAAATGCCGCACAGCAGCAGTGGTGGTGATGCGATGTGCAGTTGGCGCTGCGCTCAAGGTTTTCCAGGTGAAAAAGGTTGAAGCGTTTGATGTTTGCAGTGTGTTGTGATTAGTTTCTAAAAACAAACACAATCTTTCATATCATACAATCAATGCTTTCCAAAGAGTGTTTTTATCTGTTTCCTTCTATTTGCATATTTACCTCTTGCTTTCTATTGTGTTGCAGTTCTGTTACCTTGACCTCTTTCCAAGACACATGGGGTCGGTGTGAAACCTTCCCATACCCGCTTCATGTTGTGGCGGTTTGATTAACATTTAAATCGATGCACCACCAAGGTATCACCAGGCAATGGCAGACCAACACATGTGCTATAATAAACTGCCAACACTGCCAGTATTGCAGGAGGTGTGATTTCTATCTACAAGAGCTAAGAGACCTTTCGATTGGTTCGATTACTACGAGCAAATTATAGCTTCCCCTCCCGTATGTGTGTGTCTCGTCTCTCCTTGCGTCAGTAAATCCGCACTTCATCTTGGGAAGGTGAAACAAACGGCTTTGCTCAAGAATGTCGAGACTGGTAATCGATGTAAGTGATCGCACAACCGATCGAGCGTTTTGTTGTGCACAGCTGGGCGGTTTGTAATCCGTTCCCATTTCCTCAATCATTTGGATGATGTAAGCGGTTGAGTATTGCACGGTGATGCTGACATGATCTGATCAAGAACGTTAAGCGTGTGCTAATATCAAGCAAACATAGTTAATATGTCATACATTGTAGGCTATTTTGGAGATTTCAAGTAAAAAAGTCTTATCTAGAAGGTGGTAATCCAACTCAAGTTACTCTGGGAGGGCCTAATACTGTCGGAATAATGCTCCCAATGGCTTGAAAACTTGTGGACAAACACTTGAATGCAGGTTGAACTGTTTGTGGATTACCTTCCAGGAGCTCTTCGCTACATACGACTAATCTCCCCCTTCGGTCTTGGTGTCTTAACTTATCGATGGCCGTGATAGATTCACGATTTGAACTCATGGCGCGAGTTGTTGTGTGTGTTTGTTGTCTGCTGCTAGAGACTAACTAGACTCGACGAACTAGACGTTCTGTATACGTCTGTATTGGTTTCGTTGTGGCCAGATAGTCTCGTCTAGTCGCAGGGAAGTAGTTGCCTTTGTGAAGCATAGACGTTCTTCAGAATATCACTCATTCTCTATGTATACATGGTATATCTTCCCAATCTATTATCTCTTGAAATAGAAGGCAGTTTATTGCACCTGAAAATTGCTCTTGTAGTGGTTCAATTTCACCTTTTTCCAAGCTTTCGCTCTACAAACCACCGCTTGAGTCTTTTTGTCCAAAAACACTAACAGCAAACACGATTGGTCACTTCGTGCGGAACAAAGCGCCAACAATAAATAATTGATCATTAATCATTCCTCACACCTCGACGGAGAGAAAATACCTCTGGCGTCTGGGCGCCTGGGTGGAATGGCTTCGTGTTTGTTTATCTGCTTGTCACCCGGGCGTCCGGTTTTTGCGTCGTGTGATTCTAATTTGTTATCGAAAAATGCTGCTCCTGCAGCACACGACAACGCGCGCCGGCCGCAATAAACACGACCGAATCACCTTGCATAATATAGTGAGGCAAAAATAGACGCCTTTCCGCCGCCCGTTTTTGTGTGTATGAATCTGTATACGGTGCTTCCTAAATGACGTTAGTTTATGGCTTTATTTTCTTCAAACAATTCCATGCAAATTCCATTACTACGTTACGCAGCGTTTTTTTGTTGTTGTTTTGTTCCGCGTGTTTGTTGAAACCAAAACCGCCGCCGGTGATGATTTATTTGCAGACTGATGAAGAATGGTTTTAAAATACTTATCTACGGGACGAAGGAGCATCATCATCACACCCTGTAAGATAGCAGAATTCGTAGCAGAATTCACGCGCGGATGACAGGTCCCTGCCAAGGTCGCCGCTCTGTCCCCAGTTAAAGATGGACCCTAACCTCTCGTACAGGGAGGCGTCGTCGATCAATATGTTGTGAGGTGGTGCTGAAATGAAATGACCAATATTCCATCAAAAAGGTACACCGTGAACGTCCCCGATACTGTGCGGCTGTGGTACTGGTAGTACAAAGATGGCCTGGGCGTTGTCTTATCGTTCGTGTTTGTTGTTTGAACGATTGTGGTGATTTTTTTCACCCTCTAGACCACCGACTGCTTGCGGTCGGCACTGAAACTGAATGTGTTTTTCGAAGCTCCCGAAGTCCTGAGGCACGTCAACACACACACACCTTAGTGTTCAGGGTGACCGAAAAGATAGGCCCACCGGCACGGACCCTTGACTTACAACGACGCCAGCAGCAATCATTATGTATTCCGGCCACATATCAGTTGATGGCCACGGCTGCAAACGGCTTTGCCTGCCCGGTTGGAATGAATGCAAATGAAATCCACGGCTCCGTTAGCCGATCGCGTAATGGTTTGTTGTACCTGATTCCAGCAATACTCACGAAATGTTCTGGTGCGATTGGTGCTCACTTAAGTTTGTTGGTGTGGTGTGTTTATTTTGTCAGTGATACAAGATATCACACCGTGGTAAATGTGCAACACGTGAGTTCGAAATGTGGCGATTGGGTGTGTTTTCGTTGCGTTGTAGAAATGAGGTCCGGCTTTGCGCTGCATGTGACCTACGCGCTGAACAGCTGATCACGTTTTGCAATAAAAGTCGTGAGGGTAATTAAAAGTTTTACTGCACACAGGCACACTTAACCGGTATAGAATCACTTGATTGCTAAATGTATAGTCTAATCGGAGCAATGATTGTAGGTAGAGTTGCTGCTATCAGTGCTGTTCGTAGAAGAGATTCCATAAGAGAGTTTAGATATAATTATTCTGAGATTCTGATCATTCTCTTGAAGTCATACGCTCAGAGCTGTAAGCTGTGTCCTTTATCAGCTAATTTCTGTTCAATTTAAAACAAACGTTTATGTTACTTCCAACCTAGTATGACATCAGTCTCGACGAAGGGTGTAGCTGTTTACTCAAGATTGGATATCTTATCACACGTGGCACTACTATTTCTGTTAAGATATTGATGATGAGTCTCAGGAATGCTCTAATGATTCAAATTTGCAATGTCAAGGGCTAAATTCGGTCACTGAAGGAACTGTCCCAAACACTGATGGTACATCTCCCAATAATTGGAAATAACAGGATGGTCTTAGCGATCATTTAAGGGTTTTTCCTAACAAAGAACTCCTCCATCCTCAAACGTATCAGAACTTGGAAGCAATTCCCAATTAAAACAAGTACAATTTAAAGTTAGACCGTGTTTGCATACTTCTGATTGAATAACAAAGCACTCTAGTACGATGCCATAAGACGAAACGAAGCGTACAGGTCAACGACCTCTGCGCTTCACTCAGCTGTTTAGCGAAGGGACGAGTTGGCGATCGGATCGTGACCTATTATGCTGTTCAACCCCTTTTGCCCTGCCACTACAACCTCATGGTTGATCGCGTGCATTAATTGACTCTCTCTTTCACGCCGTTCTTTGTTTGATGTCGCTGAATGCGTGTAAATCGAACTTCTAGACGACATTGATTTCCTTTTGTAGCATGAATACACAGCTTCATTCATCTTCAACATTACCAATGTCAGCGCAGCAACAACCGGTGGCGTCCATTTTCCTCCCGAATCACGCACACAAACACACAAATGGACAATATGGCTCGTGTTCCGAATATCACGGCAACACGTTCCAATCGCGCAGGAAATGGGAAGATGATTTCGTGCCCATGTTTGTACGGGCGATGATGGTTTAGTGTTTATTTGTCACCTTTATGTCACGTCGAGACCGGCGGGCGCAGTGGGCGGCTAATGGGCAGAAGGTGGGAGAAGGGTAACATTTCAATACTCCTAATGTCTCGAACCACCAATCTCCCCCCATCCGTTGGGCGCGCGCTGTGTTTGTGTGTTTGCTTGGTTCGGTTATCATTAGCAAACAGACATCCAGCCGCCCAGCCATCCAGCCCTGTTTGCACAACACAATGCGCCCTTCCCCCTAGCATCAGTACTACCACAGCGTTACCACGCCGAACAAAACTGTTTGGTCGCGTTTGTCATTCTAACACATGTGCGCCGGACCCTTCGCCCCATGTATGGGGAAGCGCTTTCGATGGGTCGTCGGGTGCGGGTATGCTTTCCGCAATTGGGTGGGGTGCAAGCGGCCGACTCTGCTTCGGTCGTACACGTGTACCCTTTTAAGTAGGGCTAGACTGGGGCTGCTGGAGTATCGCTTGTAGCCAGGGGTGCAAAAACCAAGATGCAAAGATTGAAGCAATTATTTGAAATCGTTCTGAGTTCTGATCAACATTGGCAAACTATAATAACTCTTTTTTGAATGATAATTTATGAAAGTTACTCGGTATCATACGTACATACGTCATGTTGCTGAGCATCCAACTGTACCCAGCAGTAGAAACAATCCTCTCTTTTTGCTTCAACAACCTTATCACAGGGACAGAAACTGTTGAACGTCTTTGTTGGAGATGTAAAAATAGTTTCCAGACAAACAGATTGTTAGCATGCGTGACAGCGATGACGGCTCCATTTATCGTTAGCAGTAGCAACATTGACGTGCCCAGTGTGCTACGTTGGGTCGTGGTTTCAAGCAAGACAGCTATAAGCTATAAGACGTTATCACGCTTGTGCACTATTTGTTCAAGAAACTGCATTTGATAGACAGCTGTTTCTCGGAGCTTCAACTTTGTGGGGCGCTTTTATTCTTGCAAATAATGCTGTTTTCAGTATAATACAGATTCTAATATATAAGGGTCTAAGGGTTATGCTTCGTAAGGGTCAGCCAAACCTGAACATTGGTCAAAGTTTGCCGGTTACAGTCTACTCAAGCTATCCCAACACGTCTCTGCCTCATAGGCTCGGTTGAAGTCGTGTGGAAATTACCCTTTTCTTGACCGATTAACACCCTCTGCTCATCACGCATACTTCATCCTTCACCAGGCACCGTACGGCTGCGGCTAGACCGGTAGAAAATGAAACAAGGTGACACGCATCCCGCTTCCATCTGTGGCGAGACCTGTGGCAGCAAAGCAAGCAGCAGCCGGCTGTAATCGCGAAGCACAAAAGGCAAACAAAGTGTGCTGTATTCCAACACAAACTGCATTCCGGTGCGCTGTGTTGCATCGGAAAGATAAACAACGCCCAGCAACGACCTGATCATCGTAGAGAGAAACTTAGGCCCGAGTTTCCGAGAAGACAAGAATTCAAAAAAACGCGATAAGAGCTAGCGGGCGGACAAGGTAAAAGGAGCAGCAGCAGCAGCAGCAGTACAAATAAATTAACCCTAATTAATCGTGCTGGGAAGCACTGAGGCAGCCGCGGTCCACAGTCTTCCCGGTGGCCCACCGGCTGTGTGGCTGTGTGGCACAGCGAGAGCGAATTTAGATTAATTAAATGGCCGATTCATCGAACGGTGGCGGAACTAACACCACTGACACTACCACTACTACTGGGTTGTTCATACTGGAGCGGGAACAGCAGCCGCCTCTCGCCGCATCGATGGCACCGTCACCGAAGAACAACGACAACAACAACCACAACAACAACAACAACAACGGGACCGGCAACACCGCAGACGAGGAGCAAAACGCGCGGCGAATGGCGCGCGACATGGAGGAGGCCAAGCGGCGCATGAAGAAGCGCGTCGACTTCATGGAGGAGAACCAACCGCGGGCGGGCGAGGAGGCGCAGCCGCAAACGAACTTCAAAAACATGCCCCCGTACAGGCCCACCGAGCTGCTGCACCACCCGTGGGGCAGCGAGGGCACCCCGGTGTACGTGGGAGGCGCGGTGATGGATCAAGATTTCGAGCAGCACTTCGACAGCCTGATGCAGGAGCTCGAGAACATTCGGTCCGATTCGGATTCCGACTTTGGCGACGATCACGGTCTGCCCCCGCAGCGCTCTTCCGCCGCCCGAGGAGGACAGGCACGGCCAGTCGGCGGCAGTGGTGGTAGCGGACCTGGGGCCAAAGTCGGTGGACACCCGTCTGCCTCGTCCTGGAGCGACGGTAGCAGCTCGGTGAGCGACGTGGAAGAGGAACTGGATCATGAGCAGCAGCAGGAGGGTGTGGGGCGAACGCGCACCGCCCCTACCGAGCATCGACCGCTGGACCATCCACTGTTGGATGGGCCCGGGACGCCTTTCCGAATGCCCATTCCCCCGATGAGCCCGGGCAGACGTTCGGACAGTAGCGTCCTGTTCGGGCCCTCCTCGCTGCCCATAATCCTCCCGTTCCACGTGCGCCGCCGACTGTCCGAGTGTCGCGAGGAGGACGAAGAGGACGAGAAGCAGCAGTTGGCATCACATTCCCCCCCGTCCGCTACCGGCCGGCCGGCTTGCGGTCCGATCCCGGCGATCGTCATCGGTACGCCAGCGGAAAAGGAACCAGCGATCATCACGGCTGGCAAGCAGGAGGAGGAAGCGGAGGCGCCTCGCAAGTCTCGCTTCATGGTCACGAAGACGCAGGAAGAGGAGCAGCAGCAGCAGCAGCAGCAGGAACAGTACAAACGGCAGCCGGACACACCGAGCCCTCCCGCCCGACTGCGGCCGGAAACGATCGCCCTGCTCCCGGTGTCGGCCGCACAAAACTCTCAAACGATCCACTTCCCGTGCAGTAGCGGCACCGGGCAGCACACCTCGCTGCGTTCCATGTTTTCGCCCGACGCGGCGGTGGCACCTCACCTCAACACCCCCCATCTCGATCGGCGCTTCTTCGACACATCACTGGTAGAAATCCGTCCACTCACGCAAAGCCGAGGATCGCTCTCGTCGGCAGCCGGTGCTGATGCGGGTGGCTGCGATTCGGTCAACTCGCTATCGAACGGCCAGCAAGCGTCGGCCGGTGAGGCAGCAGCCAAGAGCAGTAACATTCCGTTCGAGTTGGATGAGGTTTGGGTAAAGCGGCCGGATCCGGTGGCGACCGCCAAAGCGAAGGAAGACACTGCAGTGGTGCCCGGGGCTCGAGCGACAACGCTGCCAGCGAATGCGAAACCCAACTACGCGGCGTTTGCCGACAGTCCTGCGAAGAAAAAGTCTCCCACGAAAGCAGTAAGTTTTGTTTGTACGATGAGGTTTTGGAATCCAATTTTGTAGCTTCTCGATTGTCTTAACTATGTCCTTGTTTAGTAGCGATAGTAGCTCTCACAACATAACCTAAAAAGATAACAACGAACGAACGAACAGAGTGTGCTGATAACGCACACATGCATTGATGGGGGATGATGATGCTAGGTTTCCATTTTAATGTTCTCCTTATGCTAATTCTACTTTGCTTCATTTCCGGCAGGATGCAATCGATTCCGGCAACTTCCAGCGTCCGTCGACGGCACCGGCCACCTCGGGCGAGTCGTCGACGCGTGCCTCCAAGAAGCAGAAGAAAAGCGAAAAGGAAGCAAAGAAGCAGGAGAAGGAGGTGATGAAGCAGAAGCGTGAGGAGGCACGCCGGCTCGAGAAGGAAGCGGCCAAGCTGGAAAAGCTGAACCGCAAGCACGAAAGCCTGTCGCGCAGCTCGGAGCGGGTCGGATCCGGCGCACGTTCCGGTTCGCTGGAACGGCGCCGCAGTGGAGAGGAAGCGCCCGTACTGAACCAATCGACCGTGCACGGTAAGGAGAGAGGGGGAGGAGACACACCAAAGCCACAGCAACTAATGAGCGTTATTGTTGTTCCTCTTAATTTTAGGTATTGCCAGTCCAAATCGAAGACCGACGATATTCGACGTGTTCCGACCGCGCAAGGGTTCCGATTCAAAGAAGAAAAAGGACGATGGAAGCAAATCGGGCTCGGATAAGGATAGCACCGGCATGGGCAGCGGGCCGATCAGCACTTCCGGGGGCATTATGAACAGTATGAAGGCAGCGCTGCACGTCGGCGGCCGGCACAGCCACCAGCACCAGCAACCGGCCGGTGCTACGGGCGCTGCCGCCACCGCCGGCACTTCGTCGAAGGTGCGCGACGGTTCCGCCCATCCGCACGCGGGCAGTGATGCACAGGTTGGTAGAGCGTTGGATCACCCCGGCCACCAATTCGACCCTGGCGTAATTTGGTGCTCGGTTTTGTTTTGTGTGTCTCTTTTAGTACTACCACACGGTAACGGCTGTGCGCCGAGCGGACGTCGGCAAGTCTCCGATGACGAAGGTGATGGATTTGTTTAGGCACCGTTCCAATTCGGCCGTTTCCGAGGCAGACAAACGTAAAGCGGTAAGTGGGTTTGGTGGGCAGTGGGTTTTTTTGACACTTTTTGTCTGGTATGAAATGAATCTTGATGTGGTCACGATGATTTGTCTCGTAGGAAGGGGCAGACAGAGACAGTTGTGTGTATACATTGTAGTGTAGGAAAAATGGCACGGATCAGTTGTTTTACCGGCAAAGCACTGCTTGTGGTTAGATTAATGATGTTGATGTGATTGTAAAAAGGAGAGCCTAGATGGAATTAAAAAGTAAAAAATCAGACGTAAAAGAGTGTTGAAACCTGCGGAGCGTTAGAAATGTGCTCGAAATAGCGTTTCGAGCTATTCAAAACTGCTCGACGCAGTTTGGCACATAGATGGCGCTAGAGAGTTTTCCCGTGAGAATGGTTCATGTCCGAGGTTTCACGCATGAATTCAACTGGATTCAACTCGGACACCTCTTACAATGATGTAATCCATGGAGTTTTAGTGTAAAAATGCTTCTTTTTTTGCAGAATATAATTAAAATATCCTTGTTTCGGTAAATAGCTGTGGAGCCGAGCTACTTAACAGGCAATTCTTTGGAATTGTTATAGCGTTGGTTGATTTGTTAGCAAAAATACCTCGCGAAATATGCGTCGCCTCCACGTGTACACTAAAAGTATGAGTTTTCAATATTTAGTAAGATAATTAAAAATCAAATGAACATTTACTAATGGGAACTGTTCCATTTGCTGTGCTCTTAACCGGTGTTTTACTGACAACCGAAAAGGCTTCTTCCTGTTGTTGGAATAGCGGATGAATTGATCAAATATTTGTTTTGTTTACTTCATTAACGACCAAATACACGTCGGCTTGTTGTTGAGTTGTCAATTCCCTCTGCATTTCACCATTACGCAACTGTTTGTGTGTAGGTTACAGCGATCAAAGATCGCTTGGCACAAGGGAAAACTAAACAACTAACAAGCAAACAAACGAGCGCGGGGCTAAAAGCTTCCACACATGACAGCGGGTCCCATTTTTAATCGAAGGTGATAGAATTATCAGCTATTACTACTCTATAAACACGCTAGTAGATAAGCAATCGATACGCAATTATCTGTGCGCCGCCATCAGCGCAGCGGCATAGAAACGGCGAAGGGACCACAGCCCCCCAGCCAATGGTGTGCAACGATGTCGTTAATTACGTCAGAATAAAAGCGGTACAAAGAGCGGCCCAGCGATCGGTTGAATGTTTCCTTCGCCAGGTGCCTCTTACGCGCGCACTCTTGTACGTTTGAAGACGCTGCTGCTGAAGCAGAGGTATTTTTTAGTGTTTTTCAATAAATTTGTTTGCCAGTCTCTCGACTGGTGGTGAATTTTCGAGCCCTTCTCGAGCCGTTTGACACGGGACACGGTGTAACGTGTGCGCGACTGAGAGTGTCCACAAAAATGGTCGCTCCATGCACGGCCGCAACCGTGTACGGCGCAAGGTCAAACGGTGGCTTGTTTGACGTACGTACGCTACCGGACGGTTCGAGGGGGGAGGGGGGGGGGGGCACTTTTTGTTGTAGTACCACCACCACCGATCGATCACTCGTAACATCGGCAGCATCCGATTCAATTACCTTCTCTCCACCACCAGCTGTAACCAACCGACCACCGGTGGTGGTGTGACGGGCAAAGGTAGAAGAGTGATCGAGCCTGCAGGGGGGAGGGGGGGGGGGTCTATGAGAGCGTGTGAGAGCGGTTGCCGAGACTGGCAGGGGCATATTGTTCATGTGACGCCATCGGGCAGACGTGGTGGATCAGCATGTCCTTTTTCGTATGAGCGTGCGAAGATTCGCCCGCACACGGAGGAGAAGCTGGTGTCTGGTGCAGCAGTCGGTGGGTGTTTGCTTTGTGTGCGGTGACACCCCACCGATTGATAGTGAAAGATCGGTTCGATTACGCGCGCTCGCGCAGTCTCTCGGGCTCGCGCGGGCTGATAGTGCAGCTGCAAGTGTTAGTATCGGTTCGTGTGCTTCGTACAGTGCGTGACGTCATCGTCGTTTGTTGGTCGTTTGACCGATATCGCGCTGTGCCCACAGGGCGGCAGGTTCATTTGCGAGTGAACGAGCGCGTTCTGGAAGGTGATGACGTATACCGGTAGCGACACACAGCAGCTCGTGCGGATGTGCCGCGTGTGCTCGGCGCAAACGTCTTTAGTTCGGTTGCACAGTCGGTCTGAATAGGACGCGCGTTCCGCTCGAGTTTACCGCCGGGTGTAAGGAATAGGTGATTATACAGATTGACTGTGATTATTCAAAACCACGGACCTCGTGGATGAGCTTTAGTGGTTGTGTATCGTCGTGTCACCACGTGTGTGTGTGTGTGTGTGTGTGTGTGTTTCGGGCGCGACAATGTGCAATGTTTGGTTTTCGGAAGGCACGGAAGGCCACGGATGTGACCCAGTTTGTTCTTGAAGCAGCCTCCATTTCCCTCTCTCACTCTCTTCCCTTCTCCGGATCTCGATCACTGCACCCCCTCTGTGCAGTGTGAATGCACTTATCTAAGGCCACCGCGTGCACGACCAACCTAGTGGCGGACGGTACGGTGTGCGGTGTGACCGCGCTCGTCACAAACGAGATCAAGTGACGAATAGAAAACGTGTGCGTGCGTGCGTGTGTGTACGGTAACGGGATCGTTGCAATCGAGCATTGGCCAGGTCGGTGGTCATGTGGCTCGTTATTATTGTAGTTTTGTAGCCACCGTCCAAAGCTCAGATCTCCATCGCCGTTGTGTGTTTGTGTTTCTCTGTGCCTCGGTTTGTTGTTTCACTCGCTTGCCGCGTGCCCGTGCGCCAGTGTGTTTGTGTGATGCGATCTCTACCAATCTAATGCAGCAATCGATCGGTTGCAGCTGGTGGCTTTTTTACCGTGATCACCCCCCCCCCCCCCCGCCCCCCCAAACGTCGGTGCGCGCAGGGTCGACCGTCCGTGGCGTATTTGTTTGCGCGGTTGCGGTAGGAAAGTGAAACCGAACCGTTGGTCGGTTGTTCGGTGGCCGATTCAAGAGCTGCCGCAAGAGCTTTGAAGGAAAGTGATGTGCAACAGCGACACCATCGTTGCGTGGAGTGTGTTTTGTGGAAATGGAATGAAGAAGGAGCACTGATGTGGGATGGTAGGCCGGTCATGCGGCTGGTAGACCTATTGTTGTTACGGGGACGTCTCCAGCCGCCGGAGAGGACTTTGGATCGTGCAACCAATTGCTCAATCAGAATTGCCCGCGAGTGCACACGCTTATGAAACTTCCGGTTTAAGAAAGAACGGCAAGACGGCTGCGTAGTGTAAATGATCCTCTACTCGCGTGCAACCTTGAGAAGACGCCTCTCGCGTATCGTTTGCGTAGGGCGCTATATGAAAATGTATTCTGATGTTGGGAGGTCAGCGACGAAATTGAAAAAAAAACATCTTCTACTTGTGGTTTCTGTGTTACTCTCATTCCCTGACCGTGGTATATCAGTCGCTTAAGTATTGCTGCAAAAACAAGTTCACCTCCCTATGTAATATTTGTATGTACTTGATTCCACCGGTAACGAACGTGTGCGCAATAAAGATGCAATCAAAACTCTTCAGAACTTGAAGATTCAACAGTTTTGTGAAGAAGCTATTTTTAGCGACTAGTGCTCGCGCATCACAGCTCTTCAGAACCTTTTTAAATGTTGACATTTAACCGCCAGCCCCAACACGTTGAATCAATGGCGTTGGAGTGTCTATGAAAGCGATGAAAGCGTGTAGAACCGATTGCCCGGATTAAAGTGCTCCTTTTGGGAGCAAGTATTTTCCATTACGCCTATTAGTTGGCCAGCTGATAGTACACCACACAGGCACACAGCGTCTGGAGTATGTTTACCTTTCCAGCGTGTCCCGTTCGATTAGGAGTGCTGCACTCTGTTCCCGGCCGATCGATCGGTAGCGATTTTTCGGATTGAAGGTTGCACATGCACATGCGCATTGGACTCATCGCTCCAACCCGGATGCCCGGTAAACAGTAACAGTGCTTATCAACACCTCTCTTTGGGGTGGGAGGGTAAAGGGACCTTTCCCTAAGGCGGTTGGGACAACCTGAACAAGTACAGTGGGTCTGATAATGGGTCTGATTATGGGGCAGCTTGATAGGGCAATCACAAGAGCCAATAGTGTGCAAAGAGTATCGCAAAATCACTTCAAAATGGTTGTTTGTTCATTCTTCCCCTCCTACCGGATGGTACAGGAGTTATCCCTCCTCCGGGGTGCAAATGATGTGTGAGGGAGTTGTTTAGTTTTGAAACTACGTAGTTAGTACTTCACTGGAGTAGTCCTCTTTCGTAACATCCGGTTGGGATTTTTATCAGATTGGATAATAGATAGGAGGAGGTTTATTTCTGGAAACGGGCATCATCGCAAGAATAACGCTTTGTTTTCAAGTTCTTGAAAATTAAACAATCCCTTGAAGCGTAAACAACTGACAGTAAACCTCCACCACCCTCTATTACGCTCAATTTGATTTCATTTGCAAGCAATGACACAAACGCACTTCGCTGTGGTGTGTGAGTGTGTTTATCGTTCGCGTAATGCCCTTTTACCCTGCACACCTATGGTGTGGGGCCTTGAGAAGAGGGTATAACGAGGGGCGGCCTCAAATGGTGGAGGAGAATCCAACCCCCAAAAACCTTGTTAAATGATAAAATTGTGCGAGATAATATTGATTCTGTGGTGCACACACAATGCCAATATTTAACGGCTTCATATCGTTTGTTTGCTCTAGATGTTACTAGATAATGCGAATGACTCTGGAACACGCACGGGGAGGAAGATTTTGTTTGTCCGTTGATAACAGCGTAAGAAAAAACTGCAATATGCCTCCAAAAGAAGCTTCTTCTTTGAAAGTTGATACACCTCCTCAGCTTTCAGCTTCAAAAGACGTCCTCTTAAATCCAAGCACGACGAAGGAAAGTAGCCTTTCGCCGTCCGGAAGTGGGTCGTAATTGTTGCTTCCTGCCGTCTGTGACGACGCTGCTGCGCGGGACTTTATGCAACCGGGGAGGACCTATTTTTAGCAACAACACTTTCCACCGAGGTCTACTGGAAATTGCGAGTCGCGTACTATATTGTCCCTACCAATGGGAGGGAGAGGTTGTCCAGCACGGTTCGTCCCCTGGTTCAATTGGCACCTTGTTTACTGACTAGCTTAGGGTCAAGTGTGTCTGTTCGCTGCAGCACAATGTATCCAGTTCTCTATTAGTTAACAGAAGCGTGGTCGGCGACCGTACCAGGTCGATCTATGCAGTCCAGTAGTAGATCGTTCACTTCTTCGTCCGTTTAGCACCTTCACCTTCACCGAACCGTTTCATTCACTTAGCGTGTTTTTCTACGTTTGATGCAAAAGTGGGAAGAGAGAGAGAGAAAGAGCTCGGATAAATAACAACAGTAATAATTCAGCAAACCGTAGGAAAGGTTAATATTAGGCCAAAGTGAAGAGTAAATATTTGTTCGAAATGATCTGTTTTTATTTGCACTGTGGATGATTTAGTTTTATGGTGTGTGAGGTGAGTTGACGATTTATCAACAGAATGGGAGTTATGGGAATTACCAAACTATTGGGCTATCCAGAAGATTCAAAATTGGAAAATAAAGCTAAAATCCTGAGAGAATGTTGGAATTCATGTTTAGTAAACAATTGCTTTCCTTAAAAGTTTACTTGAACTACTAACAACTGTTTTGGTATGGTAATCTCCCATTTCCCTTTTTTCAAAATATTGTCCTCCAGCCATTTGGATGGACAATTATATTCATTTGCATACATTACGATGTGTGTGTACACTTATCCCAGAAACGAAAAACCAGACACACATGAGACGATCTACCTACTGACCGAATGCACGTGTCCCTGTGGTTGGTGTCAGCGGAGAGGGAAAGAGAGACGCATTTCCGTCGTTCCGGCGTTCTCAGTCAATTTCCATCGCTGCACTGTGATGCGAGTGATGCGCACGTACGAGCGATCAGACACATGACCTGTGGAGAGGATGACAGGTTGACATGTTGATCTAATATATGCACCAGCTCCGGTAGCCAACGGGGGTGAGACGATCATGTGTGGAATAAGCTTTATAATAGCAGGAACACTTGTTTTTCGTAGTGTTTTTGTTTCATACTTTCGACTAGTGCTCTCTCCGACAACCGTCAGATTGTGTCGATGTAATTTCAGACGCTCTGTGGTGGGTCAGGTTTTGCCTCGCGCTCGTGCGGAACCAAATGTCTCTCGTTGGAAGGTGGTGGAGGGACACACATCGATTAGAAGTTACCCTTCGAGATAGGCAACGTTGCCCTTTTGGCACGTAACACAAGTCGCAACTGTAATCTCAGCAGCTTGGTGTGGATGAACATCCAAATCTATTCATAAAACGCAGGACAGAAGTGTTTGAAATCCTCTTCCAAACAAGCGAATACATCTACAAGAAACAATAAAAATGCTGATAACATTCTTCAATCGCACCTGTCGTCTTTCTGGGTCGATCATAATCAATTGCGGAAAAATGTGTTATTTCCAGTTGTTTTCGGTTATCTGCAGTGAGTTGCGGCGCATGTGAAGCGAGTGGTGATGAATTTCGCTTATCTGTGCAGTCTCATCAAAACTGAACCTTTCTACTAAAAACACGTGGGCCCCTAGCGAACGCTCAAAAGGACAGAGCTTTATCAAGGCACGATTGGTTTTTGTTTTTCATTTTCACTTCTGTAGGTGATAAGACGGAAGTGTTGTCTCAGGTGCATCGTGTTGCTTCTAGGTACGGATGCTTCAAAACATTTGTACCAAGAGGTCGGGGGCATGATTGATCATGGTGGTTTTTTTGGTGTATGTATGTGGCATTTTGTGCAGGAATAGACGTAAATAGACTGTTTTAAAAATATACACATTTGGTAGGAAAACAAACCAAACAACAAGGAAGAAAGTAAATTAAAGTACAATCGGATTCATTGTGGCGGACTTTTATAAACCATCAATTGAAGGCGGTTGTTTTATAGCTCCCCCACTAAACCTTCACCTCAATTGCGTTTACTGTCATGTGGCATATTGTCAATGCATCGTGCGAAGAGCGTCCTATAACCAGCTCGTCAATGAGTTGGATGGTTTCAATAAGTTCCACTGGCAGGCAAAAAAGACGTACGTAAATAGCACTAAAATGCGGCAAACGAGGAGCGGAGTGAGTCTTACGAGCGGTTCCCTTTATCCAGCACTTACCAATTCATCAAGCACAAGATGAGTAGGAAAGGTTGTTGTTTGTAACAGAAATGATGACGCTCGTTTGCCAATTGGAGTTCCGTTCTGCTCGTGTTTATCCATTGCGCTGCCGTTGCAATTGTTTTGTTGTTTACCCACGCGTCGGGCCTACTAAAGCATGAAGGGTGGTTGCATGGGGGTCTGGATGTGCATTTGGACAGCTTTTGGTTCCAACGGGGAACATACTGCCCTGCTGTCCAGTCCAATTTGCTTTATCTCTCCGCTGCAAATGACGTATGTTGACGAGGAGTGGAGTGTTGTGTGGTTTAGCTTATCGTAGTTGTGGAAAGCATAAAGTAGCCGTAACATTGCATCCGGAATCGGTCAATAGTTGTGTGGTTTTTTTCCCATTCTTCAGTAAGGTGCGTCGGTAATTGAAGTACGCTTTATGTAGAGATAACGATCAATCAGTACAACTTTCCAAGGCGGTGACCATTAGCTGGGAGTATACATAAAAGTCCTAAGTTCTACGGTTCTGACAAGTGTTGTTGCGTGCGTGTTTGTGTGTGTGTGTATAAAGCCACCGGAAACGGTGGTGGTAGAAAGATAAAGCTAATTCTAACCGGTCGAACATGTCGACCTACCTGAAGAATAAGCTGCTGCGGCGACAATCGGGGGGAGGTATGGAACTTCCGGGTCGGCAGCATCGTAGTCGCTCGTTGGACGTGGAGGCCCTCCAGCGTTCCGGTGTGCAGGCGTTAATGATTGTAAGATATCGGTTATATTTAACTATTACTCGTTGAACCACATCAAGATTCAGTTCAGTTTATTTATGTATGTGCTTGTTAAATTTTGATACTGACTCTTTTTTTCTTCTCCCACCCCAACAGAAAGCAGCCGCACAGCATCAGCAACAGCTAGCCGTCCAATGTAAGTACCTCGGTATACAATTTGTTGTCCCCTATTTAAAAACAAGACATAATAATGAGCTCTGTCGAGGAGCGTCAACTACACGTCAAATGCATTTTCTCTGTCAAAGTGAAGTGTCCGTGCAAACTGAAATGAGGTATCAAGAGTTTTTTTTCTACTTCTGTTCCACCTGTCTGTCAAGTTAAACATGTTTTGAAGGAATATTCATCGTAATACTATGCGCACAACTGCTGCACACACACAATTGAGAGCATCCGCGTCTATTGTGGTTTGTAGCAGATGTCTTTTTCTCGCTTTTTCTCTCTCCCTGTCTCGTTTTAATGAACCCGTTTTGTTGACTACCGTGTCCCGTGCTAGAGTGGGGTAGGTCTATTTCTCCTCAAAAACATGTGACCGATGATGTCATAACTTTGGTTTTTTTTTCTTTTTTTTTAATGAAAATAGACCAAATTGAATGAAAAATATAATTGCCTAATTGTATGTCAAAAAGTACGATTAAAAATAGATTCCCCACCACTTACCATTCAAAAACACAGAAATAGAATATTCACATTGCCCGGATAATCGAGAGCCACAACGCCGAGACAGCTGTCATCCGCGCACAAGGGTTGATAGAGGCATTTGTTTTTGTTTTGCTTTTCCGCCGGCTTACTACGAAAGATTGCACGCACACATCGGGCGCACGTAGCTGGGTGCTACGGTAGTGTTGGTACAACCGAGCGAGCCTCCTTCTTTGCGTAACGTGCGTGTGTGTTGGATGGTGTGTATGTGTTTTTTTTTATTATTCCCTCCACCCCACACGAATTTGTGTTTACTACGACGCTGTGTGGTTTCTGGGGCTTGTAAAGGGAAACTTTTGCCGTAGAGTTGGAGAAGTAAGAAAAAAATGGTTTACCAAGAATTTGAAGAAAGCAAAACGTGTGATGAATTTGCGTAAAGGGGGGATTAAAACAGCATAACATTCTGCCGGCTGTCGAACGGCGTGTGAAAATAAGCCATCCCTTTGCACTGCGGGGAAGCGTAAAGCGAGTGAGCGAGAGAAGAGACTCTTGTTGTGTTTTAGAGTAACCTTGAAACGGTGTTAGTAAGTGTGTGCGTGTGTGTATAATTGTGTTTTTTTTTCATTCTTGCCGGATTCCGTCCACACTTTCCTCGCCCATTTTCCTTCTCCTTCTGTCTCTCTCTCTCGCTCCCTTTCCTTTCGGTTGCGAACGCCAATCTTCTTTCCCTTTTCCGTGCCGTTGTTTTCGTGTTACTGTTTCTGAAATGAGTTTCCTGTTTATCGCACTTTTGCCACCGATGGGGCGCGCTTGCCTGTGCTCTGTGTAAAAATGGGCTGAATTTATGGACGTGAAAATAGAGTGTTCTAACTCTACACACTACTCAGGTAAACATAGAAATTGTCGCCGATGCTGTTTACCCGATCGCACAGCACTGGCATCATCGAACACGCACGACAATGAAGGTCGCATCGAATCGAGCGTGTTGACGCTGAATGACTCAGAAGCTGCCGAGCGCAAGATCTGATTGTGTTTGGTAGTAGAAAAAAACCTGCGCTAAAGGTTTATCTCGAAAGTTTGATTGATTGTACACCGCCGCGAGGCGTGTACACTTCCGCTATCAAAAGCATCAGCAGAATGCAAACAAACGGTACAACAGACCTTCAAGTCAGAGTGACGGAGAGGAGAAGAGACCTGCTCGGAAGCAGCTTTTTCGGCACATTTTTTACAGCGTGTTTACCACCATTACAGCGGAAACCGGCCGGTGAAAACCGGTTGTGGTTGCTGCTGTTACTGATATTCCCTAATTTTCAGGGTCGACTATCTTCTCATTTTTCCTTTTCGCGCACCCTCAGCGTTTCAGCTCGAGAGAACAGTTCCCTCCTCCTGCCTGCTGCAGTAAGAATATTATCTAACCGATTCTGACACACTAACACACAGTCCGACATTTTTTGGCCAGCCCTCGGCCGGCGCAAGATAAACAACAACACAACTACCGTGTATTACGGCACATAAGGGCAAGGGGGTAAACAATATAATTAAGAGGCCAAGGGGCCGTGTGGTCCGAATTGCGCAGCTTTACCTGTAAAAGCCAACTATCGTAGTAGTGGTGCTTCCGTCCTGTTTCCACTAGCCGGCATAATTGCTGTTTTCTGTCAGTAGTAAGATTTGGGAAAACAATCGTTGCCAAAGATGATTGAAAATAATGATTAACTGGAAACGAATTGTTCTACCTTTGGCAACGAATGTTCCCATGCATGTGTTTTTGTTCCACTTTTTTCCGTGAAACCAACTGGCGTTGAAAAGAACTCGTTGATATTTGTAGCATGTTGGAATGGATAAGGTTACGAGAGGGGTGTGAGAAAGCGGAAGGGTTGGTTTTGTTTTCCTTTAACGCCGCATTCGAGCTCGGTTGAAGGTGTGCGATGAATACACGCGCGAACAGGCACATACACATACACACGCCTAATGCGCATTACCTCATCGCGTTGTGGATTGTAGTGTGCGTGAGATCCTGCTCCTTCGCTTTTGTACACATCGAGATCTCGTCTTACGCACTATGGGAAAGGCATGTAGCCGGAAGGATGTAATTTTCTATAGAAGAGCCACGGATAAATTAAAAAAAAATATTGGTATAAAAAGTAAATGCTAAAACTGGGTTCGAGTGTAACTCAAACATGTAAACATCTGTGTGAAAATGTGTATTAATATTTTACTAAATAAAATACCCCTTTCTTTAACGCTCCCATAGTGCGGTAGCGATTGAGTTAGCATGGCCAACCGATCCACGCGCTGCGGCCAATCCCACCATTTGCTCTTTGGTATTTGAGCCGCATGAAAGTGAAATACGAAACCTACAGGTCCATCGACTTGTGTGGAATATCGTGGCGTAGTTACACACGTTCAGCAAGTGATAGTTAGAATTAGTGATAGTGACCACAAGTGTAAGGTATTTGCAGGGCGCATCTTAAGGAAGAAACAAAAGGGCTTACCTTTTTTATGATGGTATTGTGTGTGTGAATAGAACAAGACGAACTTATTCCACTGTAGCACGTTTTAAAATCTTCTTTGAAAAGCGATCGTGGTATTTAAGACACAAACGGTGGTGTGTGTGTGTGTTAAGGGTGACAGCTACGTCTTTGTAGTGCTTCGTAAGGGCTATGAGTTGAGTTTTGGGAAATTTCCATCTTACCACGAAGGGCTAGCTAGCTAAGGCTAGGGCCAGTCAGTCGGTGTAATACCCAAATATCTATCTATTCCCCTACCCTGCTTCATTTCAATATCGCTTCGGTTGCCTGACGGTGGTGGCTACGTGACTTCCAGTGCTCCGCCACAAGGGGCCCTACCGTGCGAGAGAGCTCAGTAACCTCCACAGACGACTGAGTGGGGCTCCACTAATATACGCGTGCCACTACTACTGTACCCCTACAAAGCGCCTAACGCACCCGCGTGTGTATACGCAGTGAGTGAACGCGCGCGCGAGAGCGATTGTGCGTTTCCCCCAACTACACTTGTGCTCTGCTGCAGTTTGTTTGTGTCTCTTTCCTCCCTCTACGATGACCGCGCACGGCGATCACACGCACTTGCCTTGCCCTCCACGTGCCGCCTGCTTCCAACGAGCGCGTGGAACGATCGCGATCGTGAGAAGCTGCTAGAAAAGACATCACAAAAACAACTTTCAAACGGTGTTTGTGTGTTTATTAGACGTTTTATCGTACGCACACACACACGTACGTTTGGTTCGGTTTCAAGCTATCTGTTGTGGGATATTTTGTTTGAAACTCCCTACGGTGATGATACTTCCCATCATTTGGTCACAATTTACTCACTTGCGTTAGTTTGGTGTTTTTGCGGTTCTGTTAATTGTTCAATCAATCTCGCCTTCTAATAATAATAATTGTCGGAATTGGCGCCACACGTATGAGTGTTTGTGTACGTGTGTGCGAGTATCTCCCATGGGAACTTCTTCGAAAACTAGAAGGGAAAACATGAGGACAGGCGGCAATGAAAGGAGCGGAACAAACATGGACGGTTTCGGTGACAAATAAACTAAACTAGTCGTGTGGCGCGTGTCCGCGTTTCACACGTTTCGTGGACGCGGCGGACGCATCTCGTGATGATGATGGTGGATGGATGTAAAAATAACTTCTTTCACGCTCATTCGCCCCCACACACGGTCATCAAAGTAACGATGTTCTAGCTTTTCCTGCGCTTTGCTATTTTCTTCCAATGACTACCTACTGTCTGGGTTTGAGAACTTATCTTTTTTCAAGTTTTAGGAGAGTTGTATTATTTGTTTTGGGCACTAGCACTCCCTGCAATCAAATCAGCAGATCCTGAACGGCGGAAACAATCGAATTTCAATTGCTGCTTCCATTACGACCGGAAAAGTTAGATCCCCTTCCTGGCACAATGCTCGCCGGAGATGGAAAATGGAATTAAATTCGATTGTTGAAAAATACATCTTCAGTTTTTATGCTTTTGTTTACTGCTCGCTCCCTTCGTGAAAAACTTTTTCCCTGCATGCATTCGGTCGTAAGAAATAATGTGAAATAATTTGATTATATTTTACCTTTTTGTGACATTTCTTCTTTCTTTTGAATGCACTCGATAGAGTAGTAGATCTATCCGATGCTTGTTGGTACACCGATATAGAGGACAAGTGAACCTCCATTTGCTTTTCTGTCCTTGAAAGCGGAAGAAAATACACTTTTATCCTTTTTCCGACATTCTCTACATACGGACGAAGGCGGAAAAACACATCGATCGATCATCCTAATGGGAAATTAATTGTGTTTCGCATCCGTGTTTTGATTGATGCATGGCTGGAATTAGAAGCATTAAGCATTTGAAGTCTGGCTGTCCTTTCTTCTATTGAATTAGATCCATATTTCTGTAGCTTTCATGTGAGAATGTGGGGTATGCCTTCTATAAACTGTCCTTTATCACACATAATGGGCACAACACAGTTATTTAATTTTTGGACATTTTCTGATCATTGCTGGAAATTAGCTTATTGAATCTTCCACTTTGAGTGACCGTTGAGTCAGATGAAGAGAATTTGGTCCCAGATGCTTTGCTTGTATTCCTTTTTTGTGTAGATGTTGAATATAATATTTATGGTCCCACCTTCTTGGAATAACATTCTTCCATCGACCTGTGAGGAGTAAACTTTGCGCTTAATATTTGCTCCTATTTTCATGCCTTTTTATTTTGTAACCAGCATGAGACACATGGTACGGTAAAAAAGGACACTACTTCTTGGAAATCCCGGGACAATGTAAACTTTTCCCCCGAGGGCTTATGGGCCAGCTTCGTCTCGCCGTACACGTGTACGCCCCACCGCATTAGACGTCTAATCGTTGTCCCCACCAGCACAAGGTCGCTCATAAACCCGTAATTTGACAAGAGAGTAATTTGTAGATCCTGTAGGCTTAATGATTCCCCGCTACGAGCTGACCGAGGCGAAGGGGAGGCCATAGGGGATGGCTATAGAAGTGTGTAAGAACATCCGGTGCGGGAAAAAAGATGCTCTTTGGAAGAAAGTTTGTGCTGGTTTGAGGTTATTTCGTCCGTGCCCTTGCTAGGCTTCCCGGACTGTAGCTCTTTCCCGTTGGTCGCACTACGAAATTACGACCTGTTTTGACATCTTTTTGTTTCTGTAAGACGTTGTTGTCTAACGCCGGCTATGACCCTGCCAGAAAAGCGTGGCACGAAGCACACAGGGCAAAGCGGGTCGGATGTAAATGAAAACCCCCTCTTCAATGCTGTGTGATCCCTGCAAAAGCAAAATAATACGGAGACGGAAAATGGATACAATAGTGTCGCTTTTCCTTAATGACAGCACACCGCTGTAGACGGAGCAGGTCGTAGGAAATTGTCAGCAAAGGGGTGCGGTGTCGGAAACAGCAACAAATTGCACGCTCGAAGGTCAACGGAATGTGCAACAAGAGAAAAAGAGAGCGTATACTACGGTGAAGGATAAGAGAATATATGGCCTGTGATTGTATGGGGATGTGAGGAAAATAAGTAAACGCAAAAATAGCCTGGCAAGAGTGTAACCTGATGCAGCCATTTAATAGGTGTCAGTTGAATACGCCCCATCGGTGTTACTTCTTAGCCCGCATTGGTAATTGCGCGTTTTTTTAACCTTTCTTCCAGCTAATCGCGCCAACAACGCGCCCGGCGGTACCCATTTTATATTGAATTTTCTCTCGCAATGCAAATTACACCGTTTCCACTCGTTCGATAGCATCGTATTGCTTCGAAAAACCGGAAGGCCAAGAGAGAGAAAACGTATCACCTTACCGCGCCTGCCACCCAACCCCAACCCCAACCACCGATGGTGGTATGGTGGTGGTGGAGACGCCAAGTCGTCCACCGTTTCAAGGACGGGAACGCTTTTCACTCTCACTTTCAATTGACCCACGGAGGAACGGATCCGTGTGTGTCGTCATCGGGTGGTGCCGTGGCACTCATTTTCTCACCCCTTGTTGGTGGTTCTCACTCTCACCGTTTCGGCGGAAAGGTCCAAAAGAATGCACAGACGAGACTGTGTTTACATTCCTTGTTGGATCGTGTGTTTTTTGTTGGGAGCGTATTATGTTGGGAGGGGATGGGAATTACCATCCTCGCCCTTTGGCAGACGGTATATTGTGTACTCTTTCCTTTTGGCTTCGCCTGTTTGTACGGCTGTTTTGCGGCTGCGCACGTCGGCCAGACCGTTTACGTGAGGCATTTTCCCGCGCGCGAGTTCTGTTTTCCCTTCCAACACGAGAACGCGGACGACGGACGAGGAAAAATACGCAGTGGTGGTGGTGGTGGTGGTGGTGTGAAGGCTTGGATGTGTCACGTAGGCCCCAGCACGGCAAGACCGTTTTGCGCCGTTGCTTTCTGTTATCCTCTTTCCTTGGGGGAAGCTATTAAATATGAGGCAAATGGAAGGATGGACCCGGCTAGGATATGGTTGTGTGGTACGCTCAACCACAACCGGTAAAGATTTTTTTTATTTACATTTTCTATTTTATTTCAATTTACCGCTGAAAGCTTTTCCGAATGCGGATCGTCAGTCAAGTGGAAAATGTTCTCAAATCTCCATGTGAAGGAGTTAATGGTGGAGAATTCGGTGAGACTATCAGATAGCAAATCAGCAGTTAAGATGTTCGTTTTTGCTGTCTAGAAGGGGTTGAACAGACATTACACAAAGGGTTCGCTTTTAGGGTGATGCTGATGGGTTCTGACAGATAAGAGTGTGGGATTTGCAAATCACCGTAAATAAGCGTTTCTCTAATCTTCTTCTTAAAAGCTAACTTAAAGCTACAATCAAAAGAGGGATTTGATCCATCCATTTGATATGAAAAAATGAAGATGTTTTAAGATGCCGGCATTGCAGTGAGTTGTTGTTGAACGGTTGTCAAAGCTCAGCTTTAATGTACCGGCGTTCTTCTATTTACGTATTTGAATCACTTCATGGCCCTCGTTTCCGGTTCTAACCTGTCCCGAAGGACTGTGGGAGAGTCCATATGGACGGGGTAAGGCTCGCCGTGGGTTACAGCCTTGTGTAGTAGGGAAAGAATTGACGTCGTAGAAGTACGTCCTTTTACGAACTTCTTGTCTATTATTCACTAAAAGGCTCAATCCAAACTTACACAAGGAAATAGAGCTGAGGAAGCAGAAAAAAAACCAACATAACAGTTCGCAGTTTACCGGAAATGAGCAAGTTTAGCTACCAGTAGCTGGTACCTTATGACGCTTTAAAATGCTTAAACTCAAACCCAAACATCAGTTTCTACAGAAGAATGTATTCACGTGAGTCTCGTGACTTCTTGCAGCAAAGGGACACATACATACACTATAGGGGAGCGACAGTTTAGTGGGAGGATTCTCATCCTCATCGCGGCGCTCACTTATCTCAATCGCAATGAGCTGAGCTGTGAGCTGAGAGTGCAGCACAAGCACACACACGTGAGTTGAGAGCGCTGGGAAGTTGGGCTTGAAAAATCTCGGCTCAACGAAACCCATTCAATACGCTTTTGAAACTCGCGCGCGTCGGACACGGTACCCTAGGGCCTGACAGGGCGTAGTACACGTTTTGTGAAGTGCAAACCCTTTCGTTAGAAGCAAGCGAGATAGAGCGATAGAGCGGGTTAATGACGTCGTCCTCTAGAAACAAACAGTAGCAGCAGCAGCAGTAGTAGTAGCACGTGGAGTGTGGTGTGAATGGTGAAACAAGCTCCCCAAATGCGGAAGAGACGGTGCACTGCAGGCGCATAGTTTCGATTCGGCGAAAATAAACAAACAAACAGTGGTGTTATATAATGGTGACTAGAATGTAAATTCTCTGTTCCTTTAGTTTTTTAAGGTCCCTCTCCTCCATCCGCTTCGCTCCGGTGGCATTTTGAGAAGGGTTTTACGCGCTCTGGGTCTGTGTGTGTGTGTGGGGGTGGGGGGGGGGGGGAAGGAACCCTTCCGCGTACTGACCTAAATATATTTCGGGGGGAGTTTGGGTGGTTTCAGATGGAATGCCCTGCACGCATACTCGTTTACCTTCTCATACATTCATACGTTGACCATGTGACTTTTGATTCTGGATGGATGTGACATGCTGTTCTACAGAATAGTGTGGTTGGTGTGTCTCCTTCACGTACTACGTCCAGCTGGCACGGACTCACACGGTGAAGTGACAATTGTTTTGAAACCGCGCTTATCGCCACCCCGATGACCCGTGGGGAGCGGGACCTTATCTAAATAGAGCGTTTAGGGTTTTGTTTACTAGATATTGCAGGGTGTGCTATGGTGATGTATGCTTTTATGATACATGATACAAAGACCTTGATAAACCAAAACTTTTGCTGGGATAAATAAAGCAGCTCCCAGCAACAGTGTCCATGGCCATCGCATTCGCTGTCTGTGAAAGATGGAAAAGATGAAGAAAGATGAAACATCGTCATATTTATCTTCGCTACTTGAAGCAATGAGCACGAGACCATTTTCCCCAATGAGAGACCCCGCATGATGTGTGTGTGTGTGAGGATGCTGGATGAGTGAGATTGCTGCTCTCATTCTCACTACTGGTACCGTTGGCGGGGGCCGATGAAATGCAAGATGAGCTGAGTCTGATGAGTGTGTTTTTGGAGGGCCCCAAACGGGGCAAACCCCTCGCCGCATAAGAATGGGTAGAAGTGGATCGCGGCAACGTCTGCTTGATTTTCATCGTCAAGTATCTTTCTTACCGCCCAAAGTGGACACCCATCTCCATCATCGTTTTTCCGCCGGCCTCACTCTACTGTTGATGCGTTAGGTCACGGGAAAAGGTGAACTTGTTGTATTATCGATTTTCCCTTCCTTCGGTTTCTTAAGGAGTGAGGAGGAGGTTTTGGTCATCGTTTTTGGTAACGCTTTATGGTGAATGAAGATAAGTATTTTCAGAATTTTATTTATTTGTGTTGGACATTGTATAGCTAAATTGGAAAATGGATAATTCTCCATAATATTTTGTATGATGTATGCCTATTCTGGTTCATTGGCAATTAAAGATAGGAAATAAAAGGACCATAGTTTCCTTCCTGATTCCTCACGCCTCACGTAAGCATGTTCAAGAAACCATTTCCATGCAATTTATTATTCATCAATGCCAGAGGAAATTCATCTTCAATTTATCGGCTTGCTTTATAGTTTCTCTCATACGTCATAATAGCGCCTTTCCTTACCGTGTCGTGGAAACACTCTTCCTCATGTGCGTGTTTATTCTGAGCTCTCTATTGATTTTCCATCATTATCATCCTTCTTCTCTCCGGTGTGTCAGATTCTATTATGTGCCTGGATCGTTAAGAAAATGGTTTTGCCGAGTTGACGCCACAATAAACGAAGAGGCGTTGAGGTCTCGAGGATAAATGTGAACTGTTCACCCGAGCATCATCGGCTATACGAAAATCGCTTGGTGAGCGATAAATAAATAATTTCTCCTGTTGCACGAATTGGAAGTGTATGAAATAGTAGGTCCAATGTCGAGGTCAAATCACAGGAAGGTAAAAAATGAACAGTTTAGTTGGGTTAAAGATAGCTTTACATCCTTCATTCGAAGAAATGGAAGCATGAAAACTATTCTTATTATTACCAAACTACTTATTGCTTCAAACTTTTTCTGATCTCTGTTAAAGAGAGTTTCCATTTGTTTGCTATTTTGCAGCAATGTTAATAAACAAGGTTTACAAATATTAAAAACATTCCTCGCGTTCGTACCACACCAGCAGCTGACCAGCTCAAATTCCACGACTGTGTGTCCCCTTTCATCCAGTGCGCAATGTGTGCCTGATTTCACGTCGCGCTATACTAGCAAGCGTCAAATTGTCTGTGTGGGATTTAATTCGGGTTTTATCGCTTTACTTGCCAGTTCGGTTTAAAGTGCATTCTTGGCTAGTTTTTTTTTATTACCACCCGGCCTTCCTCCCTGCCCAAACGAGCGCAGAGGAGCTCTTTGCTCTGTGCGTTGTCGTTTGGAATTTGAGATAGAAAATGGACGAACAAAGAAAAGTTTCAGCAAATGAAGCGAACTTTGGAAAGGAGAATCTCCAAAGTGACTGGTGGTGGAGGTGGTGTTGGCGTGTGTGTGTGTGCTAACGATTCGGATGGATATTGTGCAAACGAATGCAATTGCAACATGACCGTCAATCGTCATTCGAGTCGAGGGAACAACGGGGTAATATTTTATGTGTGTTCCTTCAATTACTATGTGTGTTGTGTTCCCGTCCGATGGTTTGTGTTTGTGTTTATGGTGTACTACAAGCGTCCCGTGTGGGTGTGTTTGTGTATGAGTATTCTCCAGACCGGCCGGAGGAAGTCAAATTTCAACCGCAGCTTGTGGTGTGTTTCGTATTTCGTTCCGTTTTCGCTTCCGCACGCCATTTGCATGTGCTTACCATTCCCAGAAGATTGAGTTATTCGTATTTTTAATGTCATTGATGCCCATAGACGAAACTGTAGATCCAAATTCCACACCTAGGGAGAGAAACGAAACGGTAAAAACATGGTGATGGGAGGGAGTTCGCTAAATGCGATCAAGATATGAACTATCTTCAAAACGGTAAACCTTTTGCTTAATTCAATCAGTACCACTTTGTGCCACCCTTAGTCTGCGTTGCGCAAAAGGGTTGTTTTGCTTACTCGTTTCGATTTTCTCAGCTTGTTGCCCGCCGCCGCCTCCTCTTGCCTCGAATGCGCTGTATTTGCTCACAGACCCCCATCACAGTGCGACCTTTCCACGCGACCCATTAGAAATCGTAACCGTAAGTTGCGGTGATCAATCTCGTTGGTCTAAGCTCACACTGCTTCTTCTATCGGGGACATGACTGCTGCTGATGATGGCTCGCACACCACCGCACCGTAGCCTTGCCGCGTTTAATTAGATATGATTGAATTAATTTACCCAAACCCAACGATCAATCGAAGATGTGATGTGCCAGCGGGAATGGGTGTCGCGTGTCTCCACGTTTCGGTACACGTCCAATGAGCCTGTGTTACCCTTTTCCATCCCTGCAAACGAAACCACCGACCACACACCGTTGAGAGAATGAGGCAATCAAGCATACCGAAAAGAAACGTTTCTTTTGGTGATTCAGTCCAACGAGGAGAGAACGGGTTGTGATAGGAATTATAATCAATATCGAGCGAAAATAGACGCTTTTGCTGCTGCTGCTGGTAGTAGAGACCCCTTTTGTCTCCTCAGTACTGCCCAGTATGCACCCCACCTTCCAGCGATGGCTTAACAATTTTTGGCAAGTGTTTGCCCGCCTGCGCCTTTTCTAACATCATCTTCCTTTTTGACCGCAGAGCACGGGCTCTCAGCGCAGTCGGCGTGTGGGCGACGTCGGTGTGGTGGTGCATAATGAAGCAGAAACGAGCCATGTGCACACACCCGAGTGTGCCGACGCGGATATTGATTTTATTTTTACGGTGTGGTTTTCCAACATTTTAAATACATTCGGCAGCAGCCGTGCCATCCTTCAGCCCAGACCTTGACATTCGGTCGTAATTTGGCTGTCGAAATAAACGGCGAAATAGCCGTACCCCGTAGATCGATCGATCGACTATTTTTATGCGTTTGTGTGTTATCAGGCGTTGGATGTGTTTTTCCGAAAATAGTGTCAATTTCTAAATTGGTTGCCTCATGGTTCCGTGTTCCCTTAGTAGATAAAAAGGGTGAGCTTTTGTACGTAATGTTGCACACATTTTGCTTATCAGCCGGTTTAGATAAGACAGGAGCAGATATGCTCATCAACCTCTCTTGTGTCCAACTGGTAGTGGTGGAGTTGTTTAATTAAGCGGGAAATAATAATTAATGAACACGCAGCGCACAACTTCTGCTGGCGATTTTCTGCATACGGTGGTGATTTAGTTTGTTACATCGATCTCCGCCTCTCCCATCCACGAAAGAGAGGTGTCACCGTGATGCTACAGCTAGATAACGAGCCGTCGCACCAACTACTCCACATTGTTGTGATGGTCCAATTACGTTTTACTCTCTCTCTCTGCTTTTTGCCTTTGCACTCCGGTGCGCCGGGTATTTTGTATTGAAGGGGAAGTGGCAGGATATGTGCAGAACATGACAGCAATATTTCTATCTTGTCTATTCCTACAATGTTCATTGTAGCTACGATGCGAGCAAGACAGATGACAATAATAGCGGCGGCAACATGTAATGCTCTGAGCGGCGTGAACCTTGCGAATCCTAACGAATAGTCCTTGCCCTGTGTGCTTTTTTTCTCTCTTACTTTGCAACTACTTTGAATTCCTTGTTTTCATGATTGCGCGTGGATATCCCTGTGCGAAACTTTTTTCCCTCCCGGTGGAGAGTGGAGTGATTTTTTGTTGCAATTTTTACTTTGACATTGTGTGGAAGCGTGGAGGAGTGCGAAGTTAAGGGCGAAGCCGACATGATTCCTCCATAAATTAGCACGCCGGGAGTCATAGAGCTGAAGGTGTATATGCCTGTGGGGGTTTAGTTGTAGTTTTGAGTTGTGGAAGCGGGAAACCGGGGAAGAACATCAGCGCAGCGAGAGTCACACGATTTTGCAGCAACAGCTGGTTTTGCGCTTCACGTTTCACTTTAATATCATATCCCCCATGTGGTGAGGGGGAGGGAAGTAAACTTCATGCTGGGGGCTTGTGAGGTGAGACACCCGAGTCACCCACAGGGAGACACAGGACGGTGGTGCCATTCAGTCGTTGATTGTTTGTTGGACATGAACGACGTGTTACGGGCGCAGAGCGCACGCTGTATCTCAGAATTATCCACCGGGTCTGGTTGGCCTGGATTAAACATGTAAACTAACAAAAACTTGTATTTGTGAGAAACAATACTGAACTGGATTTATTAGTGTAAGAAAAGTAGCATTAAGATAAGGTAAACGCAACACAGCCGCTCTTTGCATAAGGTCCACGCGGGTTCTTATCTTCTGGCGTTGCTGTTATATTGCACAAACAGTGACCAGTGATTGTAATTCAGTGCAAATGTGGAGAGTTTACTGAGCGCTTCTATTCACAATAGGTTCATTCACACGGAATCTCCATAATGTGACTGTAGTGCGTGACAAAGTGTATATGTGTGTCCACCAAAGCAGCCTTCAACTCGGAAAGGCAACAACAACCACAACCGTGTGCGTGAGTGTGTTCATGTGAAAGTGAGATTAAATACGACGCATTTCATACAGCAGCCAGCAGTGAGTGAGTGGTGCATTTCAAACTTTCCCTCAAAACGTACCACCAACATTGTCGTCGGACGACCGACCTGCGTGAGCGATATACCGAAACGTATATTCGTAATAGAGATAAGAGATCAGCGATCGATCGGATAACAGCAGCAGCAGTAGCAGCAGCAGACCGGCCATGCACGGCATACAGCACCTCTTTCGGCAGCATGCGCTCGAGAAGCAGGCGAGTGCGGACAGTTGGCACTCGGCCAACTCCTCCAACCAGATGCTGCAGGGCTCTACCTCGACCATGTCGTCGACCGCGTCCTCTTCGGCCAGCCAGCAGCGGGCACCGAACGAGCGATCGCACAGCATCGACGAGTCGCAGGTGTCACTCGCAAGTGAAGGTAGGTGTTTTGGCTTTTGTTGGACCGGAGTTGTCTGCGTCGTATACGGCCGACCACTGTGTTGCACTGTGCGTGCTTGTGTATGTGTATGTGTAAAGCATGATTTGACCATAACAGATTTGTGACCTGAAGTTAGTCTAGTCCAAATTAGTCAAAAGAATGTGGTTTTCTAGCTATCTGCATTAGGTGGCGCTTTGGTTTGTTTTGCAGTTTATTCTACGAGATGCTAAATTAGGACTTATTTTCTCAAAATGTTCCGTGAATGATCGATTAGAAGCCATGCGCAAATATTGCCGCCAGTTAATAATCGTGAATGTTTTATTGTCGCTTGAACGATTGCCGATTTTTAACGTCCGTGTTCGGTTGTTTGACCTAGCGATTGGGTGCTAAAAGCTCACGTTTTCAATTACAAAAAAAAAATCGTGTGTCTTGTTTTACACATACGCTTCACACATATGCGCAACACGTTTGTCGCCGCCGTAGAATAGGAAGAAACGGCTCGTGTAATAAGGCTCTCTTCTTCACACAGACTATCGGCTGGCATCGAGTCCGCGACACATTATGCCCGGTGGTTCAGTGCGATCGCCAACGTCACCGCAGGAGTACTACAACCTGGGCATCTCGATACCACGGGGCCGCAAATCGCCCGAAAGTCGCGGCAGCCAGTGCTCGGAACTGAGTGCCGGAGCGAACGGAATCAAGCGCATGTCCAAGCGCATGCCGGACCCGCGCACGAACGCATACAACCCGGTAAGTGTTTCGCATAGTGTGTGCAGTAAGTCTGTCTGTCGTCGGTTTTAGCACACATGCACTGAGACGGACTCCTCTCTTGAACTGTTCACAGAGCGCACGGCGTGGTTCGCTGGAGAGTGCGTGTTCGCCACCGAACCATCATTACAACACTACTGCCGGCTACTTTCCGCACGATCTGGACGACATCTACGAGTACAAGACGGACCATCAGTATTTCACGCACACCGGTGCGTACCATCAGCATCCGGCGTATCCGCTCACGTCGGACCATCAGCGCAATCTGCTGTTCCAGCGCAACCACGGGTTCCATTCGCTCGACGAGTACGCCTCGTCCGGTGTGTCCAGCTCGAACAGCTCCAACAACCGGCTGCTGGGCTACCGGAACCGGTTCGATAACAGCAGCTTCGCCCGCAAGCTCACGCAGAGCATCTCGCAGAGCAGCATCGACAGTGGCCACTCGACGGCATCCAAATCGTCGACGTCGAACAACAATGGTCACGAAAAGCGATCCCGCGAGAAGGGCGGAAGCAACAGCCACCATCATCATCACTCGATAACGGAGATGATCAAGCATCTGGGCAAGAAGGCACACATTTGGCCGGGCGGCCGTACCCGTCATTCGTCGATCAGTGAGGATCACCACACGGACGAACATCGGCGCGGTGGTGCAGGGGACGGCGATGGAATGATTGCTCCGCCGAAGGAAGACTTCCGGTCGCGATCGCGCTCGCTCGATGTCGACCAGACGCGCCGAATACTGGACGACTGTGAATCGACGTACAAAATTTATAACAAAATACTGCGCGAAGGTAAAACCGCTACTGGTAAGAGTGACCCAACAAACTCAACGCGCAGGAAGCGCCATTCAAAGTAGTGTTTTGAATTTGAATTCGAATGAGACGACGATCTCACCTTTTGTGTGGGCAGATCATCATTGTGGATGGATTGCTATTACCAAAATTCGTCCACAGTGTTCGTGTCCGTGTAGGATGGTTATTCTATATAGAGGGAAACAGGGCACACCGTCAACAACTCCATTTCAAGATATTGTGAGATGCTATACACACATCACGGTCATAAAATGTAATCGCAGTATAAAGGAGGAGTGTGCCTTGGTGCTTGGACTCAACAACAACGAGCTGCCAATTATCTTCTGTGGTGCTTTTGTTGATCCCTCGCACTACTTCTTACCCCACACCCCCACAAGGAGCCAAGAGGAGGGAGGCAATGTGTGTGCACACACAGTCGTCGCCAGTGTGTTATCCCTTGCGACCGGTTTTATTGGTGGGTGTACATAAATAGGCGGTGTGTTTTGTCCACTGCAATCACTTTTTTGGCGTGTTTGCCGGTTTCTTTACCTAGGCGCTTACGTAAGCCAGGGAGAGGTTTGTCGCTGCGGCGTTGGCGTGTGGCCAGCCGTTTGCGGAGCGTGTCTCCCAAGTAGCGTGAAGACGCGCGATGGTGCGGGGTTTTCGTTCGTATCTGTACGTCTACTTCTTGCAATGCGTTGTGGTGTGGTGCGGTTCGGTGATGATTGCAGACTTACTTGGGTTTTCGAGTCTCGGGCGTTGTTTACATGGGATTGTAAACAGTAAGCGTGTATTTTGCTGGCGATTGCTTGAAATCCACCTTCCTCTCAGCATCGATGTGCGAGAGAGCCGCTTGATGAGGTCCAAAGTGCACGGGCAAGAAATTAACGCATGAAGTAATGGGTAGATTATTATTGAGTAAGTCAATGCACGTTCGGTATGAGATAATGGAATCTGTGAGGAAGAGCAAATTTGCTCCCGCAGATCGGTGTGCTTTACCAGCAGGGCTACAAACATGTGTGTTTACCATCCGCGGGACTGACTGCCTGTCTCTCTCTCTCGGGACACGCTGGATCTGTTTCGTGAGTCGGCGTCTGTTGTTGGATTGTTAAACAGGGAATTTGTTTGCGGTACAGCAGCAGCAGCAGCAAAAATGTTTAAATCTTTCATGCAGTGATGAATTTTTCACAGCAAACACGATGAATAGTAAGTGATTTTGGCGAATGTATTACGCACACGTTTTAGAAGGCAGCACTATAGCTGCTTCTCAGAGCAATCGTGCACTCATCGGCATATTGTGTTGTCCGTTGAAGTGCATTCGTTTCCTTTTTTTTCTATTGGAAAACCTTCAGTTGCATGAGGTGCAAAACATGTTTTGATGCATAAGAGCTTTGCACCTCGTCACAAGCAAGCGATGAGGAGAAGCTGGAAAAGGTGGGGGGCACTCTCCGGACTATGCTTGGTTGTTTGTCCGAGTTTGAAATCGATAAACAACGCAAACAAGTGGGGCAAACTCGCGCGAGAGCGTCCAAGCGGCCGCGGCGAACAGAACCGGCGATTTTGTTTACGAAGTGGAGGCACGTCCAGTGCAAGCCCGCGTTCTTGCCGATGGCGTCAGCGAAGTATGCTATTATGCAAATGTGGTTAGGAGCAGTTGTGGATTTGTTTTTTTTTTGCTTCTTCTCGTCCATCCACAACTCCTATGGGTCGGCGGGGAGCTAGTTAAAAACGTCGCATTCGCGGCGCATAGAGATCGGCGCAATAGCGGCTTCGTTCGCACGGCGTTCGACGACGTTGTGTATGCAAATTGAGCCTCGTGTGTCCATTCTGCTGTCCGGTTTGTGTGGGTTTTTTTTTTGTAAGTGTGCAAGTTGATCGAACGGAAAGCGCAGTCTTTTACGTTCTTGCGTCGTGTATCGCGATGTGGTCCCACGCGGGGGTCCACAGACGATAAATAATTGTTGGGCTGGGTTCAGAATTGGTGCCATATCGAAATTAATCTATTACTATAATTGGATTAATTTATTCATCCTGCCCACTGGGGGCGATATCATCTTGACGAGCAACACACCCACTGGATGGATGGGAAGAGATAGCAATCGAGTAGTATCGCACGATACCCTGTGTCCTCAAGCTTCCAGTGCTACTTGTTTACATTTATTCGTGAGTAAACTGCGCACTATTACACGATAAGCTTACTGACCTGCCCCATCAACTATCCCGCGTGTGTTGTGACGCACCTAGTAGGAGGGGGGAACCATCGTTTTACACCCTGAAGGAGGTGTTCCCCGTTTGAAGCTACTAGAACGCTAGAACCAATCAAACCTGTCCATCCAACAGGTTTCTAATAACGATGTGGGGTGTGGGGTGCTCCTCTTTTGCTGCAACTCGCAGAAATGAATGCAGAACGAATGCAACTCGTTAGTTACACTATTACCTACACACACGTGGTCTCTGGAACAGTCTCTTCCCCGGTCAAAGTCGACCTTCGTGCGAACAACATTGCCCGGTCATTGTCGGTCCTGTGTTCCTTCGCGCTGTCGCTGGCGTGAATTTGCAAATCAAACGCTTGTCTTTTTTTATTCTATTTGCATATCCATGACCGTGTTCCCTCGAGAACATTCATCGCACAGTGCTTCTTCGCTGTGTGAACCTTTGATGTACATGGAATGTGCCACTTCGTCGTCCGGTCAGAAGGGTTTGCTGGAACGGTATTGGGCGCGTACGTGACGCATCAAGTGTGTCGAAACACGGGGTTTAGGGTTTTTTTTTGTGTGTAGACTTACAAGCAAATTACTCATTTGCCCCTGACGTCTGTTGTGTTGTCTGTGTCCGGGTCACAGACGGTATATACTATTTAAGGTCGCAGTCGACGGACAAATGGAAAAAACACGCAATCGGTCTTTTTAGCTTCCTGAATCAGAGAAATGCATTTGACAAATATTTAGCGACAGTAAATACAGATGCCGCCGCGCTACACATCACACGCTTACACACGTAGTAACACACGCCTTTTCTTTTACCTTTCTCCCACCCAACAGCCGCTCATATGCGAAGGGCCTCGGCCGAACTGGCAGAACGTCGGCGAGCATCGCTAGGAGCAACGCGAGGACTTCGGGCGGACGGTACGCTTGATCCGTATCATGCTGCGATCCTGTTCCGTGACTCAAGAGGGGTAAGTTTGTGAATAAATCATACTACATACACTACCATCACGCTCCGTCTCACATATACATCAACAAATCACGATTTCAACTCAAATCGATCACAAATCGAATCGTATGCGGAACGTTCTTGCGTGGTGCTGTACGGATTGCATACGGTGTAGGCGCGAACCGCGCAAACTGCGAGCACCACGTGGTTGTCGAGTGAAGGGGAGAGATTCGAGCGGTTTTGCAGCGCGTCAATATGCCTGATGATGGTCAAGATCAGCGCGCGAGTAATGATACATTGTATTGTTATTGTTTACTTTTTTAATTTAACCAATCATTGCTTATTTAAGTGTGTTTGTTGTTGTAAAGATAGTCTTCCAGAAATAATGTGGAAAAGGCACTGTTTTTTTTGCCCAAACACAACACCGTGTCGGGGTGTTTTAGCCGGAAAGATAACAGCTTCCCTTCGTAAACCTATCGCATCATCCTCGCTGTGGCGACAACAATGATTGATATTATTCCAATCGCTGGCGCATTGCTGTTCAAACTAGGCGCCCCACGACTGATATTACTGTGCTCGGAAATGTCGACCTGTCAAAGTTGACACGTGAATTGTATCAAATTAGCACCCTGTTTTGCGATCCGGGTTACTACTACTACCATCTCACCGCACAATACCGATCGTTGCATTGAATGTGCCTGGCGGACAAAGAAAGATCTAACTTGCAATGACGCTGGACCTTCCAGCAGGCCCTTGTTCCGTTGGAAATGACACGATCGAAATTGGATTTAATGTCATACATAGGAACAGTGCAAACAAGCGTTAGGAATGAATGGCACTTTGAAGGGAGATCGGTACACTGGCGCCAACTACTGGTCATCTTCAAGTGAGAGATACAGGCAAAATGAATGATTTTACTACTACTGCACAATATTTTATTTGCACGCTTCATATCGTGTGTGTGTGTGTGTGTTGGTGTTGGTGAAGCGATGAGTCTAATAGTGACTCTATTGGAGACGAGTGAGGCTGACAAAGTCGATCACAATTCCGTCACCGTTAATGAAACAATAAAATTAGCGACATGACAACCCAGTGACAGTGTGTGGTGTACGGTGCTGATCGGTCTGATTTAGAATGCGTCGCTCGTATGTCGGTTTATATTTTTCACTTGAAACTCACTCGATCATATAGCTTCAATTGTTTAAGGCGTCAACTTGTCTATCACACTGTTAATAAACGTAAAAATACTGTTGATAAGCAATCGTCGCTCCCTACGGTGCGCCATCGGTCGGTCGTCGTGTCGTGGCCGCAATGATCCATCGTTCAATTGAGAAACGAACGAAGCAGCGTGTGTGTGATGACTAATTGGCAATAAAAGTGTTTTCTTCCAACAGGCCCCAATGTCGTGCAGGGAGGGACAGTTTGGCGCGCGTTGTGCAATGGAGGCAATGTTTTGGTGCCCCCGGGGTACACTCTGTGTCGACCGTAGAAAGGAGGGTGTGTGCTTGTACACTCTCATACATATTCGTCAAATAATCTCGGTTGTTTACCGTTTGCTTACTGCAGTAGGGCACAAGAAGCACAGTATACGGTGGGATTAAATTAAGTTTAATTATTTAACCTTTTAGTTCGAGAGATTTTGTCATGAAATATCTTCGCAAAATTGTGATAGATATTGGAAGAACTTCAAAAGTTTGAGCCTGAAGCTGTAAATACTCATCTAGATGTTGAAACCAAATCGTTTATATCTTTCAAAAATCTTTCAGCTACGGCCGTTATCAGCTTCATCCACGAGTTTGCGATACGCAATAGGCAGAACACAATTGCGGGCCACTGCAACACATTGCAATTGGGGTGTGTGTGTGTGTGGGGAGGTGCTCAGATAAAGCCTCTCAGCAGCGCTTCTTATCGTCAGCTATCCGGTTAATCATTACCGACCCCCGCCGGTCCCATGTGGGAGTGCGCTAGGAAACAATTCCGACGAGCTCTCGAGACAAACACCTTGTACAAACTTGGTCACTTTATGTTACTGAATAATGCCTTCTCGATTCCACCGTCACTGCCACCACACACCCCTAGTACAGGGATGAATTGGAAGGGAGAGAGAGAGAGAGAGTAGTGCGTACGTGATTCGTCTGTGTGTTCGACGCACACACGTAATTGTTCGCCTCGGCGTGCGCGCGGTCGCGGGCGCTCGCCGGGTTATTCGCAAAGCTATTCGCGACGACGTTCCGGGTTAATAAGCAACTGATAAGAAACAGTTTGTGCTGGTGTGTGTGTCTGTGTTTTTGCGGTATGATGAAGCATTATCGAATGCCAAGCCGGCACCGTTTTTTGTTCACGATTAGAGCAAACGCACTCCTGGTGTGTTGTTTGCTGGTGGCATTTGACCGCGCGTTACATACCTCTAAGCACCGGAGCAACCCCCCAGATTGATTGGTTCCTAAGGCAGCGCCCGGCACCCCGGACTTGTCTATCTGTAGTGTTGTGTGGTTGTGTGCGATTGCTGTACAATCTCGTTACCGTGCGCGTGACGTCAGATCAGCTTGCCGGCGTGTTGTTGAGCTCTCCGGTGCTTTGTCCGGTGTGCTTTATTAAGCCTACGACACGCTACTAAGGCGGTTAGAAGGTTAGAAAATGCATTTCACTCTTGGGCGCCATCTCGCCAGATTATGGCATAGGACGGGAATTAGAGGGTGGTGAGATCAGTAGCAGCAGGTTCACAGAACGATCACACTCCGGTTGAAGGAACGTTGTGGTGTGGCACCCAAGACGGTGGGACAAGACGCGGAATGAACGTAACAAGATTGATAGTGAGTGTGTGCGGGGCAAGCGGCGGATTGGAATGGCGCGACGCAGCAGCAGCAGCAGCGGTAGGGCGGCGCGAGTGCACGAGTGTGTGTTTATATGTGTGTGCACGGTGGGCACACGAGAGTTTGTGTATTGTGGCCTCGAAAAACCGTCTACCGGGCGGCGCGCAGTTTGAGTTCACTCGTTCGCGAAACCAGACGCGCGCGCTTGAGATCCGCGGTGGTGATCCGCGCAAAACGGACACAAACCCCACACATACACAGTGGCGCGCGCGGCGTGTTTTTTTTGCCAATTTACCCTTCTTTCCTTCCCGTGGTTGCTGTTGGTACGTTACGTTGCGGTCGTGTTTCGGAAGGCGTTTATTTTTTAGACCCGCGATTTTTAATCAATCACACTTGATCGCGTTCAAGCAAGAGCGACACCCGCGAAGGGACACCACAAATATGCGATTGATCGAACCGTGTTGATGTGTGGTGTGCAATACGACGATGCGTGTTAAAAGCCGCGAAGCTCCTCGTGAGCATGTTTTATTTCAGTGCGTAGAAAAGTCGTACATAGAGCCTCACCGAGCCCCCGCCCCTCCCAGTGTGTGACGATCGTATATGTGTGTGTGCGCGTGACAGAAATGGTGAAGAAAGATCACGAGCGTGAATTGAAAAACGCTATCAACGATAACACATCAAGACGGCATGTCGTGTGATTTAATTTTCCGCTCATCGCCCACCACCGGGCGTGTGACTTTTCCCACTAGACTCGTAAAGTGCGTATGTGTGTGTGTGAATGCGCTCACGTTTATCGAACAAAAAAGTTGGAATTAAAGTGCGTCGTAGTAGTAGACACACCACCATCAAATCCACTTCTGTCCCCTTTCCCTGTTGTTGTCCAACAAGAAGTCGCAGAAATCGCTACGAAAACCGACGACGACGGTGGCAGCAGAGTGTGTCGCACGATCCTTCCCACTGCTGTCCACGGCACCGCGCACAGCTTTTATCTTCGGCCATCTTAACACGCACGCAGCCCCCCCGCTCCCCCTCTAATATGTATCGCGCGCAAATGGTGTTGTCGGCGCGTGGAGATAAAAATAGCGCAAAACGAACGCGAAAAGCTTGATTAAACACTAAACTTATTAGCTGCAGATCGGAAGAGGAGCGTTTGATCGTTCGTCGCGGTACGTGTGTTCGTGCCATAGGGATCGTGGTTAGAGGGTGCTAGTTTGTTTGCCTATTGGGTACCACTAGACGGGTTGAAAACTGCTGGCTGTGGTTGCTCTTGTCCAGGAAATCCGCTCCAATGCGGATGTTATTAACGCCAACGGGGGGAACTGCGGATATACAAGTGTGACTCCTTGATGACTTAACCAGATCTCCTCCGTGTACCAGCGGGTCTTGTTTTCGAAGCAACAACACTGATCAACTTAACCCGAAAGGGCACAGAACATCATCCCCCTCCGCCTCTCCGATCGGTCGCACTTGTGATCTTGTGCCGAGGAGAGATCGTGAGCTGTTTTGGTGGAGCTTTTGAAAGGGTCCTTGAAGTTGGTCAAAACCAGTTCATGGATTGGTTCGACTCTTTGGAATGGAGGTGTAACTCCCCACAGCCGTAGGCGCTCTCCTTTGGCGGCGTCCCTCCAAGAGAGTGTCATTAGGTTTTTGGTGGTACTAGTACGCTGCTGTTGACCTAGGCCTACTCACCGGTCTCTAGTCTCTCTGCGGAGGGCATTTGTCTGGAATGTGAAAGAGAAACGAACGGCGGCTGACGTCCAGTTAGGTAGCAATGATCGAAATTGATTGCACAAGATTACTTGATCTATCGACTATCAGTAGTAGTACGCTCTAGATAGAAGTGCTCAAGTTGATATACGCTTGTAAGCTTTATCGTAACAGTTTTAAATCCAATCCACTTGAAAGTTTCCACACCACACACCGTACAGTAGTTATCGAAGACAAACAAACATCTCCAATAGCAGACGCAGCGAGAGGCAACTTGATAATCGCGAAACCGAATTGAGTGTGTCTGATCCTCCTCTCACCAGTTTCTAGTTGCATCCAGTTAACACCCGGTGTATAAAATCGATTAACATTTGTGTTGATCGCGCGTCAACTGACGTGTTGTACTCCGATAGAGCAATAAAACCGGAAACGTGCTCTGCACCTACCTTGCCTGATTTGTGGTAGAAGTCGTCAGGACAAAGTAGCACTCCCCCCTCGGTGGACGTGCGTTATACCAAAGTTAGCAGCTGATGGTGCCGCTTCCCATCGCTTCCTCTCCTCCAATGCGCGTTTCGTGGTGCAAAAATCTATGGCCAATAAAACGGCCCAGGGTGGATGAGGAGTGTATTGCGCGGTGGTGTGTTTACTGCACTCGTTGCTGCTGGCGCGTGTGAATACTCCCTCCGAAAAACCAGCAGTGATTGATACTGGAACCGCGTCACTAACGTGTGTTGGTTGCCGCCTGCCGAATTTGTCGACGCTCCGGAGCGCCGGTGGAGGTTGAGGATTGAGAGGACGGGAGACAGGAGGTTAAGAAGTTGGATTTTTTCGGTTTCAATTTGGTTTCCAGGGGGGAGGTGCGGGCGTCCGACCACGTTGTACGGTCGTGGTTATCGCTTCTCCTCCTTCCAGGGGGGGATCTTTCTGCACTGGTGTGCTCCAAGGGGTCGTGACGACGGTGGTGGTGTGTATATAACCAACACCAACATCACCATCTCCACCACCCTTGGGACCCCGGGGGTGGTGATAATGAGTGTGGACCAAATATTTGCCCCCCGTGTCCGGAAAAAGAACAGGTTGCTGGGGGTGGGCAGGATGTGTTTCGGGTTTTTGGGTGGCTTTACTGATGCGTGGTGGTTACATTCTCTGTCTGTTTCTCATATCAGCCCACGCTCGAGCTAACGGCTCCCCAGACACAGGCCAGGATTTGTAATGATTTGCATCGACGGTTTGGTGGTAGTTCTTGTTTTTTTTTTCTGTCCACCTTTGTTGTGTGCAGCACGCGGGGGCGCATATCTTATCAGTGGGACTATTGACCACGCGAAAGCGAAAAAGGGGATCTAGGTAGGTTAGCCTTTTGATGCCGCCTTTTTTTATTGAACCTTGGAAAGATTTGGGTTTGTGTTTTTCCACCGCTGCTGCTGCGCCCAGCAAGTGTTCTTTCAGTGTGTTGTGGAGTATTGAACAAGACAGTGAGGGGAAAAATTTAATTTGATTTAAATTGCAAACATCCATCAATAAGAGGTGATTCTAGTTCAATTACTTTTAATTGCAGAGGAAGCAAGAGAAGCTGTGTTTACAAGTTATTCCGAACCGTCGTGAGAGCAATCAGTCGGGGCGGCCAAATGTTTCGGCTCTTTAGCGTAAACCAGACAAAACTTATAAGGGGAGGGGTAAGGGAGGGTAGAGAGCGGGAACTGCGCAAATGTTGCACCACTAACACCCACCCCATTCCACCTGATGGGGAGGTAGGGCAGTCAAATGGTGCTAATAAGACACGGCGTTTCGGTGATGGATTGGTGGCCGTTTTGGCATCGTCGTCGGGTGGCAAGGGAAAATCGACATGATGGTTAGCATTCTGTGCCTTCTTCTCTCTTTTTCTCCCCGATCGCTGAAGATCCGATCGGGGGGCAGTATGTAGCATTTGTTCATTCACTCTACTCCGCAAATTCCGTAAACAAATAGCAAAGGTTAGTGTCGAGCGAACGCGTGCAGCAGCGCAGCGCATCATCCACAGCCATACGACGCGAGCGCTTTAGGGCAGGGGAAAACGAGAACAAGATCAAGTGTGTCCTACCACCAATCGTGTATGTAACCGACCCAGCGGGTGGTGTGTGCCGTTGTGCGATGTGTTACCAACGGAACTTTGTCCATTTCGTACGTCCAGTTTGAAGACGGAGTGATTCGATGGCACACGATCGAGCGGTGTGATCCTCGGCGCAAGTGGTGTACCGAATCCGTAAATAATATCCAACGACTGTGTGCGTGCGTGTGTTTTCTCTTTCTTTTGGTTCGTCTGTTAGGTGGTCTGGTTAGTGTGGCCTCGTTTATCCACGTGCTGTGTTTGGAGTGGAGTGGTGATTCTAAGGTCTCGAGTGTGTTCTTTGTGCGTAAAAATTGTTCCAAATTCTGAGTGTGAGTCTGTGCCGTATCAAAGCTTTTATCCAATGAGTTTCCGTGTCTGGTGAGGATTCGACGCGATTGAACCATGTTCCGTCGTTTTTCCCTGTTCGATGCTGCCCCACCCTCCAGTACGGTGTCTGTGGCGCGGCCGAAACCACCGCAAGTGCCCAAGCTGCCACACTCCTCCAGTGCGGCAGTGAACGGTGCAACTGCGGTGCCCGAGTTTCGTGCCCCACCCCGTACCGATCCGATCAATATAGCCGGAGCAGGCGGCGATGGTGGACCCGGTGGCAATGGTGCACTGCTCGCCAGCAATGGCAACCGTAGTCCTCATCTGTTGATGCGCGACGGTTCCAGCACCGGTGAGCTGCTGCATCTACATCAAACCACACCGGGACATTCGCCCGGCTCCGTCGGATCGGCATCGTCGGCAGGAGGTGGTACTGTCATTCGACCACCATCGGTTGGTGGTGGTTTCAAGTTACTTTCCTCCTCGCCGGCTACACGCTACCACCGGCAGCAGCACTCCTCGATCAGTGGATCGGCACCGGCCCACACGGCCAGCGCACTGCAGCAGCAGCAGCTACTGTACGCGGCAGCCATCCAGCACCACGGTCCGAACCGGCAACCGGTTAACAATGTGCCCGTGGTACAGTCGGCGACAGCACCGGCCAACGGTGGCCCCATGGTTCGCCCGTCCGCAGCCATTACCGCGCGCGAACGATACAGCTCGGGACGCTCCATAAGCAGCCCGGTTTCGCCCAGCCAGCTCGCGGACTGTCCGCTGTCGACGTCGATGCCGACCAGCATCAAGTACTACTACACCTCGCCGACCTGGTACTCGCGCTTCAGCCACTCACTGCGCAAGAACGTTCTGCGCCGTTCGACCAGCGCCCACAACAGTCAAAACGTAATGTTGGCCAAAGAAGACGCTCGATTAAATGCACTTTTACCCCATTGATCACATCCATCCATTATTGATACTTACTCTGTTGCTGGTGTGCTGCGCAAAAGATACGATTAGTAATGGAATCTTTCCTTTCTTTCTCATTTTAGCTGCCCGTTGCCGACCCATTCCTGGAGAAGGTTCCGCTGTCGGATCTAGGTGAGTGTTGTGTCTCTGATATATGATTGCTGGGTCTCATGTTTTCCGCTGTTTTGTGGATGTATTTATAAACCTTACGTGATCGATATTTTGGCCCTGTCGGGGCGCCGCCACTCGCCCGTTCATCTTGTTGTTCTCCGCTTGATGATCTTCTGTAACTCTGCAGTATGCGCCACAGAGTGCACTTGTTTGTTCGCTTTTCACTCAAACGGTTGATCGATTGCCAAAACATGGCCACTCCTCGCCACCTAACTCAGCGTCTCGGCGAAAGATAGAAGGATGCAACCGGGCCGAAGGATGTAGAAATAAGACATGACGAAGAAAACTTGCTTCTTCGTTCATAAATGTCAAATTGTGTGTGACAGTTGAAAGATTTATTAGACAAGGATGTTATTACGTTTCGTTGGGTTACGATGATGAGTTAGATAAAATGGTACGACTTTTGAACTTTTTGGTTTAAATATTCAAGATTGAAGAACTTGAGTGTAGCTGAGTACATTCGGAATTTATAGTGCTGTTGTTGGACCTCCTTTGTGCTCCAAAACAATTGTCGAGCTTGGCTTTCTTTCCATCAGCTTGGGTGGGAGCATGCGTGAGCTTACGATATTGTACGTAGATCATCGTCCGAGTCCGGCTGTAAACTATCCGTCAGTAGATTGAACGAAGATTTGAAAAGACGCCCTCGTTTTCCTCCCTTTCGGTGTGTCGCTAGCACCACTTGACCCTGCAGAAGCATTCCGAACACCCCTCTCTCTCTCTCTCTCTCTCTCTCTCTCTCTCTCACTGACCATGCGCAATTAACCACAGCCGACGATGGCTGATGACGACGACGATCACGAACGACGGTTAAAGATTGCCTTGAATGTTTGTAATTTCGGACCACGGGCACGAACGCTCTGCTGCTGCTGTTGCTGCTTTTCTGCTCTCTCGGTCAAGATCGGTCAAGATCGGGGCAAGATCTTTTTCACACCAGACACCACCTTCCCTTGCGCGATCTACCCTTTTTGGTGGGGTGCGCAAAGCCGTGTCTCTGTATAAGAAAAGGATCTGGCTGCGCAGACAAGACTGCTGGCAAATGGCGTTAAAGCATCGTCGTTTGTTGTCGTCAGCGGAAGCGGAATGCTCCACCGATGCTTACCGGGGGGCTGTCGGAACAGCACACGGATCAGTTGATCGGTGAATGCTGGGAGTGCTTGTTGTACACATCGCCCCACACCATCGTGGCGAAGGCGAAACTAGCAACAAACGGAACGAACAGTAGAAGAGAAGACCCTGAATTTGCTTTCCGTCGCGATCGTTTGCGTAGTGAACGTTTCTTCTTTCTTCCGCGTTTGAAGCGATCTCTTCGACTTCCTCTTACGCAGCTGGAATGTGTTTTCGGTTCGCCGTCGGTGTAGAGTAGTACTGTTGTAGTGTATACCAAACCTTTCTGTGATCCGTGATCTCGTTTAGTGAACTATCGAACAGTTGAGTGATATAGGGCGAACGTTGTCATCCCGGCCCCGCGACAATCTCTGCCATTTTTGCGTAGTGTGGTGATCGTTGTGTAAATATGGTTCCTCCCCTTCCCCAACCAACCAACCAACCAACCGACTCATTCACCCTCAATGTCGAAGCGATAGAATAGTTTTCATTTTAGTTGTCGTTTCGAAAAGGAGTTTCAACTAACTCTCTCTCTCTGGCAGCACTCGCTGTGTTTGCAGGATGCATTTTATGTGTTGTAGCTACAGTAGTGCACACGTGGTGTACCCCCTTTACTAACACTGTGGATGTTGTGGCACGTAGAAATCAACTTCCCCTCGTCTAATAATGCACATACTTTCCGTTTAGGGGTAGCAATAGCGTTCGATCACGCCGTTTCGGTTTGCTCTCTAAAGGGCAAACAAATATCGTGTGCGCTTTGTTTGCTGACTTCCTGTATGCCCTGTATGCCCCATGATTGACTTTTAAAAATAGAGCGTACGAGGAAAATATTGGAAATCATTCACTATACACACACACTCGGCGGGCACGCGTTCTCCTCAGCGAGGAGAGTCATGTGTCGCGCCAGAAAACCAATCTCTAGAGTAGCAGTGAGCGCGGCAGGAATACACATTTTAACGTATTTTGCGCCGATACTTGATGGTAGATAGATTGTTGTTTTACTTGATGAAGATATCAGAGACAGGGAAGGAAAGAGAGCGAAAAGGGTTGAGAAGAAGTAAGTGATGTTTTGTGACCTGAATGACGTCACATGAGCGCGCGCGTAGGCAATTCAGTTTTTGATGCGTACATCCCCGCCCGGTCGATCGTGACCCACGCGTGACACGTGGAGGACTGGCCGTGCACCGTCAAACATATGGTTCTGTCGTCAGTAGCCGCCCAGCCTAGTAGTGTAGTAGAGGCAAGTCCTCTGCCCTTCGCTCCTCTGCCATTGACACAGGAGGTGTAGTGGTGATGGCAGTGAGAGCTGTGTTATTAATAGTCAGGACGCGCGGTTATGTGTTGAGCTGTTTTGATAAATCAAGATCAATTAATGCGACGCATACGTGCGCATTGTGCGCTGGCTGGCATGAATCATTCATCTTATTTTCAGGCTCCTCGGGGTGTGATTGTGTGTGGTGTGTGGCTAAAGCACAGTCACAAAGGCGTTAATGCCCGAACTGGCTGGCCGCATGTAGTAGCCCCATTGTCACAGCTGATCGTTCGTTTTTGCCGTGTAATAAAACAGCGGCAGAATAACAGCAACCGAGGTTGTACAACACTGTGAATGATATTTTTAATCCTACAAGTGGTGGCGTCGATCACCACCCATAACGTCTAGACTTGTTGATGGAACAGCAGGGGGAGATGGCGGTGGCGATGGATGCCGCCGGCGGCCACCCCATCGCTAATTATTCGATCGTCATGCGGCGGACACCATACAGCTCTCATGCGCGAATAAAGGAAGCGGAAGGGGCTGAACTTTACAACAATGGTGGTAACAACCTTAGCACTAGCGCAGGGCGGGCAGCAGCAGCAGCAGCACTACTGTGTAAACACACTGGTGTGCGAGATGTTCTGTTGGGAATAAACCTTCGTGCGCCGTGATTTACGAGGATGATCTAACGAGAAAGTAGCATCATCACAGCAGAGGGTCGTTGCTCTTGTTGAGTTTGGGTTTTAACGATCCCAAAATGTAAGCTGTTTCGGCCCAATAAGAGGGCCAATTTCAAAGAGCAACAGTGGGCCGATTGCCGAACAAACCTGCCGAAACTAGAATGTCAACAGGTGCTGTCAACGGTTTCGCCGAACATTGGTCAGGAACGCGGGGGAAAATCTGTACCACACCTTGCGTCGTTGACATTATGTTCCCATTTGGCAGCAGCGGGTACTATGGGATGTAAATTGAAAACAAATCCGACATTCATTAGATGCCATCAATTAGTGTCAGTTGTGTGGTGGTTGAACACATACACCCAGATGGGCGGCGACCATGAACCAATGTAACTTGTGGGGAGGGTGCAGTTGTAAAGGACAAGTGGTGGGATCAGACGAGACGCGGGCATCTTGTACTCCATAGTAGTTAGCAAGAATAAACTGATAGTTCAGAGTGAACGACTGCAAAGGCGTCTTGAAGTCGAAACGCTTGATCATGTTTAGTATACTCATTTCCTATCTGTGCACTGTAGAACCGTCATTATATGCCGCAAACCAAGAAATAGAGCACCGTATGTTGTGAATGTGTGTTTACAGCTTAACGCCAAGCGTGTGTTCTCCGTGAGTGTGAAACTAATTCCTCCTCTGCAACATCCCTCTGCTGTGCTAACTACCTACCACCAACTTCCCGAATGGATCCCGGCATTGGAACGTGGGACAGTTTGAGTCGCTTCGGCAGTGGCATCAGCATGTCCGATAGCAGCGAGCACAGTCACCGTACTATCAGCATCGCGTCCAATCTCACCAGCTCTGCCTGCTCGAGTGCGAGCAGCCTTAGCCAGGACAGTAGCAGCTGCTGTCTGGGGTCCTGTTCCGAACCGGACGGGGGCAGCAGTGGTGCTGCCGGAGGAGGAGGAGGCCTTAGAAGCAAAATCTGAAAGTATCTGATGTACACGACACGACACACCCTCCCTTCGCTCGCTTCACTGTTCGCTCATAATTGTGTGTACATCTTCATGGAAGAGTTCTGGTGTGATGATAGAGCGGGTTTGTGTAATAGATTTGATGTCTGTCTGTGTGTGTATATATCTGTTCTGCATGTACCATGTGAAAGGAGCTCATTTGCCGCTGCTTAACATCACCTGCAGTAAGTGCTTTGAATGCAACAACCTCACGCTGCCCATCTTTACACGCACACTCACTCACTCGAACGTTCAATCGATCTGCGGAGAGGGTCTGTGGTCGTCCTTTGCCTAATGTGTCTCTCTTGTCCTTGCTCTTCGAAACGCGGTTGCGCGTACAACAGTGTGTTATGTGAATCCAAACTTTAAGAAAATTAGTAACCCTAAGAAACGGTCCAACTATGGCTGCAGGCGGCGCTGGTTTGCCGGCCGGGAGCCATGGCCCACGTTGCATTTCTACTCGAACTATGCCGGCCGGCTGGTTCTGGGGGCCGGATTCCACGATTTCTTCAACACCGAAACGTACCCGCTGGAGAGCATAAAGGAGTTTGAGGCAATCTCGAGCGCCTGGAAGCGGCATCTGGCGGAGCTGCTGAAGAAAGGTCGGCCAGAAAGTGTTCGCGAGGGGGTGGGATGGTCTAGTCCTATTTCGATAGCTCGGAGGGTGTGCTGTAAGTGTGCATCATTGAAATCTCGTACTAATTGCCTTTTGTTTGCATTCATTTTGTTTTTTTTTGCAGAGGAAGATGAGTCGCAGATATTTGTCAAGTTCTTCCGATTTCATAAGTGCTACGATCTGGTGCCGACCTCCGCCAAGCTGGTCGTGTTCGACACCCAGCTGCTGGTGAAGAAGGCGTTCTACGCGCTCGTCTACAACGGCGTCCGGGCGGCACCGCTGTGGGACTCGAAGCGCCAAGAGTTTGTCGGCATGCTAACGATCACCGATTTCATCAAGATTCTAAAAATGTATTACAAATCACCGAACGCGTCGATGGACGAGCTCGAGGAGCACAAGCTGGACACTTGGCGAAGTAAGTACCTGTGAAGGGGGGTTGAACTGTGGACCAGAATAAGTAATTTGCTTTTGTGTGTGTGTGTGTGTGTGTGTGTGTGTGTGTGTACATTGTACAGAAGTGCTACAGGAGGACGTGAAGAAGCTCGTTAGCATCGGTCCAGATGCGTCGCTGTACGATGCCATCAAGATGCTGGTACACAACCGCATCCATCGGCTGCCCGTGATCGATCCGGTCACCGGCAACGTGCTGTATATACTGACTCACAAGAGGATACTTAGATTCCTATTTTTATATGTAAGTACGCTCGCCGGTCGTGAAAGCGAACGGTTGAAAAAAGAGCTGTTTGTTAACAAACGTGTCGTTCGTTGCAGATAAATGAACTACCAAAGCCATCGTACATGCAGAAAACCCTCCGGGAGGTGCGCATTGGCAGCTACAACAACATCGAAACGGCGACGGAAGATACCAGCATCATAACGGCGCTGCACAAGTTCGTAGATAGGCGCGTGTCCGCTCTGCCGATGGTCGACTCCGAGGGGCGCCTGACGGACATTTACGCCAAGTTTGATGTTATTGTGAGTGAATCGTTGCGAACTAATGGCACAGTCGAAATCATCGCCACCGCCCTCCACTAAACACACCTTCCGTTTCAGAACTTGGCTGCCGAGAAAACGTACAACGATCTGGACGTGTCCCTGAAGAAGGCAAACGAACATCGAAACGCGTGGTTCGAGGGCGTACACCACTGCACGCTGGACGAAACGCTCTACACCATCATGGAGCGTATCGTGCGCGTCGAGGTCCATCGGCTGGTGGTGGTGGACGAGTTGAAGAAGGTGATCGGCATCATCTCGCTGTCGGACATCCTGCTCTACCTGGTGCTGCGTCCCAGCGGGGACGGCATCGGTGACTCCGAGTCGCTCCGCGCCACCGATCCGAGGCTGATGAAGGCGGGCTCGCCGGCGGGCGGCAGCAGCAGCAGCAAGCTGCAGGCCACCAAGCGCGACAGCAGCAACGAAAGCATCGAGGAGGAGAAGGAAACCACCGAGGAGGACGCCGAACAAGAACAGCAGGATGCTGCCGCTCACAAGACTGAAACCACCATCACGCCGGCCACTCCCAGCAACGACGAGGACGGGCAGAAGAACGAAGCGGAGGTGGAAGTGGAGACAGCAGATGATGCCGTCCCGGAGCTGGCGGTCGAGGAGCTGGCAGAGGAAGCGAAGGAAGACCCGGACGATACCGCGTCCACACCGGTCGATCGTAGCAGTGCCAATGATTCTCCCGTCGCGCAGGAAATGCTCGCCACCGACGTCCCACTGCAGTCCGTCCAGCGGGAGGTGGGATTGGTTAGTGAGTAAGAGGCACGCCTAACGTCTCAGTCGGCGGGGACAAGAGCAGCAGCAGCAGCACGGTCTCGTTGTGTCAGTTTTGGCGACACGCGCGGAAAGATTGAAAGTTGGTGGGGATCGATCGATTCCCCTTTCCTTCATTCGTGTTTTCGTGCGGGGATTGTGTGCGTGGTGCCGCCTCTGCTGCTTGTTACCGATCCTTTTTCTCGATGTGTGTCTGCTGTGTGATATATTGGGTCGCGCCCCACGTGTTTCCAATTGTTGTGGAAGCCCGGTGTGTGCGCGGTAGCCGACGTGCGCGTAGAAGCAGCTGTGTTGTGTTGTGGAGGAGAGTTTGAATGCGCTGTGCAAGAAGATAAGATGATTGATCTTGTATCGGATCGATGTCGAATTGGAGGAAGGATCGCAAACTTCGCCGGTGTTGTGTAAAGGTGTAGGTTGTAAGTACAAAACAAATATCTAGCAAAACAAAAGCCAATCAAACATAGTGCAAGCTTCCGCTGCGTGTGTGTGCGTGTATGTGTGTGTGTGGAGCGAGTTAGTAATGCGTTTGGCAGAACTGAAACATTGCAACATACAAACAGACACTCACACACTCTATTCAACTCTACTCTAATAGACACTTGTGTGCAACGCGCAGAAATTCAAACATTCGCTTCGGCTGTTGTTGTAGAGAGGAAAGTGTCCCCGTACACTCTTCTAGTACTTTTTGCATTACAATATTCTCTTATCCAGTAGCGCCGAAGAGAGAGCACACGGCTGGGGAAGAGGGTAGTAGTAGTGGTAGTAAAAAGTAACCAAAAGATAGCAGAAGAAGCAGAAGAAATCACACACACAGCGCAGTGTCGGTGCCGGTGACCCATCCCAGCGGGAAGAGTAGGAACGGAGCAGCAGGGAACGTTAGGCAGAAAGCAGACAGAGAAGGGTGGGTGGGTGGGTGTGCACCGTTTATCTCATTACAGATTTTAACTATTTGTTCTTTTTCTTCATTGCTGCCATGCCCGCACCGCGCCGCCCCTCTCCAGAAGAGGCAAAATGTGCGTGCAGAGAAGTGTCTTTCTCTTTGCTTTTTGGTTAGGGTTAGGCGAATGTTTGTTTTAATCCGTTTCTTTTTGGTTTCAAAGAGAGTAGAGTTCTTTCCACACATTTTATTATTCGATCGAATTAAACACACACATACAGTTGTATTGTTTTTGCGATAGATTGTTGTTTGCGTAAAAGTAACGCGCGTGTAAAGAGAGAAATTGTTAGAATTTTTGTTTGTTTCGTGGGCTGTAAAAACCGTGCGCGGGCGACTTAAGAAAGGTTAGAAATACTAATTAATTTGCGCGAACACACACGTCGTGTGTGAGTGTATGTGTGTGTGTGTGTAGGATGCGAAAACCAAACTTATTTGATAATAATTTAAAAATTATAGTGTATAGTGCAAGAGTTAAACGAATACGAATTGGGTAAAATGCAAAGAAAGCAAAGCAAAACGATTAATATGAAGAGATATGTATGATGTTAACAAGAGAGGGATATGTAGAGCAGAAGGAAACGAGAAGCGAGAGAAACTACTAAAAGAATGTGAAACACACAAAACACAACACAACAAATTGTGAATAGATAGGGCTTACTAGGACAAGATAAACAGCAAGAAAACAGCAACAGAAACTATTTAGAAGCTAGCTATACATTTACACAGATAGTAGATAAAACGGCGTGTTGTTGCACTATACCCAAAGGCGTCCACAGAACAGAAGGAGGAACGAAGCAGTGTGTGAGTGTGGATCGATGCAATAAGTTGAGATTGAAGGCAGAAAGGAAACAGCATTCGTTTTGAGCGGAAATGTGTTAAGATTATCGTTTCCGCCGCATGGACACATACACGTTTAAGGTTTCTATTTAGGGTTTTTTACTTTCACCGCTCTACTCTACTTTGCCTTGCTTTGTGTTGTTGCGCATTGTCTCGGCTCTATTTACAGAGGCGAAAAAAGGAAGAAAGCGCGCGCGCCCACCACATCGTGGTGATCGTCGTCGTCGTCGTCCTCGTGATTAGGAAGGGAAGGAAACATTCGAAACGCAAGAGAGATTGGAAGAAGAGAACACAGACGTTTGCGTTGTGTAAGCAATTGCAAAATTTGGTGATAATATTATGATTGGCGAAAATTATTGAATACAATCGATGTGTTCTCCCTTTTTTTCTCTCCTAAAAGGCAAGGCCCCATTGCATCGCATTGCTCGCGAGTGTGATGGTGGTGTGTGTACCTTAAACGCTTGTTGTTTTCCAGTGTGCGCGCGTCGCAGGAAAAACGCTTGAATTATAGAATATTATGGAACGGACTCAGATTGAGGGAAGGGGGTGAAAATTGGTGGGAACACAGACACACACACCCCGCTGTCGAAGGGAATAAAAACCCCGTGTGTGTACGTTAGAAAAAAGCCGAACAAGGCGGATTATGTATAGCATGTGCGCGTACGCGAAACAAAACAGAGAAGAGTTACGTTGAATCGCTAAGATGATTATTAAGAAACTAATGGAAAGTTCAATTGCGGTAAAAATATTAAAGAAGAAGGAGAGAGATAGCTCATATAAAATAGACATCAAGTATTACTGCGGCTTTGAAGCAAATCGAATCATGATGATAATTAGATGTGAAGCGAACGAGATATAACGCGAGGTAAGTGAGCGTTTTGAATGCCTTTTTATTTATTTATTTATTTATTTATTTTTATTTTATTAATTGCTCGGCCACGTTGGGTTACAGAAATAGTGCTTACTGACTATAGTATACAATTATTCACGAAGGAGTTGGAAGGAGTTTATGGTACGGAAAAGGAGCGAAGACGGGATCGGTAGACAGGATAGGATATGTTGAAATCGAACAGATCAGAAGTACTATTAAAAGACGACATAGCTCTTATAAAAGGCTCATTGCGAGCAAAACGTGTACGACATATAGGTATCTGGAGACGAAAACGATAACGTAAGGTGCGACAAGGTGCATACAAATGTAAGCGCGACAGAAGTGAAGGGGTATCAATCGTATTGAGCAATATGCCAGCGACGAAAGAAGCCTGAGCGACCGAGAGGCGGTGCTCCAATTTGGCAAGGCCTAATAGAGTGCATCTATCGTCATACGAAGGAAGCGGAATAGAGTGATGACCCAGCGACCTACGAAATACGATCCTTGTAAAACGTCTCTGGATCCTCTCAATCCTTTGGAGCAGAGATAGTTGGACAGGAGACCAGATGACACAGGCATATTCCAGTACGGAACGGACCCAACAACAATAAAGGGACTTAAGACAAAAGGGATCACGAATTTCAGTGGACATGCGACAAATATAACCAAGACTTTTGTTGGCCTTGTTGATGACATAGTCCGTGTGCTCCTTGAAAGAAAGACTCGGGTCAAAGAAGACGCCAAGATCCTTAGACAAGGACGCACGGGGAATAGGGGCATCACAGACACTATAAGCATGAGTTATACTTGTAGAAGATCGGAAGAAAGACAAGACGGAACATTTTTCAGGACCCAGGACTAAACCGTTAGAAGCACACCATGTAGAGAATTTACAGAGCCAGGATTGAAGGACTAGACAATCAGCTGTAGAAGATACAGGAAGAAAAATTTTAACGTCATCCGCATATAGCAAGAAGCCGTTAGGAGGAAGGATCGAAGTACAGTCATTGAGGAAGAGAATGAACAGTAAGGGACTAAGGACACTACCTTGAGGGACACCCGAAGAACTAAGAAAGCATTCAGAGAAAGAGCCACAGATTTTAACTGCATAAGAACGATTCTCAAGATAGGAGTTGAACCACGGCAATATAGAGCCACCGAAACCTAGTTTTCGAAGCTTAGCAACAAGTAATGATAGAGGTATACTGTCAAATACCGCTTTGAAATCGGTATAGATAGTGTCTACTTGCTTGCTTTCTTTCGTCTCTTCCGTTATGTTACACACATTTTTGACATTTTCACAACGTTTTGTTTTATTACTTTAATCAACACTTTTTAACACTTTTTCACACTACCTATGGGATCACTTAGAACAGTGACGCGCTTGGAAGTTTGATACACCCCAGTCAGTGTTGTGTAAGGGTTGGGGGGTTGTAAGGGTAAGGGGTGGGGGGATTATGTTTTCGGTTGACCGAAGAAGAAGGAACTTACATTACCTCTGGTTAGTTCTCTGGCGAGTGGGACAAGGAGGAGTAGGACAGGGAAGTGTCCACAGGGAGAGGGAGTTGTATTAATCGGTGGGTGGATAGGAAGCGGTTGCGTTAGCTTTGGACGTATCAATGCTGTGGGAGAAGAGCGCAGAGAAAATTGGGATACAAAAAAAAAGGGGGTTAATATTCGGGTACGGAGATTAGCGATGGAAGATGACATTTTCTCTCTAGTTTCAATAAATTAATGACCACAATGACCCGTTTGGAGGTGATCGGGCTTTTCGCCTAACCCCACAGACCACAATCACAACTCATCGTGATCGTGATCTTGATCATTGTTTGCTTGCTGTTCTTGTGGTGTTGTGTGCAGTGGAATTTCGACCGTTTCGACCGTCCCACGGACCCGCTGCTCCGGGAGCTGGTGGGACGACGCGTTGCGGAACCGGCTCGGCACGAACGTGACCGTGCCGGACGCGCTGTGCACCGAGTTGTGTTCGTTCGGTGTTTGTGTGTTTGCCGACGGATCCGGACTGGTCAGTGTAATGCGTGACGACGGTGTCGGTGTTTCCTCCTCGCTTCTCGGCCCGGCGTGTATGTGGTGTTGTGAGAGTGTTGTGCGTGTGAGGGGTGGAAAGCGGGAACAAAAAAGCAAAACAAAAAAACGAGTAATTTAAACAATTCCTTAGCTATGGTACAAAAGTGTCTGAAACGGAACGCTTATCTGCTTAAATCCTTTAATCCTCCCTCATTACTTGACGACCCCTCTTCTAACCTCCCCTTGACGCTCTTTCTTTCACATAATAATTACCTATCCCGTGCCTGGATCTCCGAGCTGACCGTCACACCGCGCGGCTTCCGGAAGTCACACTCCACGGCGAACGCGGCATCACCGGGCGTCACAATGTCCGGATCGTGCTGCACCACGACGATGTTGGAGTACACCTCCCCATTGTTAACCGTCTGGCACTGGTCGAGATTGAACTTCATCTCGAGCGTTCGGCCGGCCCGTTCCGGCTTGACGAAGCATGGTTCGGTCTGCTTGTAGTAGCTACCGCGCGTGTACATCACGCCCTGGAAGTCTTCCTCCGTCTTGAGCTCGATGCGCATCGAGTCGGCCCCGCAGCGCAGGTTCACCTTCTGCAGGCCTTGGGTCGAGGCGTCGATCTTGAACTGATCGCCGAGGTCCTGCTCGAAAAGGCTCTCTATGGGGGGTGAAGAAATGTGACGAGGAAGTTGTTAGAGAATGTATTTGGATTTAATATCATTTAACAAAAAGAAACATTTGATCAAATCCTATCGAAAAGGACCTAAAATTGCAACTACAAGATAAGCCGAATCGACGGTGAAAGTTAGGTCATTTTAATGCTTCAACACCAGAATCATACATTCCCGCTCTTTTCTGTCTTCTAGCCACAGTTTACACAATACCGACGAATGTGCAGCATGCCAGAACGAACCAACACACGTAAAGAAAGTAAGTCGTGGAAAACCGGTTCCAGGTGGATGATTCCATCCCCCAAGAACTCGACCACCTGACCCCACCGGGAACACTGGGCGCGCGTATGTGTGTGTAGTCGTGGTGGTTTGAAGAAGCTCACGCACCGATGATGATGATGATGATCATGATGGCGATCGTACCGGAATGGGGGTGAGCAAAAGCAAAGAACCCGTTACGCGCTGACGTTGCGTGGCTTCGGCAAATGAATCAACCCGAATCGATGGCCACACTTTCTGTACGTGAGTCATCCATTAAAGCGGATTTCTTATTTAACTTGCTTTAAACCTCTTCACAATCTTTTGTAGGTAGTTTCACACCGAAACACACACGCACACTGACCTTCAGGTTTTTGGTCCTCCTGCTGCTTTTTGGCAAACACACTGCACAACGATGGTATCAGCAACACCAGACAGCACTGGAGCAAGATGACGGTACTGCTACACTTTTTGGCCATTTTTGTATGCAGGTAAAACACACACACACACTTTGTGCAATGGGACACTATTATTATTCACTTTTGGTGTTCACAACCTCACATAAACCGATAAAGCCGCTTTCGATGCTGCTGCTGCTGCTTCTTCGCTGATCGACGGTCGCTGACTGAGTACGATCTAACACACCGAACCACGAAGACTATATATATGAGTGTGTTTGTAGTGGTACCGGTTACGGATCGGGCGGGGAGAGACCAAACCCCCGCCCCAATTCCAATCGCGCCTCCCTTCTCCCGTGAGCATGCGTCTATTTCGTTACTCGTTCGGCACCACGTGGAAGCTCGGCTCGGCCTCGCTTCGTATTGCGTGCGTCGTTGTAGAGCTTTTGCGTACAGCTGTTGCGCAGAATAGGATGAGGCGAGGCACACACTTCCTGCCGCCGTTGTTTGCGCCACCCTTACATAATGCAGTGTGATAGGGTGATAGGAGGGCTTAACGGAAGGATTTTCCCTCCAGCTGCTTGTAGCTGGAAAAACGCAACCCCTTTCTGTTTGGCCTTCCTTTTTTCCCATTCCACTTGAGTGCGGTATGCATTTCCTCCATTGGAAGTTACCAGTATCGTTTGCGGTTTAGGAAAAATGGACTTCTTTTATGGAATGCTGCCTGCAACCGCCTTCAAAAAGGGTCCGGCTTTTACACTTACAATCAAAAGCATTCCCAAAATAGATTGAGTTTGAGAATGATTGTAGGGTCTGTGGTCTGCCGCCACGGTTTTTATTTCTTTTTTTTTTGTTTTTCAATCAAAACCTAAACACTTCCTCCCTTCGGTCTGCTTCGATTTGCTTATCGAGCAGTAGTAGCAATTGGCCGCGTGTGGTTGTTGCCGTATCATACATAGTAGGCGCTGGTGGGAGTCTTTTTTTCTCTAAACTTTGATTTCCGCAAACCACCGCGCGCGGTTGGACGCGAACGACTTCCCGCCCGCCCGCCACGTTTGCGCAAGATAATTAGGATTTCCTAATGGTAAACAGTGCCGCGTTCCTTTCGCCCTCTCTTGCTCTCTCTCTCTTGGTAAATGTATAATTCGCAATTTACAATTAATCCTACTTCCACCCCTGCCCCTCTGTACCTGGTGTCTTGGATTGCACTTTCCTCTCCCGTGCGGTGTTTGTGCGTGCTTGTGCGGTTTGTTGCGCATCGGCGGAGCACGTGTTTTTCTTTTACGCGCATTTTAATTTAAATTCAAACAGAAGAGACAAACATGTGTGTGTGTGTGTGTGTGTGTGTGTGTGTGTGTGTGTGTGTGTGTGTGTGTTTTTCTTTAATATGTTTGTTTGTTTGTTTTCAGGACCCAACAAAACGATGTTCAGCGTGTTTTACATGAATTTGGCATACATCTAGTCATGACTCTCCACAATAAGCAAACATTTGTATAAGATTAAAATTTGGGTCAATAGGATAGGATAAATCCATCAAAATCTAACACACTTATGCAAATCAAAAACATTTAAATCCTAAAAGTTATGATACAAACGATATTTTGATAACATTTCCCTACTTCTCCATCCTCCTTCCCCCACGACAATAATAACCACGATCGATTGAAGTTTGATAGTGAAAGGGTTTTTTTCCGTTTCTTTACTGTATTATGATTCGCTTCACCTGCCTCCGGCACCATCACCTCAACGGTTGGCAAAACGATAAAAGGAGCGAAGAAAAGTAAAACCACACACGACCCGCGGACCGCAGACCGCACAGTGGCAGCGCAGTCTTGCACTTGGACTTGGAACAAAAACGATGGCAAAAGAAAGGTAGAGGGAAAAACGGGGAAAGAAACAAACAAAAAAAAAAAACAACAAACACAAACGATCGGTCCATTTCCCTCTAAACGTAAATTGCCCCTTTTGTAGAAAAAAAAAAAAACATTCACGCAAAGATCCAAATAATGAGCGGTTGGTGCAGCAATCGTCTGCCAATCGAGGGAAGCAACGAGGAAGAACGGGTAAACATAATTGAATCATAAATTTATGTTTCATTGCCGCTACCGCCGCCCGCCTCTCCACCACCTGATTGCGCAACTGGTGATGGCGTGGCGCCACTTATGTCACTTTACGGGAAAGAGGACGATTCGCTTGCCCCTGCTGCTGCCATTTGTGTACCGATTCGGTCGGAACGAACGGAACAAAGCTGCAGTGTTGATTCCGTGTCCATTTTGCACATGTCGTCGAATTGTGCACTATTATTTCCTGCTGCTATCCTCACCCTTCATGTGCGTGTGTGTGTGTGTGTGCATACACCTCTAAATAATCAATCAATCTCATTTATCATCCGGACGCGGATCTTTCACTTCCTTCATCGACACGCTCAATCATCGGCGCAAGATTGGCCTCGGGGACGTCGTTTGCAGAACCAGTTCCAATTTCGCCCCAACTACCTTTCGCCTTTTGCGGCGTCGGCAAATGTGGGCTACTAGTGCGACAGTGGGGTTCCATCACGCGGCCGTCCTGATAGCTGTCCCCCGGCTGCGTAATCCGGAAGCATGTCAGTCGGAGTTTGTTACATCAGGGGAAAAACTAGTTTTCTCGCCGCTCGGGTGAAAAACTCACTTTCCACGCATTAGGCAAGAAGCGGAGTAAGTCAGTAAGTCAGCAGGTTCGGTTGTTGATGGGTGCGTAGGGGGAAAAGTTGCCCCGTAGTCTGGTGACTCGCGTCCAGATTCGAACTGTGTGAATTAGGGAATGGTTTCCATGGGTTTATGTAAACATAATTAATATTATTATTATTGTGTATTTATTTCAAAACTTATTTCCCTTTTTTTCAGAGTGTAAATCTTCAGTTACGCCAATGAATCGATCTGATTGATTTTATGAAGTTTTAAATCACGAATTAAAATTCCATACTGTGAATATTGAAATGAGAATGATGTTTGGAAAACAAAATGCCACGCATTATTTGAAAACACAGAAATCTCACCTTACAGCCCGTGTGGTATGCAATCCGCTGAACAAACGCCCAAAAGGTATGCAATACGCACTGCACAATCGAACCTGAAGCACACTGTCAACAGCTGGTGTCCCGTGGAAGCGCCACTGTGCTCGGTTTAGAAAAAAAAACAATCGCTTCCGTCCAAAAACCGGGTTGCTTTTCGGCCGTTGCTAACCGGCGCACATGCACCGCGGCGAGAGGCGGCAGCATTTTGCGCCCGATCGTCCCTTTGTTTTTAGATCATTTGCCATCCCGGTCACACTTGCCAGCTTGGAACAGCGGGGGAAGATGGGAAGAAAACACTTTCCGATTCAAATTTTCCCGTACCGGTCGGGTCCCGGCGAAACCTGCAATTTCGGCTTGTTCTCAAGCTAAAGTACCAGGAGAGCATGCAGCCGTGCAGCCAGCAGCGCGACCGGTCAACTCCGCACTGGCTGCGTACGTACGGGAAATTCAAATTTTTGCACGTTGAACAGTGGGCTGGTGCTGTCGTAGCGGAACAGTTTCGGATTGTTTTTTGTTTAAATTAACGCAATACTAAACGCGAGCGGTTTTCATATCATTCCATGCGCCTTGCCACTTCGGTAAGAATTTATTTGTTTATATCATATATATCTTTGTTTTTTTGTTGCGCATTTCGCACTCGCGCGCATTACAACGTGGTGTGTTTGTTTGTTTGTTGCTTGCTTCATGTCCTCCAAAACCTAATTCTTTCTTCCTCCCTTGTTCCCACCCCTCTTAACCACTAACAAAATGCTTCGATTCACTGTACAAATGGCCTGCCGGATTCTGTTTCTCTCTATCTTCTTCTTCTTTTTCCTCTCTACCTGAAAAGTAATGCTTGCTTACAAATCTAAAACGCTATACGGTATTTCTTTATTTGTTTGTATCAATCCTACTACTTTTAATCACTTGTGTGTTGCGCTTATTCTTTTATTAGGAGTAACGCTACATACAAATTGTGGGGGGATGCGCTGCTTTTTTCCTTTCTCCTTATCGTTCCATTTGCGTAGAGTATATTTATGTATCATAATATACTTTTCTTCCTGTTTGTTTTTGGTTTAATTTATGTTGTTTTATCGCAATTTGTTGCTGCTCTGCTGCTCGTTGCCCCCTATTTTGCGCACTCTTGCTTTCGTTCCGCGTGGTGGAGCTCTCATTGCTCAAATGCTCCGGTTTTTGTAGTAAAGTATTGTGTGTTTTTACACCATAAACAAAAAACAAAATCAAAAATCGTAACATGAACGCTTCTGAGCAAAGAAATGATATAATAAAAGCACTGCCACTGCACAACTCACTGTAAACCGCATCATGGGTTTTGGGTGTGTGTGTGTGTGCGGTTAGCCGTTTACCTTTCCCCTTTCCAAAAGTTGATTGAATTTTCTCCCATTTTCCGAACCACTTCCCTTACACGTCGAGCAGATGATAAAGCTTCCCTCCCATCCCGTAATCTAGAGGGCGATTGGGCAAACGAAAAGGATCGAAAATTTATGGCGAAAATTAGCGAATCACACCGTTTTCCCTTACGCACAAACCAACAACAGAAGCAAATGAAACCTTTGCTTGTCCTTCCCCATATGGTGTGTGTGTGTGTGTGGTTCGTTCCCTTTTCGCTCCCCCACTCGCATAACGCACTCAATAAATTGTTCTAATTTCCTTGTGCGGCGCCCTGTCCACCACCACCATCCATCATCCCCACCCCTTCTTGGTTCATTTCATTGTGCGCTGAACGGGTTGGGGGGTTGTGTTTTTAATGCCCTCGCGGTGCCCTTATTAAGGAACGATATCCCTTCGAAGCAGGGAAGGGAGAGAGAGAGAAAGAGCGAGGACGATGGGGATAGAAAACAGCGCGAACGAAGGGCTCCACGGAGAGCTCGAACCCGCAAAAGCATAACTAAATTAACCTCATTCACCACAAAAGCTTAAAATTCGTACAGTACAGTTCGATGAGAAGAGGATGGATCTCTCTCTTTCTCTCTCTCTCATTCTCCTTTTGTCTCTGCGCTACGAGAAAAAGGTTTGTGCAGTGGTTTCGACGGGATTTTGATGGAAAGGCGGCCCGAATGCTCCAAAGCCTACTGAAGCTTCGCGTTTTCTGTGTGTGTTGTGTGGTGTTTTGTGTGCTGCTTCCCATATTACCCTTTTACCTTACTGAAAAGTCACTGAGCAAGCGAGCGCGGTGGGAGAATTTGTAATCAACCTTGCAAAAAAGTAGGAAGGAAGGGTAAAAACCAGGATCGAAATGGTTGGGGGCCCGCTAACGAAATTAATGTTCACACAAACAACACTTTTTCCT